>NC_135325.1:66102448-66441198 GCF_048772815.1 Callospermophilus lateralis
CAATTTTAGGCTTATGGGAAGTATTTATGTCATACAAACAAAGTATCCATTAATGTTAATTAAATATAACTAATAAAACTGAAAAAAATGGAGACTATAGAATTTTTTAAAATAAGATGAGTGTTTTCCCTTTCATTTTGGACTAGGGAAGATAGAATGCTATATTTAAGAAGGGTCAGAACAATGGAGGAAAACGACATTGTCAGAATTATTATTAATTTTAATTGCCAGCAATACAACATTGTATATTTCTATTCCCACTGAATACAACTAGTGTTTCGAAATGGCTTCACTAAATATAGAGTGCAAATTGAAATTCTGGGGCTGAATTGCCTTTGGGAGTCACATCATCATCACTAAATGACATTTATATAATTCCTAAGCCCCTTGAGGACAGATTTTCTTCATAATGTATAGGACAATCAAATGTATGCTTTTAAGGAAAACATATTGTAAGTCCCTGGACATTGACTATTTGATTGGACATTTCTGTGAAAATACATGAACTATACTATCTATCTCATACCTTTTAGGGGCTGAAAATCTGACTTAGAAAACTAAAATTTCCTAGATAAACACAGCCTTAAATTATTTAGAACCTCAGCAATAAGTCTAAGTAATCCAAAGGACCTGGTTGAATTGTCATCAGCTCACTTCATTTAAATTTTTAAGCCACTACATCACATTTACTGCTCTAAAAATAAGATTCTTGTTTTTATTGGCAACTTAGTAGGACATTAGAGTTCCTTTGTCTTGTTTAAGAAGGAATAACAAATCTTAGCAGAGATACAAATGCCTGAGGAACAAGAACATCTAGATATTATCTTACTTTCCATTGCTTCCCTTCATGGAATTTTCATCACAAAATTTAGATATTGGTTTTAGTTCAATAAAATTAGATTGTTGCTCAAGGAAGAATTCTAATCAAATGAAGTGCTGAAAATTATTTTGTTTATATATTATGGATATCATTTAGGCTTTTCTTAACTGCAGATTTTATTTTGAGCATGTACATTTTATTAGCAAATAAATGTTTCTTTCCTTTCAAAGTGTTTTTCAATATCAGGATTTTATAATTATGACACTTTTATACCTTGAACTCATAAATACCAACATAATTGTAGTAAGATCAATTCCAAGAATGTGTGATATTTTTCAATATTTATATTATTTTTCTATCTGTGTCATATTTCACCACACTCAGAATCATCCATTGGTGGCAATAGGAAAAGGCAATGATGTTCATTGGATTCAAAATTCACAATGACTACCTTTTCCCCCACACTTTTATAAATTTTTCCCTTTCTGATAATGCACCTTAATCTGTGATTTATTCCCATTTCTCATCATTGTAGGAAATTTCTGAATTGAGCATTTAGAAACAAACTAAATTCCATTTTTAAAAGCAAATAATCTCACCTTGCTTTACTTTAAAACTCATTGGTTTACAAACTGTTAATTTCTTCCTGAAGAGTTGTACTTGCAAATGAATATAATTCCTATGTAAACAACAGCTTAAATATCTTCATGGTGTTTTAAGTCTAAAACATTTCCTTAAAAAGAGATAAGTTACTGCCCCCTTTTAAAACATGAACCCTAATTTATTGTTTCCTTTCATCTGCTGAAATAATTACTTTTCATTTTGCCTTCAATAGTTTGTTCTGGTCATTAACATTTCTGTAATATTAAGTTTGAAAGGTGCATTTAATGTTCAGATAGACTGCAGTGCACATTTGGCTGTTAAAATCAACCTACTTAGGGCTGAACTAATGTTTAACATTCACAGCTATTTGAAGTAGCTCACTACCCAGTTTAATGGTGCTGCCAAAGGCAATGATCATATTACTTGTTATTATATTGAGGGGGGGTGTTTCTTATTCTGTAATAAAGACTATCAATGGCATTTCTGAACACAGTAGCTCAAATATTTTTTTTCATAGTTCTTTTCCACTAACAAGCTATGAAATACATTTTCAATGGAAATGATAAGTGGGAGAATTTGCTTTGTTCTACTTCATGTAATTAATAAAGGCAACTATATCCATGACATTATTTATACATGTGTGTGATACTTATATGCACACAAATGACCATAGAGGTATATGGACATGATTAATTTAAGCTTATGAGACAGTGTGTAGTATTTTTGTTGTATGAACTTTATAGAAATCACTCTTGTATTTTGTTAGAACATATGAAAGAGAATGGGGTAAAACTTAATAAAAATTATTGTGAATCCACCATGTATGCAATGTAGTCTTGTATATGCTATGATATATAAAGAGGTCTAAGACAGGGCTCTTTCTATTGGGAACTTACAATAAATTTAGGAACAATCAGAATATGAGAAAAGTGAATGTCACGGGTCAGGAAAGTATTACTTCACAAATAGCTGGTAGAGGCAATTGGTGCATGAATACAGGTGGAATGGATAATGTAGTATTGAAAGGCTTTATGGAAGAGGTGGAACTTGGGTTACCTTTTGAAGAAAAAGTTGTTTTGATTAAATATAATTAAGATTTGAGGTGTCACAGGTGCTGTGAATAAATGTATAGAAGATAATAATGTGCTTAGTTCATATTTTTATTAAATAGAACAGAGCAGTAAAAATGTAATTGCAATGGAATTTACATTGCTGCTATCAGGGAAATGTTGAATTTGCATTTAGACTCTCTTCTTTTTCCATAATATTCCATCAAAAATATTTTTATTATTATTATTTGTAACAGTCATTTTACAGATGATATTTCTGAGGCACAGAGAGAAAAATTTTTCCGGAGATCACTGTGAAGTTGGTAGAAATTTAATTTGATCTAGGATATCTGAATCCAGAGCATCCATGCCTCATGACTACACTACCCTGTAGTCTTTACATATTGTCTAAGCACCAGACATAGGAGGTGAAAGAAATCATGTATCAAAACACCAAAATTGCATGTCTTAGTTTGGGCTGCCATTAACGACGGGAATATCATTAACAGAATGTCTTAACAAACATTTGTTTCTGAAAGTTATGGCAGCTGGGAAGACCAAAACCAAAGGAGCAGCATAATTCAGGTTTGGTGAGGACCTCCTTCCCGGTGTTCTCACTTGTAAAAGAGAGGGAATGGGATGGGAAGAACAAGTGAGCTACCACTTGGTTCTCTTCATCCACTTATTAGGGTACCATCCTATCATGGAGACTCTACTACCATGACCTCATCTGAACCTAATTACCTTCAAAAGGGTGCACCTCAAAATACCATCACATTGGGGTTTAAGGCTTTAGTTTATAAATTTGGGAGAACACAAACTGTCAGTCCACAGCACAGCATATACTTTTATACAACTTAAAATGGTACATAAACATGAAAGTTCTGAGTATATTTTCTTAGACTTTATGTTTTCCTGAAAAAAAAAAGCTGGGATTAAAGTTCTGAACATATTTTCATACCTGTCCTTGCACATTAGCATCTCCTAGAAAAGAAAGTTCTTACTGGTCCCAGGGAATAAGATTACTATATTTTTTAAAATTTATGTAAATATACACTTTCTGATATTGAGGGTCTTTATAGTTTCTGTTTCATATTATTTTCTTATTTCCTAAATAATAATATTTCAATGAAAATATAAAAACTATAGATACAGATATTTTAAGTGTATACATGTTAATAATGTTTATGTTATATCTTTTAAATAACTTAAACAAATCCCCTATGATAGTTATGTCTCTCTCTAAAGAAAAATGACATATTTAAATGGGTTACTTATAAAATTTTTCAGTTTTCATCTCTGGAATAAATAGCTTGTCAAACCCACTTTCTGCTGTCAGCCCTTGCCACATTCCTTTGAGTAGCCAGACTTGCTCTGTAATTTTAATGACAATAATGCCAATTTTAGCATGAATAAGAAAAGATGGTATGTATAAGGACACTTCAGATAAATACATAAATTCACTCTAAATTTGAGTTTTGTAAAAGAGGAGTAAAAATTAAACATAAGAATATGTGTCACCATTTTATATGCATCATCAAATAGTCCTTAAGGATGCTGTAGAAAGACACAAATAGTATAATGCAGAAAAGTGGAAATAATAGTGATTTTCTCCAGTATGATTATAGCTTACTTAAATAAATGTCAAAAACATGCAATACTAAATACTAATTAAAAACCGACTACTGTTTTGGTACTATAGAAAAGAATGTCATACCTGAATATATGAATTATTTAATTAATATGATGAATGTATTTATATAAATGAATGAATGAATGAATATATATGTACTTAGCATTAAAGCAGGGGAGATGACCTTACAAATTTCAAGGTACTTTCTAGATACCCAGTGAGTAGAGCCTCCTGGAATAGTAAGTAGGAGAGTGAAGATGCATATGCACGAATGACCTGAAGAGCAAGCTGCTCCCCATTAGGTTGTGAGTACTTGGTAATAATGATATCACAGCTGATACAACCGCAATCTGCAGAGACCAAGCCATAAGCAGTCAGTACTGGTGTCATGGTTATCATCATGATAAGAAAGCAGCCAAACTAATTACTCTAAATGATGGATGAGGGGTGGATGGAAACAGCATGTCCAAATTGGTTTGGTGAAAATTGTTCCTGATTTTTTGATAAAAGAAAAATAAAACCATAGAATCTCTAATGTTCACAGCAAAGTCAGCTAATTGTTTACCTACCACGAATACATAATTCTAAGTAACATTTTCCCGTTAGTATTTCCAACATGACATGTTGTAATTGGATAGGGAATTATTATTACTTTTTAATTTAATTAACAGCATAGTGAATAAATTTAAAACTAATGAGGTAAACAATATTTTCTTCCAAAAATAATTTTCTTTCATCATCATTGCCTTTAATGGGGGGCAGAAAAATAAATCTACAAGCAATGCCACCAAAATTTAGTGCTAGGATAGAAACGTCTCTAGAGGTTTAAATGGAAAAAATAATAATTTTGTGCTCTGACAGTTTGGAGTGAGTATTAAAAGATTCGGTTTACTATGACAGGACAAGAAAATGTATAGTGTTTATAAGATAATAAATATAGATGTTGTGGTCAGATTTGATACATGATAAATAATACTTTTTGGTGTTGTTCCAAAATACAACGCTGTAATAGAACATGTTATTTGAGACTCTAGTCAGTGGATTTGATGTTGCATGTTTTGTCACAATGGTTGGATTGCAATGATGTGGAAAACATTATTTGTAACCATAACACTTATCCATTTTCATTTTCTTCAAGATAATTTCTTTTATTTTGATTGAGAAAATCCATATTTCAAATGAGAGAGAATTTTCTTTTCCCCTTACTGTTATTTATTGGATATTTTCCTCCCACCCATGGATGAATTACAGAGGTAAGGCGAAAACAGCAGTTCATAAACATCCAGAAAATGGAAACATTTATATTTATATGACACCAAAGGCAACTTTAATTCATTGGAGACTCCCTTTAAGTTTCTCCTTTGTTTTTGTTTTGTAACCCTTTGAAAAAACATCAACTTAAATTTAAAGTGCTCTGAGAATATTTAGGAGTTATCTGTTATTTTTTTATACAGGCCTGCTCTCTTCCTATCTTCCAGATAATCACACTTTCCCTTTTCTGATTTGCCCTTCCATGTGGGATTAGCTATCTATCGGGATTGTAGGGGAAAAAATTTATATATCTACATTTTAGTAGTTCTTTTTTCCCTTAGGCCAATTTTTATTCTCAGTTTTTATTGCTTTAGATGATTTTTTACCATGCATATAAAAATATGTGTAACTGTGATTAACGATAGGTAAAACAAGAACAAAGTTGTTATTGTTATTGTAAATATATATATTGTTATTGCAAATGGTTAAATTTTAGAGCTTCCCTGTGCTTTTAGCAATGGAAAAGGACAGTGACTCTCATTTTATCTTCCTCATGAAAGAATCATTTGTGATGTATACTTTTGCATAGCTTTCCAGCTTCAGGCACTTAATTTCAGATCAGGTCTTTAAAGGGTGATTGACTATTTGGATTGTCTTTTGTTTGCAAGCTAACACAGGTACATTTACACTAACCTTTAGGTTTTAACATTCTCTTAGCCCAAAAGGTTACGTTTTTATGAACAATTCTTTCAATTACAAAAAACAAGAGATGAATCTGATTTCAAACTTCATGTATAATTTGGAAAATGTATCTCTGCCTTTTAATTATCTTCAATTAAAATGTGAAAATGTATTGTTTATATCCAAGAGGTATAAAAAGCATAAATAACAGCATATAGCTCTATCCTGCTTCTTCTAAATGAATTTGAACAAAGTGTAAGGTACTGCCCTACTCACAACATGAAGGTGAATAAGGAGATAAAAAGAAGTTAAATACAATGTATTTATTTGTAAATGCCTTATTTTGTTTATGGACATATTGCAGAATATTTTTTTTCTTGGCATATGCAAAATGATGCCGAAATGATTTGAATCTATTTTTTTTTCTTAAGGTACTAGAAATATGTTACCTATTTAACAAATAACATCAATTTGACAAAGTTAGATGGGTGAAATTAATTGTACAACAATACAACAATATGTAATTGACTTTCCCAGTTGTAATTTAACTTTGGGTTATACTTCAGTGTAACAAAAATTCTTTCATTTTTCATAGAAAAATGTTTCACCTGTACTATATTCCTTGGCAGGAGTGAAGAAGGTGGCTTTAAATTTTATATGCACTTGCCTATCACACATGCATATACACACACACAGAGTTTAGCCATTCATATTGAATTGGACAATCAATTCACTTTGAAAACATGCCAATTTTGCAAGATAATTGTTTTAGTCTCATTTTCTCTAAATTTACTAAATGTTTTACAATAAGATGGTTAAAAGAAAAAGATCAATATAGTTGTATTTGTAAATGCAGCTTGAGTTATATTATCACTTTGACTCGTTTTTATTTTTTGTAAGGACAGCATTCAGATATCAGATTTGATGCAGATAATAAAAAAAGGTACACGGAATCTTCAAATTTAAAATTTAGAATTACAAAATGTTAAAAAATGGAAGTGAACCATAACTCTAATTTTTAAGTAACATATTCTTCTAAGGATGAACAACTCTTAGGTAATTAACATTAAAATAATAAGAATCTAGTTCACACCAAGACTAAAGAGCTGCCTAAAGAAATGTTCTCAAGTAATTTTAGGAGAATCACACATTTATTTTTTCCACCTAGAAATATGGATTCGTTTTGAATTTGGGAAATAAGATTTGAGCAAATAGAGATTAATAACTGAAAAATTCCATAATTTTGCAGATTTTCTGATGACTAGATATATCCATCATTTGTAACAATTTCACTCCAACAACACAATGACTCTTATCATGTTGAATGCTCATTTGATAAATAGGGATCATGGGAATTTTCCAAGCACTCAGAATATAGGATCTATTTACCCTTAAGCTTATGTATTCTAAGTCATTATGTGTGCTTTCTAGGCAACATAGTCTTTTAAATAAAATCTTGTGCTTTTTCATCCAATGCAATTTAGAAAACAAATTACAAATATTTCTTTAATGTCTACTGTGAGTAGCAAAGCAAAATTGTATCCTCTGAAAAAGAAAGAACAAATGATAAGAACAATAGTCTCCACTCTCAAGTAGTTAATGTCTAGTGAGGGATTTAAGACATTAACATATGAAAATTTAGTTACTTAAAAAATATAAGTAATATAATGAGAAACATATTCAAGTAGACAGTAAAAATGCTATATATGTGGTCAGAGTATTTATAGTATTTCAAAAAGGTGTAAGGTTATTCTGGGCTGAGATAGAACAAGGTTTAATGGATATCATTCATTTAAGCTATTCAAGGTTTAATTTAACATCTTGGAGTGGGGAAATATTTTTAATAAAAACTATAGAATTGAGTAAAGTTTGTGAGAAGTATGTGATAAGCAGTAAAGTAATTTTGTGATTTTTATAGTGGAGTATTTGTGGATAAAACATAAAAGGTGGAGTAAAACTATGGAGATCCTGTAAGGCCTATTGGTTTGTTCACAGGAGTTACTATTGATTTGGGGCATTGATCAAGCATTAATGTACAAAATGATACAGTGTAATAAAATATCAAAACTTTTGATTCCTGTTTAGGAAGCTATTTTAACTATCCAAGTTGGAGGTTATTGAAACAGAGATATTTTGAAGAATGCATTAAGAGGACCCTTTTACACAGTAGATATGTGAGAAGCAAAAGAGTGAAGAGTGAAGAGGATTCAAGACTTGGTAATAGATGGCAAAAATGACAAAATTAAGAATGATATCATGAAGTCATTTTTATTAGAGCATTATAGTTACATATAATTGTTTAGTTCATTTTGACAAAGTCATACAGGCATGAAATTTGATTTCTCTATTTTGATTCCCTATGCCCCTTTCTCTCCCTCTTCTCTACTCTCTCCCTATTTACCTTCCTTTACTCTTTTCAATCATTTATTTTCTATTTTTGATTGGTGCTTTATAGATATAAATAAAAGTGGAATTTACTGTAGTACATTTATATATACATATAATGTAATTTTGTTAAATTCATTCAGCATTTCTTCCCCTTTCAAGTCCCTCCTCCCTCCCTTTGGATTTTTTTCTTCTACTCCACTGATCTTCCCTATATCTTCATATCTGATTCCTCACCTTTTTTCTTCATTTTGTTCTGAATTAAGTCTTATTTGCTTCAGATTTATGGTTAGATGATAAATGGCCTAAGTAAAATAGTAGGTTTCCTTTCCCAGTACCTTCCTGTCATGATATAACATATCAGTGAAAGTTTTCAGTAGGAGGTTGGTGCAATACTGAAGTTAAGAGTAAAAGTAATTCCTAAAAATACATTGGGCTTTACTTATTAACACTGTAAAGAGTCTAACAAAAATAATAAAACATTAGCCTTCTTCAAAAGTGTAAATATCTTTAAGAGGCAGAAAGGAATGCTGAACGTTTATGTTTAACAGACTTCAGTATTTTGACAGGCATATAACATAATTGAAAAAGACAGCTGAATAAGAAGTACTTGGTGGAGGTTTTACATTTCATTATTACAACTGTAGTATTTAGAAAAAATAATTGGAAATTGATAGTAAATTTTGAGGAATAGTGCTAGTTAATAAAATTGAGTATAAAGATGCATATGAGAAAATACATTTGGAGGGCATAAGGCAAGTATGACTAAGTATGACTGTATCAATATACTCTGTCTTCATACACATAAACACACACATGCCTACATATCACCACTATCACTTCTTGTTCATAAACATGAAATTAATATTTATGAGGAGTTAGTAGAAGGCAATATAAAGTAGTGAGGAAATTAATTCCAAAGATCTAAAAATTGAAAAATAATAAAAACAAAAGCACATATTCCAAAATTTCAACTCTCAAAATCCTGAATTTAGGATGTAACTATCTTTTCATCTAAATTAAATAAATTGCTTTACTCTGAGGGCATTTTTTTCACTCTTGATATTTGAAATATACACAAATATATACAGCATATTGAGCATGTAAAATGTCATCTTCCTTTTCTAAATTACAGTAATAAAAATGCCTTTTGCAGAAAGAATAAAAACTATGCTGGGGGTAAAATGCAATTTCTGGTTTCATTTTGGAAAATATTGTGATATTCCTAATTGATATCCAAATTATTCATTTTTATACTAGCAAACAGATTGTATTACACTTTAATCCTTTTAAAATATCAAGAACCAAGCCTGTAAAAATCAAGGAAATAAAAGAAATTTGAGCTTTAGTATATAATAACACCTATTCTCACTCTTAAAATTATTTAAACAGGTGCTGTAGGAATTTGTTGCCTTTATAAAGTTTTTAAGACGTTTACAGCAAAACATTTTTCCCTGTGATTAAATTCTTCAAAGTACTAAAACACCATAGAGAAATATGTTTTCCACCAGTTTTATTGCTCCCTAGATACATTCTCTACAAACCTTGTATCTGCTTGGACACAAACAATATTGCAAAAAGACCTGGTGCCATTTGAACAAGGTGAACAACTTTCGAAGGGTATACAAAAAATACCAATGGGAATGTCAGTATCATAAGAGTAATGCAGTTTTAATGCCACTGTTTTATTAAAGCAGATTGAAATAATTGTTTTTATTTCATCCCTCTATTTTATTAGAGTATTTTATACCTATAGAGATCCTATCATTATTTTATGCACACTTTTTGGCTTCAGTGGTAATATGGGGTTCAGTATTTGTGAAGTCTAAGAAGAGGAAGACATAATTGCAAAAATTCCACTATAACATGTTTAATTCCATTGGAAAGTAAATAAGAAATAATTACTTGGGGCCTGGAAATGCATCTGTGTGCTTCAAGTATTTGGAAGGTGACAACAAAGTTTAAGTATCTATGAGATGTCAGTAGTAGAAGTTTGATAACAACAAGGCTCACTTTCTGGGGCAAATAAGGGAAGATAACATGTATTGTAAATATCCATGTAAGAATCTATCTTCTGGGAATTTGTAGCCAAAACAGTAAAGCAAATATACTTCGATGTTCAGACTTGAATAGCATGTTGTATTACATTTTACTCCCTGGCAATATTGTCTTAATATGTATTCTGTTTCTGAAACTGTGATAGGTAAGATTAGACTGTGGCATAGGTTTTCTAGTAAATTCTCTCAAGAAAATTTGATATTGATTATGCTTGAGAATTGTAGGCTGACCATAGATAGCACTTTTAATCATCTGTTAATACAAATATGTTAACTGAATATAAAATGGACTCCAATGTCCATAACAAAGAACAGGTGATAATTTTAATTTTGTGTATATAATATGGTATTTGGACATTCACACTGGAAAAATGTGAATGGGAACTGAATAAGGAAGGGGAGATAACAAGACTGAAAGGCAGTGAGCAAAGTAATCTTCCTTAGTGATCAAGCAGGATTAGGAAAATGACAATCTCTGAGATAGATGGTTAAATACAGCTGCCCAGGTGATGCTGCCACATTCTTTAAGGACATTCCAAATATTATAATGCTCATTCTTAAGGTGCTATATTCAAATAAAGTCATCACATAAATATACTAATTTAATAGAATTGGAATATATGACAAATCTTGGATTAGTTGCTCAAGTTTGATTATACTATAGATTGTATCTATACTATAGTTACTAATGTTGAAATATATTAGATATTAATTTTAAATTTCTACTTATATTTCTTTCTTTACAAAGTTTCTCTTTACAAAGTTTCTTTACAAAGTTTCTCTAGCTATTCAGTTCATAATATTTAAATATTCATAAAATTCAAAATGTTAAGCTCCCACATTTAATGTTTGTGGGGTATTGTGTAAAAGTAAATCTTAAAATTAAATTTTTTTCCCAAAAGAAATATCACTGACTATATGTATATATAAAGATAGGATCAGATAGGGAAAGAAAAGAGGAAGAATTTATAGTTATCTAAAGGTTACTGAAGGTCAAGAACTGAATAAAAATTTCCCTTTATGTTTCAAGTTTTGAAAAATTATTAAACGTGTTTAACAAATATTTGTGGCCTAATGAAAATATCAAACTCTATGCTGTCTTCATAGGCCCAACCTTCACATATAGATGATCTTATAATAATTCTAAACGTTGATATTCAGTGAACATATTAGATTTTTTTTTTCAAATTAAATATCTAATGATAGAAGATGACGGAAAACATTCTCATGTACTAGGGTTATCAGTGAAAGTGAAAAATATCTGTAGTGTCTTTGCATCAACATCTGCTATTCCATATGGATCTATAAATATTTGTAATGAAGGTGAGTAAAGGAATTTCAACATTAAGAAAATAAGGCTAAACTTACCAGGAAAATTTTCGGGTAGATTTTTCCTGTTTTCTTAATAGAAAGCACACTTATCTTAAACTTTCAAATCTCCAAGAGAATAAAAATGCAACCAAAATTAAATTTAAGGGAAAAATACAACTCAAATTATGTGAGCCTGAAGTCTTCCAACTACATTGGTACTAAACTGAGAGATATTACTTACAAAATTACCAGTTTATTTTTGTATCATTATTTTGGAAACAAAATACAATGTTACAAGACCTTTATTGTTTTTCTTACATTAACTAAGGGCTTTACTCAATTAATTAGAAGAAAACTTTTTAAAAAGAAATTTCATGGTCAAATCGTGGAATCAATGTATATTGAGTACTCTTCTATTTCTTGTGTATGTCATATCTAAAAGGCTAGCATAGCTTCAGATTCAGCCAATCTTTCTTGAGGGTATACTGTATTCTAAGTACTGTACTAGATGCTTACACCATTTTTTTCTCTTAAACTTCCCACAAACACTCTTTGAGGCAATTGTTTTTGTTCTATAAATAGGAAGATTGACATTAAAAATTTAATATCCCAACACATAGATTTAGTTATGTTTATTGTGCTGTAAGTAGAATAGTAGACTCAGAGGGAAAAAGGGTAAAAATCATAAGAGGGGTACCTGATGATTTGGACTTATATAAATCATCAAGTTAAATTGCACCATACATTTGTAAAATGTTTTTAATTGTGAGCTGGGGATATAGCTCAGTTGGTAGAGTGCTTGCCTGGCATGCACAAGGTCCTGGGTTCAATTCCCAGCACCACCAAAAAAAAAAAAAAAAGGTATTAATTGTGATTCTTTAGAAATATTCCTCTTTGTCATGTAGGCAAACTATGTTTGTCTGATACTTATTAGAGGAGAGCAATACCATACTCTTCAACTTACAAGGGTATAGATTCACTTTAATTTAGATTACCATGCCATGTAAAACTGAGTACTTAAAGTGTTTCTGATAAAAATATATATAGTAAGTGTGACTATCTTCATTGAAGATGAAATTGAATTAAGCCCATAAACTGACTAGAACTGTAAATGAAGAGGACCTAAGTAATGTCTTAATAATGAAAATATTTTTAAAGAAAATTTAGCTTTGTATAATAAATTAAATGACTAAAGTAATTCTGAACTGGTTAGGATTATAATAATGTTGCAATAATGATTTCAAGACTCATTTATTAGGAAAAAAACAATTTTTTCTTTCATGAAAATATGATGCCTCAATGCCTCATTTTTTTTTACTTAAGACTGAAAAATCAGTATGTATTCTCACTAACTGTGAATATGAGTATGTATGTATGTATGTGTATGTGGGTATCCCTGAAAACAAGAAGAGAAACAGAACATTTAAACAGAAGATTCCCAAATTTTATATCACTGGTACTGTGGTAAAATAAACAATATTATCATTATGTACATATTTTGAAAAGATAATTGCACAGTTATTAGTAAGCATATTGATATAAGTTCTAAACATGTACAATTATTTACACATTCCTTATTAAAGCATTTATAAGAGGTGACACACCATAACTTGCTTATTACATTGATTATTTTTGACAAGTTTTCCATGATGGTGTCATTCTAATTTTGAATCACATTTGTTTTTTAATCTTACTTGTGCCACAATACTCTCACTTTTCACATTTTTGAATACAAATAGTATCTAAGGTTGACATCAGCTCTTTTTTTGTTAATCAATTGCTTATTTAATAAAGAGAAATAATTTGCCTTTGTGTAGGCTTGTGATTTTACTATTTAATTTACTGATTCTGTGTTATAAATAAATCTATTATATATTTTTACTATAGCATAAATCATTTTTCAGGATCTCTGAATCTTTAGAACAAGTTACTTGATGTGCCTCCTTAACTTTATTCAATTTCTTGAAGTTTTGATGATACATAAAATTAGGTATCATTTTGAAATAATTTTTTGAAATCTGAATGACAACTATTTATACAAAATGTAGTGATAGAAAACAACTTTAATCATCTTTTTAGAAGTATTTATTTAAAAAAATTTTATTAGTGCATAAAGTTATACATAATGTTAGGGTTCATTTTGACATAATCAGACACATATGGGATCTAATTTGCTTTATATCAATCCACCAAATACAGAAAATAATGACTTTTATACTGCCCAGTAGATTCTCAAAGTTTCATCGTATACTAGAAACATTAGCATTAGATACTTAAAAATTCAGGTTTCTAGGCCCTACCCTAAACCTACTGAATCGGAAACTCTAGGAGTGGGAAATGCAGTTTTGAAAGACTCTGGAGTATTCTTAAGCATGATAATGTTTGAGAGCTACTGCTGTATTTTATTTGATTAATAAACTTCACCATTGTACTTTTCCATGATAGTCTCTACTTAGCTATGTTAACTAAAAGGGGTAGGAAGAGGAGAATGCAGTGACTTTAAAGGTGACACTGGAATTACCAGGTCAGATCAATAAATTTTCCTTCCTGATTTCTAACAGATTAAGAACAGAGGTTTTTCTCCCCTGGTTCATGGAAAGGACTGAACATCTCTTGGCAGTGAGGCAAAATGAGAAATCTGCTTTACAGCCTCTGCATTCAGCCAGATGTCTGAACCCCTGCTAAGCCTAAAAGCAAGCCTGTATGGAAACCCTAAGTCCATTTTGTAGACAATAACAAAATATTATTATATGGAAGGGTTATCCAATTGTAGGGAAATATGTAGTGCCCCATCTATCTTAAACAAACTCTTTAAAATATCAGCTATTTCCCACCTTGCCCCTACTCCGGTCTATGCCTCATGTTTGCCAATTTATGATTCATACTGTTATTTGATTCCTTTCTACTCATGTAATGTTCTCTGCAGCATTACATACAGAAGTAGCCAGGGTGTTTTCTGGGCAAGGGGTTTGTATTCATGCCTCTGTTGCTGATTAGTTGTTTATAACAGAAATTTGTGTCTTCCTTGCATTTTTTTGGATTAAATCCTTGTCTCCACATGAACATTCTTTCTATTCTGGAAAATTAGCATTTATTTATTCATAGGCTTTAGAAAATCTATAGGTGAAACAAAACAAATAAGCCAGATTTGCTATATCTCTGATACAATAATATATCATCTCACAGAAAATAGGAAAGTATGTATATGGGTCAGAAAGATTCACACTTATTATATTTTTTGCTCAAAGACTATGATATGTAGACAAGTTCAATAAATTCATGTTAGATATTTTATGACAACTATAAAGCTAGTTTTCAATACTGTAAAATTTTAATTTGTAAACTATTTCTAAATTATAATATTTGTTGATTTTATTGGAAAGGCTGAGTAGACAAGTAATATTTTACTTCCATCTCTTCTTCCTTCCTCCCACCACATACAGGTAAAAATATTTTAAGATTACAAATTTAAGTAGAATCTTGTATTTTTTCAAAAGAAATAGTGGAATAAATCTGATTATTAGAAGTCTTACATGGATTTGAGATTACCAGTCCACATATCCAAAATCATAGCAAGGGTTACACATAGATATAGTTTTCATTCAATATACTGAGGAAGGCAGCAGTGATAAAATAAAAACTTGGAAAGGGCCTCAGATCTTGAGAAGTTTACATGTAGTATGATGAAATGAATAATAAAAATAAGAAAATTATATGTATAATTTATATGATAGTAAATTTTGCAGGAAAAAAGAAAGCATGTTAAAGGAGGGTGGGAATAGGAGAGTAGGTTGCAGTTCTTAATAGGAGGAAAGGAAAGGTTTCACTGTAGAGTGACAGTTAAGCAAAGAATGAAGGCTATGATCCTCACATTAAATGCACAAACATTCTAAAACTCACTTTTTAAAGCAATTAGTTCTCAATCATTGATTTGAACCTTATTTTCTTAGCAAGCTTATTAACCTCTAGAAGAAGTTCAGAGGAGAAATGGAGATATATTTAAGTGTCCATTCATTGAGATTTTCCTTTATAAGTCTAGACTACGGGTTCTCAACCAGTATTGACATTTTGCCAGATAATTTTGTTGTTGTTGTTGTTGGGGATGGGGACAGGGCTGTCCTAAACTGCTGGTTATTTTGTAGTATTCTTGGTCTCTCCCACTAGATGTCAGTAGTAGACTTCTTCCCACCACTCATACCAGATTTGACAAGCAAAAAAAAAAAAAAGAAAGAAAATTATTTCCACCTACTGCCAAATGTCCTCTGGACAACACAGTGACTCTTGGTTAGGAACAGTCCATGGTTAAAAACCATTAAAATTAGTCTATTGACCTAATTGAATGTAAAAACAGACTCAAATGATCATTCAGAACATGGTGTTTCATAAGGTTAGTTAATAGATGCTTAGGTGGTCAAATACATTACTATGTTTCTGTCCTGAGTTCTAGAAATTTTCAATGACCACTTAACATTTATATTGCATTTACTTTGGGTCAGGCATTATTCTATGAACTTTATGAATAGTAGCTCATTAGTCTTTACAACAATCCTAAGAGGTAATTTTGTTGTCATCTTTCTAACTTTAGAGAAGAGGACACTGAGTCACAGAATAGTTAAGTTACTTTCCCAGGGGCTTGAAAATAATAAAGTTGAGATTCAAACACATAGTTGCTTATACTTTACAGAGTATTAAAGGTCCAGTATCTGGCTCTGTATCACTCTGCTCTCAGCTGCTTATTATAATATATAACGTGTTAATATTTAGTATTTGCATTTTAATTATTTTTAATATTTTTTAGTTGTAGTTGGACACAATGCCTTTATTCCATTTATTTATTTTTATGTGGTGCTGAGGATCAAACTCAGTGCCCCTCACATGCTAAGTGAGTGCTCTACCGCTGAGCCACAATCCAAGCCCATGAGCCACAATCCCAGCCCCCATTTTAATTTTTAACTGGCACATAATAACTGTGCATATTCGTGGGGTACAGTATGATCTTTTAGACACATGTATACACTGTGCAATGACCAAATCAGATTAATTGGCATTTGCATTTTAAAGGCTATGAGATGTTCTGCTTTAAAAGTTTTAGCAAAATATATATATATATATATATATATATATATATATATATATATATATACTGTGTGAAATTTTAATTTCAGATAACTGACAAATCACTTTTAGCATAAGGATGACCAATGGAGTATTTTTGGACATGCCTATATTAAAACATGATTTGCTATTTACCTGAAATTCAGATTTCACTAAGCTTCTTATAAAGTATCTGCAAACCTTGCATTAAGGAAAAATGCTTAGCACTATTTAGTCTAGATTTTTCAACATTAAACAAGGAACAATTTTTTGCTAGTACACTTAATATCTTGTGGAAATTTTGAGAGAACACTTTTCAGCTCAGTGATAAGTAAGTTTGAATGTTTGCCGCAGAAATGTGACTCCCCTCCTTCTTTGAAGTAGAGGCAGTTAACAATCTGTGCTTTGTGATTCATGCTTAATTGTCTGCTTCTGCAACTTACTTATTTTTTTCCAAAATAATTTATCAGCTCCTTAATGACTAGGTATCATACTTCCTACAAGGCCTTCATTGGACCTAATATTTGTTATTGGCATAATATTTTATCTGAGGGATGATTTAATTCCAATTCATAATTCATAGAGGAGCCTGTTATGCCAAATTGCTTATCTAAGGATCCAGAGCAAAAGAGGAACATAATTGGTTTTAGCAGTATTCAATCTTAGTTTCTCAGGTTGATAGCCTTTCATTCATTTTCTACTAGTTTTCTGTTTCCATTTATCTGCATTATTTTTATTTCATCTCCCCAAACAATTTTGGGATAAGGTTTTTCTTTTCCACATTTGATGATTGTAGCACTTGAGGAGTCATTGTTCAGTTGAGTCTATGAAGGCTTCCCTATATTCATGCAGGTCACATCATTACACAGCAGTTGGTCATTTTGTTGTTGTTATTGTTCTTTAGTTTGGGAGAGGGAAGCAGGTGTCTTGCTTGTGCTGAGTGTAATACTAATGACATTGACAAAAGAAAATCCCTTGGGCCAGCTGTATTTAGGGGAAAGCTCTCAAATCAAATAATGGAATATAATTTACTTGTTAAAGAATAAAACTGATGACCTGGTAGGTAGCTGCATTTTTCCACTGCTCAGTGAGTCATCTGTGTTCAATTTCTATTCCTGAATCATAATCCTCAAAGGCCAGAGGAAAGGAAATACTTAGCTCTACAAAAAAGTGGGAGAATAAGCACTGGCATCATATAAAATGTCTCCAGGAGCCTTGACTTTAATTTTCAAGGGGATTTTTCTACTTGGAGCATTTACCATATATTTACTTTATTCTACAATTAAAGTTCTTATTAACTTTTGCATCTATTCATCTGGGCCCCAAGCAAGAAATTAAAATAAAGAGCTTATTGTTTATGTGGATCCCCAAGTGCTATTACAAAGTATGGCAGGTTTAACAAACAGGCTCAATAGAAGTGGTCTCCACATTACATCAATAATTGGAGAGGTTGCTCATGTCCTTGACCAGATTGCAGTTGTGTTAGGTTTATTTTTTTTAATTTAAACCAATGTGTTATATATGCTGATAAAGGTGTGTGTGTGTGTGTGTGTGTGTGTGTATGTGTGTGTGTGTGTGTGTGTGTGTGTGTGTATGCCAGTTTTTTTAAATCAAAACCCTTTCTCAGGATTGCAAAGAGCTGCTTTTATTAAACTGACAATCTATGTTTCAAGTATTTTCCCATTTTTTTTTAAATTTTATTGCCAATTAGGATTTCTCAAGCTCACCTGATACATTTCTATGTAACATTGCATTTATTCCATCTCTGAACAAAATGTAAATGCCATTCAGATGTGAAGATCTATTATAAGATTGAAATAAATTTCAAATGCATTTATCAGTCATTTTTGTAGCATGTGATTTAAATCAGAAAAAAAATCTGATGAATAGTTTCACAGTTTCTACTCATATACACTAAGACTAATATGCTTCTACTAGTTTGGGGTTATTACAGACCCTAACATGCAATGTGACCTTGGTCTGAAAAGCATGTTTGGTTAGCACAGAAACTTAATCATAAGAAGTCATAAGTAGAATCCTTCTTCTTTACTGCCCTTTTTCTAGGACTAGAAAATTTATTGCTTGTGGGACAGGTAGGATATGAACAATGGGCCAAATAGAGTCCAGGGTTATCTCATCTGTGTGAAAACTGCTGCTGAAAATCGATGTGACCTCTGCTACACTGTCATCCCAGTTCCCACCCTCTGTGTCCTATTTGTCTTTTGGTAGAAGCTTAGATCTGTGTGCTGTCTCTATGTGTCTCTCTTGGGCCAGATTATCAAAATGAATCATAGCCTGCATACCTCTTATATTTCTATTTATTTTCCTGGTGTTGACTAGGTCTGATGAAATATGATTCTTTTTGCATTTGATCCTCACTGCAGCAAGCAACACCTAATTCAGCTGTGTCTATCTCTTTAAAGAAGAGTAATACTATTTTGAAACTTCAATCTACGGTACAGCAACATTACAACCATGGACCATGCAACCTGTCTTCATAGTCAATAGTAATGTTCCTTTCAGCCAATTTAATGACATTTCTTTCAGCTTCAAACAGGAGACTTCTAGCAATTTTAACATAGTTATAATTTTGTTTTGTGCATACTGAATGTAATGCTTTCATTTTTAGAAAGAGTGCCCCCCAGATTCTTACCGCTGAAGTTATACATGTGTGTAGAGTGAAATATAACAAGAAATCCAGTACTTTTAAGATCTTTGTCTCTGATACAAAATATTTATTTACGGGAAATATTATGTTGTCTCTGAATCAACAGATAGTCAATATTCTAACTTTGTAGTGGTTTATTTTTTAAAACTAGAACTTTCCTGCTATATAAATTCATTCTTTAAGATTTATAATTAACAATTCAAAAGTGCAGTCTCTCTAGCCATTATTAGTATTGATAGATCAGTATTCAGTCATTCCATCTACTTTATGCACTTATATGCAAAAGACATCACCCAAATACAGACCTCAAACAGTACAAATAAAACATAATAGTGCTTGTCTTTTTGAGAAATATATTTTTAAAATATTAGAGCTGTTAATTTTAGGATTTTGTTTTTTCTACATTTTTATGAGATAATATTTTAAAAGAAATCATGTAGTTGAATAAAGTCAAGCAATTTGGGATGATGTGCTGATCTTTTCTGTTCTTTCTGGAAAACTCAATCTTTTCCAAACATACCAGTTATTTGAGAGACACAGAGAAAAGAGAGAGAGAGACAGAGACAGAGAGATGTCCTATAAGATGCTTAAGTTAATTATAAATATTAATATGATTATTATGGGCATAAACCTATGAGGGAGTTGTAGAAAATCCATGCATTTTGCATTGATGATCAAAATACAGTTTCTTTAGGTTTTCTAAAAGTTAGTTCCAGGGAAATATAGCTTTCAGTGCTGAAGAAAATTAATGTGAGAATCTATGCATTTTACTGAATTTTTGAGACCAATAAATAATGTTAATTTTTTGATTCAAATAATGTGAAACGGTTGCTTTTCTTAAATAATCATTTAGCATTTTTATCACTGTTGAATTTAGAAAAGGAAAATTAAGAGTATTTTATTTACGGACAATGGTATCCCATTAAGTAATCTCACTGAAGTTTCCCGCAATTGTATGCCACTAATTCCCACATAAGAAATTCCATAGCAAAACATGATGACTGTGAAATCAATGGGTTTGAGAATCTTCTTACTACGTATGTAGGCTACTTGCAATTGAAAAATGAAGTCTAACTGTATGGCAAATCAATATTTGCATCCTTACAGGAACCACACCTCTAGCTAGATTTTTTTTGTTATTGTTGTTTCCATACCATCTGAAAAGTGGTTAGGACAACATTTAAGTCTAGTCTTTTTCCTAAGTGAGTCTCTTTAGAATATATTAAGTCACTGAAAATTGTTTCCATCCATAAAGAAGCCGATTTTTCAACATTCACTTATGCCCTGTTGCTGAAATTAGGAAATGGCAGTGAGGAGAGTAACTGAAGTTTAATTATTCACCTGATTATACTGTTGAACTACAATTAGGAGTAACTGAGTATGTTAGGTTTCATCCCAAGACTCTTTGTATCAGGTTTTCTTAATTTTTTAAAAAATTTTTTTGTAGTTGTAGATGGGCAGAATGCCTTTATATGTTTATTTTTATATATTTTTATTTTTTATTTTACATATGTCAAAAAATGTCTCCATTTTCAGTTACAGAGGAATTTTGATATCTGGTTCGTATATATCATATAAAATCTTGTCAGCCAAAATTCAAATTGATAGCAGAGTAGTTATGTTTCTCAAAGTAAGAGATTCCCTTTCTAATTCAATATATGTGTCCAAAATAAATCTGAAACATCTTAATAGAGAATCATTCTGTTGATGTCTCTTTATCTGGTACTAAGAGACAATCTGATTAATGAGAATGTGGAAGAAAATGGTATAAAATCTAAAGATGAGGGTTGATACAACTTGCATTTCTGTGGCTTAATTGGTTTCTTTTTTTCATAAAGAATACTTCCCAAGATTAAAAGTAAGCAATGGAATACTATTTAGTAATAAAAGGAAGAAACTATGGAAATATGACACAATGTGAATAAACCTCAGAGACATGTTATTAAGTGGAAGAATCCAGGCAAAACAGCCACATATTGTGTCCAGAAAAGGTAAAACTTCAGAAAGAGTAGCATACTTGCTTCCAGAAGCTAGGTTGGGTGAGTAGATTCACTATAAATATGTATGAGCAATCTTTTTGCAGGGGATTGAAACATTCTAAAACATTGGTTGTGAAAGAAAACTCCATAGATTTACCAAAAATTAAGCATATACCTAAAATAATTGAATTTAATGTCTTTAAATTATACTTCAGTGAAGCTGTTAAAAATAATGAAGACAGGTTGGTATATAGGTAGATACATAGATTTGAAGAAAAAATAAATAAAGACAGCTTATACATTCCTAGAAAGTGGTGTGATTATTTAGTTTATAGATATTCATAAACAGGTACATCAGTTGTATTTATCTGAAAATTTTTTCAACAGATTTCATGTTTCTTTAGCAATAAATATGCTTTCAATTTCATGGGTTCTGTATTGAATCACTTATCTTCAGAAAATAGAGGCAACTGCACAATAGGTATGATTTCTAATTATGAGTGTCCATCATTTAGTTTTTGTATCAGTATTTGTAGATGTCTGTTGGAGGTGATTTGGTGAAACATTTGACCTGTTAATTTGTGAACCTTCTGACATAATTTTTTTTCAGAAGAAGTACCTGTTCAAATTCCACTGATGAAGTCACCCTTGGACAAGCTTCAACTGGCTCCTGGGCAGGCCTTGCCCCCTGGATTCCCTGGACCATTCATTTTTGCTGATAGTCTATCCTCGGTGGAGACTCTGTTGACCAACATTCAGGTCAACAATATTTCTATAAACAAAATAAATGTAATACAAGACATTAGCACCTACACAAATTATTTTGTATTTGAGAAATTAAAACAGATAAGATGAACTGCATGTCATTTGTTGTACTTTGACAGGGTCTGCTGAAAGTGGCTTTGGATAATGCTCGCATCCAGGAGAAGCAGATTCAGCAAGAAAAGAAGGAACTGCGAATGGAGCTCTATAGAGAGAGAGAGATTAGAGAAAACCTTGAAAGACAACTTGCAGTTGAGCTTCAAAGCAGAAGTAAGTTTAACATGTTCAGTTACAGAGTAAATATTATGTTGGAGGTATTTTTAATAATAATTAGAAATATTACCAAAGATAGCTTAATACTGCTGAAAATAAATAAGATACAAAGCAAAAACTGTATGCAAACCACAACGAAAGAAATGTATAGTCCATCTCTTTATACTAAAAAAAAATAATGAATTAGATCTGTACTCTGGGCTAGTTGCAGATTTAGAAAAATGAATATAATTCTCTTGCAATGTCAGAAATGCATATAGATAAACTTATAATTCCTTACATATGTAATGCTTATTCTTGCTAGGCACAGTGCTACATTCTGGAGTGAAAAAAGTGAATGGACTCAGTCCATGTCCTTGAGGGATTTAAATTTTAGAGAACTAGCACAAGCAGTTAAAGTTAAAACAAAGTGGCAAAAGTAAACATACAGAGTCTTCATGGTTATACACAGAGGGTTTGTTTGCTCGGCTTGCTCGAGTGGTGAGGAGATATAAGGAGTATTTTCTGATGCTGATACCTGAATCTGAGTCCTAAAGGATCAGCAGGGGGAAAAAAGAATGTGCAAGGAACCAAGTGGGGCATTCTAGGCAGGGAGATCAGCATAGGCATGGAGAAAAGAAACTTCATCCATGGGTGACTCTAAACAGTTTATTATTAGAGTGGCTTTGAGTTTTCTGAAGCAAATGGTAGGAAATGATGCACATAAATAGGTGTAGAATTTAAATTATGAAGAATATTTTTAACTTCTAAAAAATTAGCTTTGATTTTATCCTATGGGTGATTGGAAGTATTAGTATATAAGCAAGTGAATCATTGGGTCTGAATTCATTTGGATAAATTACTGTGATCATGGGGATAAATTAGGGGAGAATTAATGTAAGACTAGTGGTAAGACTAGGAACAGAAGATTCAAAATTTCACTTTCATAATTTCCACATCTTCCCTACATTTTCCATAAAATATTAAACAGCATAAAAAGTAAATGTTATGAATTACAGCTTCTTTCTCTCCCCTGCTTATTCTTCTATTGAAGGATCACAAAATCTAAAATAAGTAAAAGGTTGAAAAGTGTGAAGGAGAGGCAAAGAAAGAAAATAGACCAAATGGATAACTCTAGTCAAAGAAGGATGATTACACTTGAGTAATCTTGACTGACTTTACCTCAAAGTAACAAATTATTGTTTCAAGAGCTTGAAAACATGCTCTGTATTTTCTTTAGGTCCTAGGAATCATTGGTTCAATATAAAATGGAATTTCAAACACTGCATTTAAAAAAATGAAACCTGTTTTTCTTAACCTAACAAATTCATTAAATACAACAAAGCAAAGACTTTATTGTCTTTTTTAAAGTTTGGTGAAGTTAGTTTATCTCTGATAGTATGTGAAATAGTGTGCAATGATTAATAATCATAATAACTCACATTTATTTACTAAGGAAATTTTTATTCTAAAACAAAAAAACATATGCTAAATACAATAAGCTTCTTAAATTGACTCATGAAAATCTAGTACATATAGTAAAATTAACTTCTAATTTTTAGGGAATATACTCACTTAATGTCTGTTTACTAACATTTCATGGACATTTTAGTTCTACACTTATAATATTATCTATTATTCTGCAAAAAGTTGTAGACCTGGTAGGCATAATTAGTTATCAAATTTGCCTTGAAGTACTTGCATTTAACAAATTTAGCATTTGTTATAATATGATAAGGCTAATAATACTATAATTACTATCATCACTAAAATTACTACCATTTAGTATTTAGTCACTATTATAACCACTACTATTACCATCAGTACTATTGATGCTACTAGCTAATAATACTTACTGTCTACCATGTGCTGAGCACTGTTTTAGAACTTTACTTGTAATTAATTACTAATACAACTAAGAAAACTACTATTTATCCTCATCAATTTTGAAAAACTATCTACTTCATTTCTACGAATCTCAGCAACCTCATCTATTACAATAACTTAACTAGATAATCATTTAAATTTCTTTTTGCTTACTTGAATATCTCATATCCAGTATACCCAAATTTTAAATGTCTTTTTATTTTTTTTATTTATACATAATACTAGGATTCATTTTAGCATAATTACAAAGCATGGAATATAATTTGCTCTAATTCAGTTCCCAGTATTTCCCCTTTCCCTCACCTCCTCCCTCCCCCTGTTCCCTTCCCTCTACTAATCTTTCTGCTATTTACTTATAGATTGAGATTGGCCTGTGTCCAATCAATCACCTGCCTTGGTCCACTAACCAACTCTGTTGTCCCTAGGCTTTGAAAAACCAACTTATGTGATACACAGGTTTTGTCAACTAAGTTCAGAGTGGTAGAAACATAATACCATATTTTCATTCTTTTTTTAATATGTATTTTTTTAGTTTTAGTTGGACACAATACCTTTATTTTATTCATTTATTTTATGTGGTGCTGAGGATCAAACCCAAGGCCTCACATGTGCTAGGCAAATGCTCTACCACTGAGCCACAACTCCAGCCCCATATTTTCATTCTTATGGCTAAGTAATACTCCATTGTGAGTATATCCAACTTTTTATGACAAATTATAAACTAAGTTCACCTGATGGAATGGATAGGGCAGAAGGTTGATATTATGGTTATAATGCTACATCTCTCCAAGAATATAATAAAACAATATTAATATATAACCTACATATATAAACAATATGTAATATCATATAAATATAGAAAAAGAATTCTTATAACTTTTTTCCCATAAAAGAAAAAAGTGCTCCACACTAAAACCAAAAATTCTACCCAATTGTTTTTTGCTGGTAGCTATGCTACTTGAATTAAACACACATATCCATATGCAATAATATACCATGATATTATTTGCAGAATAAACATTTAAAATAATAGAATGATAAAACAACAGGAAACTTTGGGGTCACCTACCTTGGTCCACTAACCAACTCTGTTGTCCCTAGGCTTTGAAAAACCAACTTATGTGATACACAGGTTTTGACAATTACCAGTTATATCATTTTAGGTAAATCTTTGACCTCTCAAAGACTCAGTGGCCTTCTATAAATGGAAATAGTAGTGTTTTTTCTTACAGTGTTAATTAAGATCTTAATGTGTTACATTCTCAGCAAAATGATCAGTACATAGTTGGTTCTGAATAAATTATAGTTATTGTTGTTTATTTTAATATAATCTGGCATTGTTTGCAGTATGTGAAATCACAAATTTCAACTGAATCAACATATAGAATATTTTTGCTTCATTAATTTTATTTGAAACACAATTTTGTTTTGACAAAGACATTAAGTTACACATTAATTTCAATAAATCTAGGTTTCTAATTTAAATAATTTGTTTATTGCTATGTTTAAATGATATTTGAAAATAATTATGATACTAATATATTTTTATGTTCATTCCTATTTAGCAGTATTTCATCAAAATAATAAAAAATCATACTTTCTCATTGTCGTTGTCTGAACAATTCCAGTTTTTTTCCCTTAGATTTTTGAGATTTTGCATTTGCACAGCAGTTTACTTATGTAACTGACTCTCTTCAAGTTGTTCAAAGTAGTTTATATGAAAATATATTTAACCATGAGATGAACACATTTGAAACAATTAGTAACATATTCAGTTCAGTTCAAAGATTTTAATTATATATGAGTGCACTGAACATTTTTAAACATCAGATAATTTATTAGTTTTCTCAATGTACTTTGAGTGTTCTTTTATTGCAATAACAACAATAACTTAATTTTAAAAAACTAATTTAGGAAAAGTATTACTCTGCTTACAACCCTGCTATGAACCAATTTATTGCTGAAACTTAATAATTCCATTTAAGGTGCTATCCTAGATTTAGGCTCTCAGAGTTTAAATATACACTATAACTGCATGAGGGACACCGAAGTTTTTACTTGAGAGATAAAACTTTGAGAATTGAGGCATATCTCTTCTTTAGCTCTATTTTACCTCCCTGCTTACCAAATGAACATTACTGTAGTTGCACTTTTGCAACTTGCTTATATAATCATGGCTGAAAATTATTTTCCGTGTGTGTGTGTGTGTGTGTGTGTGTGTGTGTGTGTATTTGTATGGGGACAGAAAGACTGATGATATGTGCATTATTTAAACAAATACATTAACTACATTTTTTGCTTTTATAATTGGTACCATTCCACTGAAATGGATATTGCCACTTTCAGTTTTAAAGACCATAGTATTCAACCTAATAGATATTTGTGGGGGGGTTATTTTTTGCGTTTTGAAATATTAATAGCAACAACTTGATGAGTAGTAGCAGTATATTTCTTTAGAAAATTAGAAAATATTGACTGTTATTATTAAATGTATCTAGTAGTGAGTCAAAGTAGAAAACAATTCTCCAACCCAACTGTCACCACCATAAAAAATGCATGTGCATTATAGAGCATACATGTGATCATGTTTCAACCAATACATCTACATTTATAATTCATCGAAACCTATTTCATTGACCAAGATTTTGCAAAATACTTTTCCACATTCCAGCTACCATGCAAAAGCGCCTGAAGAAGGAGAAAAAAGCCAAAAGAAAACTGCAGGAAGCCTTGGAATTTGAATCAAAGCGCAGGGAACAAGTGGAGCAGGCGCTTAAGCAAGCCACAACTAGTGACAGTGGCCTGAGGATGTTGAAAGGTAAAATTTAATCTGGACTTAAGGTAAACAAAATAAATCTTAATTTAAAGAAGAAAGAAACGAAGCAAAGGAAGAAAGGAAGGAAAGAAGGAAAATGTCCAGGAAAAATTAAAATATCAATATGAGGCCAAATATGTTAGGTTGTGAATAAAACCAGTCAAAATAAGCCCTATTCTTGGAGATTAAAAAAAAAAGAAAATTCTGCTGACTTTTGCAGTAGAAGCAGTAAAACTGATATCCTTCCTACACTGAAATGTAAGTGTTTCAGGTCCATTGATGTTAGATATGCTGATGTTTAGTGAACTGAATTTTGATCAGCTATATAGGATGTTGGTTTCTTTGATGCACACTACATTAGTGTTGAGGCATTTAAGGTTTATCTGTGGGAAAACATGCTTAAATCATGAAATATCTTAATTCAACGTTTCTGATTTCATTTTATCTGAAACAGCATAACATTGGTACAATACACTCAGACATAGTATGAAGTAAATGTTTAAGTAAATATATGTACACACACATACATTCACACACACACACACACACACACACAGAGCACCTTTACATCCTAATGACTTGCTTTTATAGCTCATCTGAAGAACATGGTAGTAAAATATTTGCTTCTAGAGCTAGTACTACAGAAATACCATAAACCATAATGCATATTTTGTTCTTCATTTGCACTTAGCATAGAGAGGTTATCACCATCTATCATATATTACAAATAGAAAATAAAGCATAAGGAATGGACCTTTCCATGTAGGCAACTATATCCATCATCTTTTCATTGTTCTGTAATCAGGGCATATTAACATGATAGTTATTGATGATTTTTATAAACAGATGATTTTCTTAAAATTTATCATTAGGGAATGAAATGAATGATTTATTGTATACCTAGAAATCTATATTCTATTGTGAAATAATGCTATAATTTATAATTCTCCCTACTACCATGGAAACATATAAAAACAAGCAAATAAACAAAAAACAATGCCCAAGATTTTGCATTATCTATAGGAACCAACTGCAATTTTCCTTTTAACTGGAATCCTAAAACAGAATTGTACCTTAATGTTGAATGTCAATTATTTCAGATACTGGAATTCCAGATATTGAAATAGAAAAAAATGGGACTCCTCATGATAGTGCTGCTATGCAAGGTATGGTAAACAGTGTACTTCTTGCTACAATTGCTTAATATGTGACCCCTGGGCATATGGTGGGAATGAGCTTCTGTGTTAATACTTTTCATATAAGTAAAATAAATGTTTAACTCTTTTACTCAATGACATAGGCAGCAACTTGCATTTATTTTTTTTTTAGTAAAACAAGTTTAATATGACTGTGAAAAACCAATAACAGTACAGATACTTAGGGACTAGTAACTTTATGTATACAATGTGAGCAAATTTTATGTACATTTAGCTGTTAAAAGGATGTGTATTTATGTATTACCAAATTCTAAAAATATATAAATGTGAATATAATTTACCTTTCATAAGTGTACAATACATGTATTTTTAACTTTTTGTAATGACACAAATACAATAACCATAACCTATTGGTGTGTTAAAAGTGTTCCAGACAACATTTTTGTCAACCTTTAAATTTTGATGGTAATTTTACAAACCACCTAAATATGGAAATAGCTGCATGACTTGTAATTAATGATTTATATGATACCCATAAATACGTAGGTCCTTTAAAATATTTAAAGATATTTACTAGGTAGAAAACAGATAAAACACATCAATACAGCATCTCGACAGAGTGCAAAAGAACCTAAAATAGGAATTTAATTTGACTACTGGAAATTTTCCAATGTAAAATAATACAGTTTTCTAGTTCTTTAATTTTATGTAGATTACACTTATGTTCACGTGTATTGTTTAAAAAGGCTTACATTAATAAATAAAGACATTTCTGTCAGAAAATTATTTCCTAACTGAAAATTAAAGAAAACCATGAGGGCTGGGGTTATGGCTCAGTGGTAGACCACTTGCCTAGGATGGGTGAGGCCCTGGGTTTGATCCTCAGCACCACATCAAAACAAAAAACAAATAAGGAACAACAAACAAATAAATAAAGGTTAAATTATTTTAAAAAAAAAGATAGCCATGAATATTTTGCTTGCTGGAGGTTTAACAAATTGGTTCTTTGCTACCATATAGACTGGATCAATGTGAAGGACAGAACTGGTTATGACCAAGAGATTCATTTGGGTGTATCTGAAGATCACCATTTAATGTGGCAGCTTCAGGAAACTTAAAATTTGTATTTATGTAATTTTTTAAATCATGATCGCTCATGGATCTTTTATAATGCCTGATTCTGCTGCAGCTGGATAGAACTAACTAACTAACACATTTACTGTTAGATGTGACAGTGTGCATGCTTGGCTCATTCACTGAAGCTTTTGATTTTTCTTAGCTTTTTTTATGCTTGCCTGCTTTTTACCCAAAATTTAAAGGCTGTGTCTTTGTAAGAAAAGCCATTTGAATTGCATGAATGTTTGTCCACTAGATATACCATAACTAAATTTATGAAGACACTCCTGCTAGTTGGGGGCCTGGTGTATGAGGTTGCAATCACATACTAGGGCCATGGTAGGGATGAATAGCCTGTAACATTTATTTGATTCATTCTGAATCAGTGACATACAAATATAGACACAGTCTTTAAGGAGCATAGAGCTTGGTTGTGCCCCTAATTTGAAAAGTATGTTAGGTCAGCTTTGGAGCTGGAAGAAATAAACCAAACACATTACTAATAGTTTTTTCTTTATTGTGTTTTAAGCCTATATCTTTATCCAATTACTTGCTATTTTACTTTTAATTCATATGCTGCCTTTAGCTCATAGTAATAACATTTTCCCAATTCTGAGATAAATAGAAGCCTCTGAATTTTCCTGAAGTTTCTACATTTCCATGCAATAGGCAACAGATATCTTATTTGTGGGTTGTCAGTTTGGTGATATATGCAAAAGTATATTCACTGTCTCCATTTGGGTCCAAATTTTTAAATTTTTTAAAGTCTGTAAAGAATGGCTTTTTTGAGCTGGGGTGGTGGCTCAGTGGCATAGCACTTGCCTAGTACATGTGAGGCACTGGGTTCGATCCTCAGCACCACATTAAAAAAAATAAATATATTGTGTCCACATAGAACTAAAAAAATTTTAAAAAGAATGGCTTTTTCACATGAGTATTTAAAATTAGTTGTCACTAAGCATAAGTTCTACTGAGTTTTTTTACTGGACAACATAATATAATTAGATATATATTTAAATGGATTTAGATGGAAATTATTTTAAAGCAAAGGGATTGACTTTTATTATTTATTTGTGTTTAACATTTTCCATATATGATAAACAATGTGGGTTATGATAAAATATGTGGGTTAACAATTATTTATTGGAGATCTGCCTTTTAGATGGCATCAAATGATTTTCAGGATAAATGTGATAAAAATGGAAAAGCATGCACTCTCCCTTGTCTTAGCACAGAATTTAAACTACATGCTAAAACTCTCATCATTTTCAGCAAAAGTAGAATAAATATCTTATGTTAAAATTCCATTAGACTACAATCTTAATATCAAAGAAGTTATTTTTAGCAAAAATGATTTGTTTTTTTAGCCAGGGTAATAGATGGCTAAAAATATTACCAGAACTAATCTTAAATATTAGTTCACCAAATGAATTAGTTCAAATAATTACCTAAAAAATCCTGATAATTTTTTTTATTATTTGAGATGTTTAGAATTGAAAGATGCCTTTTATATTTATCTGTGATCTTCAAAAAATATATAATGCTTGAAAAACATAAAATGCAACTTTAGTCATTGTTTTTCCATTCTTGCTAATAATTTTGTTTTCTGTGTGTTATGGGTTTTTTGTGACTTATTTTGATACTGTTTTCAAATTTTCCACCTCCCTCCATTACTCACCTTTTTTTGTAACTTGGAAGATTATTTCCTACCATTGTTTGTGAGCATCATTCTTACAGAATTGCAATACAATGCCATTTCAAATACTCATCTCCATCACAGCAACCAGTTTTAGTATCATTGAAATTCTCTTTTCTTATTGTCAATAATTTTTCTGGATATCTATCCTTAACCTGGAATTCTGCCTTTAAAATCCAATTAGTTCCACTGTGTTACCTCCTTAAGAGAATATGGGGGGGGGGGCTTGAAAAAAATGTTGTATGATCTTTCTTAGAAGAAATAAAGTCATATCCACCTTTATCATAAATCCCATATATGGCACAAACTACTCATGAACTTTATACTTTTATGTTTAACAAATTTCACCAGCTTAATTATATAACTTCCTACATGCTTTGAATGATAGCAGACTAGATATCATACATAGACCACCTTCCAATAAAAGAATATCTGTACTACTTAGATTTTAGTAGTCTACTTTCTCAACTCTTCCTGAATGTTTCAGGTAGTCTACCAATGAATACATACTCACTTTTATAGGTATGGGCACTATCTCTGGAGGTGAAGTTTTCAGTGGAACATGTACACTGCTATGGTTCCATTAAGATCCCTACAATTCAACTGGGAATCTGAACGACAGCACATCAACCATCTTATCAACCAACACCCCCTTCACATAAAATAAACATACCAGGTGTCATTAAGTGCACCTTCAGATCAATGATTTTTGCAAATGACATTCAAGTGCCATTTGTGTAGTGCATTTCTGCTGATAAAAGCAAATTAAATTAGCACAACTACAAGTGAGCTGATAAAAACTAAAACCAAACAGCAGTACCATTAGCTAACAAAGTAATATTTTCTCTTTACTGCATTCTGCCATTTAGTTATTATCCTATTGGAAATCTAATTATAATCCTTTTACTCCCTAGTCAAACTTCACAGTTTTTGCAAGCTTAGCACTGACAAGTGATTTCATTATATTTGATTGCCCGCGCCCAGATTGACTTAACTTCACTTGGAGACCTAAAAGCCCTCTCAGTTTCTCAGATTCCCTGTTTGCACATTACTGCAACAGCTCCTTTAATTAATTAGCATGAACAGCAGTAACATGAACTGCTGAACAGAAAATAACATCATTTTATGATCGCAGAGAGACTTCTCCTTTTGCATGTTTATACCTTACTTAACTTTTGTATGACTATATTTCATTGTTGGGAGCCATGGGTACAGTTGACAATGCATGTTTCTTAAATTCTTAAAAATTGGCATCATCATCTTAATAATAATAGATAAAACAAACAGAATGTGAAACTCCTAAAATTTTGGAAAATAGATAATAACATTCATGAACTGACATTCTAGTCATACAATAAAAGAATAAAAAAGTTCAGGTATTATAGCATCATAAAGAACAAGGGTGTAGTGACACACTGTTCCTGTTTTTGCCACTGCATTTGTTTGGGTAAAAAGAAAACAAGTAAAAATCTAATAATTTAGTTTTTGTAATTGGAAAGGCATATAATGTATAATGTCTTGCCTTTTACATTTGCCTTTTGGCTACCTGTATGACATAGACACAAGATGATTTAACAGTGAAATATATTTTCTTCTGGTATTTTTCCTATAAATACAGTAGAATCTTAAATACTCTTTATTTTATTTTGCTACTAACACATTAGAAGTAAACTCATTGAATTTTATTTTCCTTATGAAACATTTTTGCTCACTAAAAAGTTTAGAAACTTATCCCTAGTATAGAATGTCCATTTAGTAATACAAAATTCATGATTTCATTTATACAGTATCTGGCAAAGATGCTGATGAAGAATTAAAAGCAAAATGATTGATTCCATTTGACTTCAAAGATACTAGAAACAATTTTAATTTCTAAGTATTTAAAAAAGACATAATAAAAACATAATTTAATAAAAATATAGGTATTTAAATACATATTTTAAGATGAAATGCACATAAATATGTATAATCGTATTCATTATCTCAAAATCATTTTGAGGGCTGGGGTTGTGGCTCAGCAGCAGAGCAATTGCCTAGCACCTGAGAGGCACTGGGTTCAATCCTAAGCACCACACATAAATAAATAAATACATAAATAAAGCTATTAAAAATAAATTTGAACAGTGCTTATCTTTTTGTGACCCCTGCGACTTCTATTGTATCTTTTCTATTTGCTGCACATTTGCTAACACACAACAATATTCTTCCAGAGAGTTTAAGATGCCATGACAATATTTACTAAAAGCTACTACCCTTGCAATAGGATTGGGGTTATAAAAGTTGGAAGAATAGCAAGGAAAATGATGATAGTATGAAAGGAAACAGGAAAAGATAAATCCTGTATAATGTCTTGCCTTGTATGTGATATGATAAGAAAAATGAAAGGAAGAGTAGATGGAACTTCTCTAATAGGCTTTTCTTTTAACTTCCCTCACAGTGTACTATCTTTCTTTAGAGGTTCCATGGACTACTTCTTACTCTAACCTCATCAATCATTAATTTTCTTCCCCTGATATCTTGTGCTGTGTTTTAAGATATATACAGGTACTCTAATATTTCCATTTTAAAGTGTAAATGTTCTTTTGTAAAGCAGAGATATACAAGTCAGAGACCAAATGGATAGTAGGAAGCAGGACTCCTTAAAGATTCTCTCTTAAATGATCTATTTGAAAGTCTTTTACTATCCAAAGAAACTTTACTGCAACTGTCTTCATAGAAGTAGAAAAGACTCTAGCACACAACCCACAGAGAAGATCTCAGCTTCACAGCTTCTTTCTCAAAAGCAGATTTTTCCCCTATAAGGTTCATTAGACAATGTATATCTTTTTATTTTCATTCTCAGAAAGAAGGTGTCTATTTTCTTAATCGTCCATAGAATTTTTATCTTGATTGGTCACATATCTCATATCAAATCATAACTCTCTGTTGTGAAGTATCTCATTAGAGCACATATTATGTGTTTAGCTTTTTTCTTAAGAAGATGTGAAGAGCTTGCATTACTTAATCATTTAGGGCCTGGTTGTCATGGAGTGGCTTGTACCACTTACTCACATAGTTAACTGAATTATTCATAGTGATTAAAAGCTGTCACCAATTTTGATGATTGTATAAAATCTGATCTATAGATGTAAGACTTATAGTTCACTTACATAACAGATGAATTTTAGTGATAGCAAAATAAATAGAATTTGAAGCTAGGATAGGTTGGTTGTTCTGGTACCCAGCATTTTAACCTCCAAGAATAATTTGTTAATTAACAGATCTGTTTTACTATAGTCTAGGAAAGATTGTTTAACTTAACTATGATATCTGTTTGACCAGATTCTTTATGTTCCATCTTTAACATACAGAATACAATTTTTAAGCTTAGGATTCAAACTACCCTAACTTCAATCTGTAAATATCTCAGGAAATGCATAAGGAAAAGTATTTGATTAAAGGGTTTTTTGTCACATTTGTGTTTTAATTAATACAACATACAACATTTTTGTAGAAGTTTGTAATCATAAACTGGCATCCTTATACAACCTATAAAAATTAGAATTATTATATTGCTTACTCATGAATATGTGCTGGTCTTGTGTGAAGTTGCTCATCAGTCTTAGAATGAGGAATTCATAGCCTAATATTGGGATAGTAGAGAAAAAGAAAGGCAATTCCTGAAGTATGTACAGTATGATTAACTTTCTACCATTCTTAACAAAAATGTCCTCTAGTAGTATTAAGCCTATATGGTAATTTTGAATGGTATGATTAATCCTAGTAATGTAAGTATGAAAATGCTTCAAGATAAGTTTATTTGTTTGCTGTTCATAGTGGAAACTAAGAAACAGGAATTTTAACTCACTCATTGCTCTCACTACATATCACTATCAAATCATGTATCTATAAAAGTTTTTCATATTTAAATAGCCAAGAAATTTATCAAGACCAAATATTATACCATACAAGAACAGTGCACAAGAGGAGAACTTCCCCCAAAGTTAGTCAAAACACTATAAACCAACTATAATTTAGTAATAATTTCTGCCTTAAAATTTGTAGAGATTGGGATAGTGTTTACAAAAATTAGACAAATATTATACATCTCTCTTTTCTATGTAAAACTGCACAAGCAAATGAAATAGTAATAAAAAATATTTCTTATTTGTGCTCAAGCTCACATCACACTGACAGGATTCAACTTGGACGGATCTTCAGTTATCTAATTTCTGACTGAGATTTTCTTGTTATGGGGCATTCGTGTAAAGATTTATTTGCTCTGGGGAGCATCTTTCTCATTTCATATAACATTCACCTTTGGAAATTAAAGTGTGTTTAAAGAAAATTCATTGGGATTTCATACAAACCTTCTTGATCTCTCCAAGTCTATGTTTTACTTTTTCAATGCTTAAAAATTAATATTGGTTATAATCTGCATATTAATCTGGAATCTACTTTTTGTCAATAATGTAAATGATTATGAAGGCAACATTTTTCCTAATTCCTTAGATAGCTTTCAAGAAAGCATCATTTTTTCATAAACATTTCTTCCCTATTTCTATTCTCCCACAAATGTTTAAGTGCTCTTGTTTTCTTTAAAAAAATGAATAAATGCAAGGTGATCATAGAATCTGTGAGTGACTGGGTAAAAACCAGCAACAGAGAGCTAATAAATATTGAAAATGTACACTCTCCTGGTAACTGCATTTCTGCCTTCTATAGGAAATGTTGGATATTGTCATTTAAAACACATACAAGTTATATAATATTTAATGTTTTTTTTGTTGTTTTCATTTTCTTCCATACTTTGGTGCCTTTGAAATCAGATTTTATGCTGCTTTCCTATGAGTTTAGCACACAAAAAGAGTTAAACATTATTATGAAAAGAACTTAATTATGTGTTTATATGTTACATTAAATATTTTCAGTAGGCATCCTATACAAAATTCCAATAATTTGATCCTTACAAAACATTTTTGTAATTTACATATTTATGAAAAGTGGGATATAGGTAGAAACTTAGATTCTTTAGTGGAAAAGCATAAAAACATAAATAGCACTTTTCAGTAGAACATAATCTATGTGAAAATCGTGAAATAAGATGGCATTCCACATGTGACAAATGTATTTAGAGCATCTCTTGATACAGTCAGCATTTCATAAATAGTAGCTTTCACATATTCTTCTTTCCCTTTCTTCTTCTTTCATGCTAGAAAATAGAATTCCAATATTTGTAAAGCTTTTACTATGAGCCCAAAGTTATACTTCTCTGTACTGGACACATCCTTTTATTGCTATTTTAAGTCAAGTATATAGGAGGCAAAAAGAAGTTGCAGAAAGAGCACTTGTCTAATACCCAGGATTTCTCCATTTCTAACTGGCTGACTCAATTTTCTATCCTTGAGAAATCATTCAACCTTTCCCTGTTTTAATTTAGTAAGATAGTTATCATAATACTCGACTAATCTTTTTTAATTTATAAGTTAGATACAAACTCTGACAAGAATGACAAGTAGAAATTATCATTATTATTATGCCCTACAAAGTGTACATGAAATTGGTATTTGTGATTGCAAATGTAGATGTTAGCAGGGATACAATATTTCACATACAATTGATGTGTAAAACTTTCAAACTTATGCTCTTCACTAAATGGCTGTGGTGAATATATTGCTATATTTCATCCCCATGTGTGAACAGAAGGGTATTCATGCTACCATTTTAGGGTGAGTTTTAGAAGAACTGGAGATTCAATAAATGGGGAAAGGGCAAATTAAATAATTAATTCTAAAAATATGCAAGAGAGTTTGAAACTCCATTATCATGCTACCTGCATGCTATTTAAAAAACTATAAAAAAGAAAAATGACCTATGCTGGCCTTGATTTTGATTAAATTATAAATATAATTACTTTTTAGGAATAACCAAGGTCAAGTGGTTTTTATTCAAAGAAACCTCTGTTTTTCAAATAGAGGTTTCAAAACCTCTTTATTCTAAAAAACCAGACTCTTCTGAAAATAATGGCTCAAAATAATTTTATTCATTAGACAAAGATGAATGAAATGCCTTACAATTTTATTATTTGCATGCAATGGTCTACTTTTCATTCTCTCAGATAAGTACCTCCATATTTGAACTAATTCATTAATAACTAACTGGACCCCAAACTAACCTGACTACTATTGTATATTTGATTTTATAATGACACACACTGAACATGTTTCCACAACTGAAATAGAGTTCATACAATTAATTGTACATTTAATTTGGATTGCACCTAAGACTAAAGCATGCTGATTTAATAAGAACATTGTTTTCTCTCTCTCTTGTTCAGGTTAGAAAAACATGACCTTTCAATGGTGATGTTACTTTGTGCCAAATAATGTTGTGCCTATTTGAAAATTAGGAACACCTCATTAATTAAACAACTTAAAGAAACTGTGAAACTTACTTATTAGAACTCATTTAAAATATTGCCATTAGTTCAACAGTAAGTTAGAGCTACCCAAAAAGAAAGGTTTTAAAACCTAAAGTATGCCAGTAATTAAGTGAGCAAATAGTGAGGAAACACTTTAAATGAAATATGTGTTCTGGCTAGTAAAAATCATGAATGCATTTTGCTCCAGATAGAAACCTCCCAAAACATAGAGAATATGGTATGTTATTTAAAAAATTAAAGTCAGCAGTTACTTTTAATAACGTCCTGCCAAGGAAGGAAATTTCCTCTTGAGAGAAAATTGCAATCCTTGACAAAGATACTAACTCACAGAAAATGGTGTGGATCTTTACTCATTCTTTAGACTGTGGAGGAAAAAAAAGAAAACCTCCTAAATTCCTTGCTTATTAAGCTAGTCATGCATTTCATTGCAGGTTGTAAACAGTAGAACATGCACAAGGGGCTCATAAGCATATTTTAGAGTTAGGGAATATCATTTACACCATTTTATATTGTCAATATTACCCCTAGAGAATAAAATTAAGTTTGAAACTACTGTAAATCTACAGTTTTGCTCACCTTTGTATAATTTTATTTTTAATAGAATGAGACACACATAAATGAATATGCGATTAAGGGATAAACCTAATAAAATAATACATTTACAACACACTAGTTTATTCAAAGCTTGAACATATATAGTAGAACAAAATACTTTTATAGAGTTTGTGTTTTTCAGTGACATGCATTGAGTAGATTTTGGATTTTCTTTGTTGGAATGAAATTTTGACCAGGTCTTATTGTTTTTTCTGTGCAGCCTGAACACTGATGCCGGAACTCCAACTGATCATAGGCACGAATAGGGTGCTGTAGCAGTTACCAGCTTATCTAGTGTTGTAATTCTTTAGATTTCATACTCAAATTCTTAAAATATGGAAACTTCAATTACTATTTGTTCATTACTGATAAATAGAATCTTGCACTTACAGGAACAATGTGTTAGAGAATGGGTTTCATATGTTTTTAGGGAATAATCATAATGATGAGTGAGTGAATATGATACTTTATACTTCTTTAATCCCTTTTTTTCAAGGAGTTCATAGTACTTCACAAACATTATCATATTAATTCACACAGCATCCTAGTGGGGTAAGTAGGTGGAAAACATTTTAATACACAGAAAATGTTATTTCTAGATGGTATGAGATAAAATGTAGACATTCCTGCTTTAAGTTGTGGTTACTATGAAATAGATTTATTTGTCAGACCTGGTAATTAACAGAAAGTATATCAGGAGATAATTCATTTGTACAATTAATGAATATTTGTTATCATGGCCTGGGAACTCACTTTTCTAAAAGAAAGACTTTGCTGTAGGGTTCTCTAAGGAAATAGAGGGAGCTCTAGTTTTTAGTGTTTACCATGTCTACAATTTCCTTGAACTGTTATTGGTGGAGCAAAACATTTAACCCCTTTCTGCTAGCATATTACTTATCTGTAAGAAAGGCAATGATAAATTAGACTACTAAAAAAATCTCCTTTTATTCTTTTTCTTCTCTCTTATCCCCAGTCTTGCTTGCTCTTTGTTATGTAATTAATAAGCAAACAGAATGTAAAATATATAGACATAAGAAAATAGGCAGATGCAATGGTACATTTACATCATGAATATTTTCCTTCTTCCACCCTCTGTTCTAGATATGGCCAGATGCATAACATGTTCAAGTGATTAGGGCCAAATGGATCACTTGGCTTGAATTGCCCAGGGAATGGCTTTAAGTATTTTTAACTGTTATTTAACAGATACATGGTCAAAGACTGATGATATATACCTGTCATCATTTTTATGCCTCCTAAGAATAGATATTTAAGTAATCAGAAACATTTAATTTCACTCCTAAAATGCCTCCTTACATCAAGTAAAATCTGATATATTTTGTTATATCTGCCCTAGAATTAAGTTCTGATGTGACCAAAGCACCACCCATCTTATGCAAAGAGCCAAATGAATTTTTTTCCATTCTATTTGTTAGACTGGATAAAACTTTATCAGTTCCCTATGGCAGTATATACAGTTTTAGTTGGAATTGCAAATATTCTACATACTATGAAGTATTTCATTATTTCATGTCAATGAATATGACATTTTAGTCATTTTATATACAGAAAGATTTTTTTAAGGCACAGACATTTGGCTTCAGTTGCTCTTTATGTACTATAGAAGGTCTGCTTTTGTAGAGTAGGTATGGTGTTTTAGCCCAATTCAGAAAAGAATGTATATTAGAAGTAAGTCATAAATAAGGTGTAGGCAAATCAAATGAAAAATTTTATTAATAGCAGATATTTGACCTGAATAACAATGAAATAATACTGAAAATAAAACATCACAAAATGTCTCAATATTATATACTCAAATGGCACATGTTGAATGATAGGGAAAATTGAATATCATTTTCAAATTAAGGCACTTAAAAAACACACTACTGCTAATATATATATATATATATATATATATATATATATATATATATATATATATATATATATTTTTTTTTTTTTTTTACTTTGGTTGACCATGAAGAATCCCCTCGCATTTTCTTCTGGACTTTTTGCACATATCTACTTTATGACTCCTGATTTATCTAATTTTTTTATAATCTTTAGATATATAACACAGGAGGCAAGTCTTACACTTAAAGGACCTTGGGATAGCCAGCTGTGGCCCTCAAAAGATAGATCAACCAAGCAGTATATTGTCTCTTGTATGGAGAAGGCCATACCAGCCTTCTGTGCCATGGGTTATACCCATGTCAGGCAGTGTTGTGCTAAGGGAAGGGCTGCATGGAACTACATTTTTACTTAAAACTGATCATGTTTTTATACATCAAATTTCCTCTTTACCTATTGGATTAATCTTAAAGTAATAAACCCTGCCAGCACTCCCCAGATAGTATGAGTCCCTCCTTCTAAATTTCCAAGCTCCTAACATTCCTCCAAAGAGGGTTTGTTCATTGTTCTTCCTGATCTTTAAAATTGTTTGCATCCAGAGTGCATATTAGATCATCTCTGTTTGGAGCTCAAGTATGAACCCTCTTAAAAACATGAAACATAAACATTCAATTACTAATTAGCTGTTTCCTGTTCCTAATGAAGTGAACACGCTGGGTTTGTATTAAAATTCAGCTACTGTACTCCTCTGTTTATGGTTCCAGATGTTTTTGTTTTATCTAGGAGTTTGCTTTGACAGCTACTACTAAATGATAAATCACTCATATTATAGCTGAAATGCATTTTGAAATTGAAATGTGGCAAACTTTGAGATTGCTCCAAGGATCAGTGTCAGTTAGCAGGTCAATATTGGCTCCTACTCTTTGGTCATTTAGCATTGCCATATGTAAAACAATAACAGAATAGGTGTCAGCTTTATACAGCATGTGTATTTTGCTACTGATCTTAACATTGAAGAAAAAAATTACTACTATGAAATCTCAATTTGTTGTATGCTGGGAAAAAATTGATACATATAAATATTGTTTTCTTGCTAGCCTAGGTTTTTATTTTTTTAATTCTTTTTTATTTTCAAGTTGCTATGGAAACTGTTCCTGATAGGCCTTATAAGCAGGGACATTTAATGAAGTGTGTGGGCAGATATGTTTGTCTCTTTTAATACAGACATGAATTACACATAATAAATGAGATTTTCAGTAACTGCATTTTTCTGAATGAAGAATATTGATTGTCTTTTGGCACACACTGCTGTGTTTATGTACCTTTTAGAGAGCATTATTTGTTTTGCCATTGCTTTCAAGTTTATAATGTTCACATTTTGTACTGCATGACTTGAGCTTTACTATATTGTATAAATTTGAATCCTGGTAAAATAACTGTCTTGCATTTGATGTTGAAGATCTTTCCTATGATATTTAGGCTGTGTATACAGAGGATGAGGTAGACTGGAGAACTAAGCAACTAACTAGTTAGTTTCATCAGAATAAATATTCTCAGACTCCATGTACAAAGCAGTCTGAGCAATTATATGGATTGACAAATTACCAGAGAGTTTCTAAAAATATAAACTTTATTTTATTTTGCTCTGCTAAAAATATCAGATAAATTCTATGTATTCCTTGGGAAAATATCTGTTGCCAATTATGTGAGTTTTGTCCAATTTTATAGCTATTCTGACTAATACAGAATCAAACTCTTTTATTCTCTTATTACCTTACTTTATCTTTATTTTTGGTTCAGAAATCTTATCCAAAAATTTCCATGTGAAGATAATACATTTGACTCACGGACATAGCTTTTAGCATTTCTTAACCATAGTTAATAGGTTCATACTGATTCATCCACACTTTCTTTCCCACTGTATCTTATTTTGTAAGCAAAGGACAATTTGTGATTAGTAAGCTATCCAGGTCATAAGCCATTGTTATGGAAAATAGCAAGGTTAAACTAAAAGAAATAGAACAAATTTTTAAAAATCCTTCATTGATAATTTTTAACCACACCTATCAAGTGTTACTTAAATTTAGGATACTATTAACTCTAGATGATCAACATTTAAATGAATAATGGTTTGACCAAAACTTCTGGTCATAATGGTATGCAGAGCTAGTCTCCCTTCATGCAGTATACACAGTCTTAAGGTTAAACTTGGGAGAGGAAATTCTAAATGTATAAAGCTGTAATTATCTTAGGTCAAAACTATATAACTCCTTTCCCCCTATTTTGGTATAGGGACTTCAATGTACCATTGTGTGCAAAAGGAAAAATAATATAGATCATTATAAACATTATAACAGATTTCATGAAAAAGTATTAGTCTTCAATTTCTTCAATGCTGCCCAAAGAAGAGCAGAAGCTCTATCATGAAAATTGAAGAATTTTTGAAAACTGACATATTAACATAATGTTAACTTTTATAAATACTGAATCAGACCTGTTACATTCAATCATTTTAGGTTCCTGAAGATAAAAGTTTTAGTAATTTTTAGCATGTATCAGATTTATTCCACAGAAGAACTAACTTGTTTTCTTTTTTTTAAAGGAGGTAACTATTACTGTTTAGCAATGGCACAACAGTTTTATTCGGCCTGAAAGGTCCTCGCTGGCTTTACATAAATGAAGATGCTTGTGATTCCAGTTTATCTCTGAAACTATTCAACATGGAGTATTTTCAATTGTGTTTATCAGCAAAGCTTTGTTTACTGAAGCAGCTATTCAATCTGTTACATTAAAAAAGGAATATGGATAAATTTTAAAAGCAATGATGTAAACATTGTCCTCACATTAGATTGACCAGTTTAAGAATATGAACTAAATCCTAATGGCTAAAGTAACTTGACCATATTTGATGCTTTTCTATGATCATTTCAGCTTGGCTTTTTGTCTTTTAAGAAAAAAATACTGTAGTGTGTTAGAGACTAGATTCTTATATGTATGGTTTCTCTGTTCTTCCATATATTAAGTTAAAGTATGCTTTCTTTGTTAAAAAAAATGTACTTGCTAAACTTCAGTATAAATAAAAGCATTTTGACTTTGTCAATTGTTAGAGTTTTTTTTTCATATTGCCAACTTCATTCATGGAAATATGTAGTAGTCAGTGCAAATCAAAATATAGGAAATAGGAAAGCGTTTGCAAAGTTTTTCCAGTTTGGTTATCCCAAATAAATAGGAACATACATCTCATTTCCACCCATTTTAACTGGCCGATATTCTTGTCCTCAATTATTCTATTTACCCACACTGGATTTCCTGTTTCTGGCTATATGTGTTTAATGAAGCTGTTGCTATGAAAAAGGATTGCACTTGGAAGCAGGAAATATTATAATGCACAAAGAATTGTAAAATGTTTGTGAACATCTGTTATTTAAAAAAAAATTCTTCTAGAGCCATTTTAAATGGAAAAAGACAACCAAAAATTAAGAAAGATGTATATATCTACTCTGCCCACCCCCAAATTCCTGGTGCTTCTGTATGTTGAGGTGTTTAAGTAGTGAAAAACCAAGACCAGTCATAGCCCTGTCCTATGGTTTATACAATCTCTTTTTTTTTAACCTTATCATTGGTTCACTTTCATTGAAATCATGGAGCTCATTCAAATTCTGGTTCACCTGAGAACGTCTCAGTTTTCCCTATGCAGTGGCAGTACCACTTAGACACCTTGCCTGTCTCGTGAGACTATGTGTTGAGTCTCAGAGAACTTCTAGTTGGCCACTAAATGGCTGTATGTCTTCTACTTTGGCCATGTTGCGGCTTCCACAGGTATTTTCTCTCATCATCACCTCCTCATCATACTCATTTATGTCAAATTGAAGAGTGCTGATAAGACTAAAGGCTTTTTGCCATAGAGGAGAAAGATAATTAAGGGTTTTTATTGGCTAAGCTTGCCTGCTCTGGTAGTATTCTATATCCCATACACCTTGACACTCAAGAAACAGGGTCCACATAATCAATCATATGTTATGTAGGCTTTCTTTGTTTAAAGTCCAATGTAATGACCAGAGGTCATCTATACCATTAGTAACCTAAATCTTACAGTTCCAGGTGCCCAATACTGCCAATGATTTAACCTTACCTGGTAGCAGTTACTTGCACTGACTTAACGTCAAAGGGGGTAATTCAGTTCTGGGTCCTGTGGTACTTCTAGGGAAATGGAAGCAACTATATTAATCTCTTGGTTATTTGGTGCAAATGAAGAGACTGATCTATGAAATACTGGGAATGAGACCTATTATCCATCTCCAGTATTTCATGGGATAGCATTGTTTGCCATTTCAAAACAAACCCTTGACTGTCCCTTATCACCACCCTCTTAATTTTCCATAAGAATATTAGCCTTAAGAAAGTGAACTGGGTACAGGAAGGAAGGAATTCTGTCATTAGAGGGCAGTGTTCACAATTTTTTTTTCTCAAATACAAGCCCTCTTCTAGGGTTGAGAGGATAATTGCTACATTTTTTCCCTTTCACATTCTGGAAGTATGACTACAGGAACTGGATCAGCCTCAGATAAATTTCAGTATCTCTGACCTCATTAATTTTACATTTGGAGAATACTGATGGGGGGTATATCCAGCAACTACCACTGCAGACATGCTCATGAAAGCATAATATTTATTTACTATTCCAATATAAAAGTGTCTTTCCATAACTTTCAAGTTATATCACCTTTTGGGAAGATTCAATTGTTGCCATTCTTCCCAATGTATGTTGTTCATGTTGAGTTACTCAGCAATCAATTACTATGACAAATACCTGAGATCAACTTATAAAGAGAAAAAAAGTTATTTTGGGTCCTGGTTTGAGAGGTTCTGGCCTTTAATTGTCTGGTCCTATTCCTTTAACACCTGTGGGATCATATGGTGGAGGAAAACCATTTATCTCATGTCCAGGTCACCATAGAGAAGATGAAGAGGCTGATCCCATTATATTCTTCAAGTGCACTCTCATTGATCCAAATTTCTCTGTCTAGTTCCTGCCCCTTCAAGGGTCCCTCCACTTCCCAGTAATGCCACAGGCTGGCAACTAAGTCTTAATACGTGGATCTTGGGGGGAATACTTATACAAATGGTAGCATTCTGTTCATGGACCTCAAAGACTCATGTTCATCTCATGATGTAAAATGAATTTAGTCCAACTTCAAGAGTCCCCAGTGTCTTAAATATTATGTCATTGCTAAAAAGTTCATGTACAAAGCCTTCTCTGAGATTCTAGTAACATTCAGCTGTGATCCCTTGTTAAAAGTAAGCACATACTTCCATGATATAATGGTGACATAGACAGGTTATATATTTCAATTCTCAAAAGAAATAAGGGGAATTGAGATAAGTGAAAAGATCAAAGCAAAACCAAAACCCAGCAGAGCAAACATTAAATTCTAAGTCTCCATGTCCAGAATTTTGGGCACACTGTCCTATGGCTCCAAAAAGCTTATGAAAACCTGCCTTTGCAATCAGCATCTTGCATCCCACATTGCTACTTTAATGGGTAAATTCTGTGTGCTTCCTATAGCTTTCTTGGCAGGCATACCATGGTGCTGATGCCTTTACTTTATGTGTGTGTGTCGGGGGGGGGGGGGTCTTCATAGCAGCTTTTGCTTTACTCTCATAATTCTACATGTGACCCTGTCATTGGCTGCTTCCAGGGACTCTAACTGTGAAACACATTGCCTGCTTCCCAAAATTTCCTTTGAAATCTTGGTGGAGGCCTCTATGAACTCATTCCTCTTATATTCTGCATGTTTTCAAAACCAACATCACATGGATAACCCAAAGACTGGCTATAAGTGTAAGATATACCTGAGTCGTTGTATACATGAGCCATGCCTGCAGAAACCTCTTCATGGCTTTCTAGCTGAACAAGGGGAAACAAATCGCTAGATGGTTTTGACACACAGGGTCTGAAATGAAGGTCTTTGAAACAAATTTGCATTTCTATACATTTGAATATATAATGGATGTGGTAGGTTAGAGATTCCTGAGATGACCTTAGGCATCCTTCCTATTGGGCTGATGCAAAGCATTTAACTGCTTTATTGGGGGGCGGGTACTGGGGATTGAACTCAGGGGCACTCAGTCACAGAGCCACACCCCCAGCCTTATTTTGTATTTTATTTTATTTTTTAAAGAATATTTATTTTTTACTTGTAGTTGGTCACAAAACCTTTTTATTTTATTTATTTATTTTTTTATGTGGTACTGAGGCTTGAACCCAGCTCCTCGCACTTGCTAGGTGAACGCTCCACTGCTGAGCCACAACCCTAGTCCCAATTTTGTATTTTATTTAGAGACAAGGTCTCACTGAGTTTCTTAACACCTCGCTTTTGCTGATGCTGGCTTTAAACTTATAATTCCCCTGCCTCAGCCTTCTGAGCCACTGGGATTACTGGTGTGTGCCACCATGCTTGGCTTTAAATGTTTTTTATAGGCAATAATTTCTTTAGTAACTGCATCCTTCTTGGGCACATGTTTACATGCACTTCTTTTCTGGTCAGACTGAAAACATTTTAAATCTTTCTACTCTGCTACATTTCCTCTTTGTTATCCTTATATATTTGGCTAAATGAGGCCAGTAATTCTCATGCCTGAATGCTATGCTGCCCTAAAATTTCCTCCAACAGATAAAACTAATTTGTCACCTTTGAGCCTGACCTCTCACAAAGTCTCAGGACATAGTTAAAAGGCATCCGAATTCTTTGCCACTGTGTAGCAAGGATGGCCTTTAATCCAATTTCCAAGAGTAGTCATTTCCATTTGATACCTCATCAGCATAGCTTTTAATGTCTGCATTCCTATCACAGTTATGCTCTACTGAACACCCACCAGTATTACCCATTAAGATCCACTTACAGCATTTTAGGGTTTTTTTCTAGCTTTCTACTCCAAACTTTTCAAAACTCTTTCTGCAACCAATAACCAAGTCTTTTCCTCATACTCAGGCATATAGTAAAATCAGTGACCACTCCAATTATGACACCAATTTCCTGGTAGCTTTCAGTTATTATGACAAATGCCTGAGATAATAAACTTATAAATAAAAGAGTTTATTTTGGCTCACAGTTTCAGATATTAAAGTGCATTCCAGTGGCTGGCTGGGGAGGCTGAGGGAGGAGGATCAGAATTTCAAAGCCAGCCTTAGAGAGACTCTGTCTCAAAAAAATTATATATATAATATAATATATATATATATATATATGGCTGGGGATATGGCTAATTGGTTAGGAACCTTTGGGTTCTATCCCTAGTACCAAAACAAACAAGCAATGAAACAACAAAAACTGATTCTGAAACAAACATTTGACCACTTCAACTTGAACTTGTAGAAAAGCTGTCCACAATCATATACATGACTAAGTGACTCATTCAAAATTATAGAAAAATAGAAAACTGACAGATATTACAGGTAATGTAAAAGTAATCAGAATATTTCTTATTTGTTTGTACTGATATTTATACATGTGTGTATACACAATATATATACAAAAATACTTCTGGTTTTCTTTGTAAGCAATCACTGAAATTAAATATGGATTTTTTCCCTTTTTCTACTAGTTTAACTTGCTCTTAAAGCATATTTACTTGTAATTTATGACATTTAAATCAATGGCCATGTATAAAGATAGTTGGCCATCATTGGGAGAAGTTGTAGTCATGTTGAATATAGAATGCCTAGATGATGATAAACATGAAGCTAAATTCCTTAATTATTTATGCCCCTCTCTTGACTTCACCTGAACGATGTAAGATTCCTTCTTTTTATGCCTTCCCCTGACTACTTTGAAATACTTCTCTGAAGTTTTTAGGTATAAATGGAATGATAGTTAAGCTGAGAACACAGACCAGGAACCATGTTATTAGCTCACATTCACTAGAAGTATGGAAGCCAGAAGCTTTGGAAAGCAAATGTACTGAGTTAGCAATGGTAAATATCTCTATGTTATCAGACATATTTATTATAATGAGGTATGCCACTTGCTTCAATTAATCAAAGCAGAAAATCACAATAACCACAAATGCATTTAAACTCAATTAATGAATTTCATAGAGTATGCCATGATAATTCATTATGTTCTAATGAGGGAAATACTTCATCTTTGGATGACTTTATAAAAAGGAGTTAAGTCTATAATCTTTTGGGTGAAATTTATGCAAGAACATGACTCTTGATTTGCCTTGTCATTTATGAGATTATCAGTGTACAAAAATCTTAGAAACTTCAAAACAATATGAACACACCTAAAAACTAACCTTAATCAAAAGAGAGAATTAAAATTGAAAGTAAATAGGTATATATTTTAGTTAGCTTTTTTGTTGCTGTGACCAAAAGATTTGTCAAGAACAACATAGAAGAGGAAATGTTTATTTTGACTCACAGTTTCAGAAATTACATCTATAGTCATCTGAGTCCATAGCTCTGGAACTCAGCTGAGTCAGAATATCAGGGTGGAAGGGTGTGTCAGAGGAACACAGCTCAGGACATGACAACCAGGAAGAAATGAGTTGTTGCTCATCAGTGACAAACTATAAACCCAAAAGTCATACCTTACATTTTATTTCTCTAGCCTCAGGATACCAATTAACACATTCAAGTGGATAAATCCACCAATTAGGTTATAGTTCTCATAATCTAATTATTTTACTTCTGGACACTCTTGCATTGCCTCACTTAAGAGCTTTTGGAGGACACCATTTATTCAAACCATCACAGTGCCATTCAGCGTCTATCAAGAAAAAGATAGTTGATGTAGCAAGAAACTTCCAATAATATCAAGGTAACAGAGTTCACATTATAAAAAGATAGAAGTAACTACAAATACTAGGTAATTAAATACCAAATGTATGATAGAATGGTAAAGAAGGAAAAACTTGTTACATGCAAGTTTTATGAAATTCAGACTTTATGAAATTTGATAAGAATACTAAAGAACATCTCTGGTTGAGTGAGGAAGGGAAAGCATAAGAGACAAGCACCAGATAAGCCCCAAGGTAACAAATTAGAATGGCATGCACTACCCTTGGAACAAAAAGAAATACTCTATAAGAAACACAGAATTCTTGTCCAGCTGTAGTAGGAGATAGATTTTGTTAATTAACATGAGACTAATATAAAGCACCTTTAAAAGTCGTCAATGAGCATATAACTTGAACCTGTTTAGAACATCAATCTATGAGTGGTGTCAAAGGAACTGAATTGAGATGGTGCAGAAAAAGAGACTTGTATGCCATAAAGTAGCAATTTCATTTTTTCTTTACACATTTCTAATTTTAAAATATCATATAATTCACTATAACATACATTATATCAATTTTCCCAGATGCTTATAATCCTAACTATGAGAATGTGAGGCTTTCCATGAGTCAGTTAATATATAAAATATTCTTGTAATGGTTTAATAATTTGGAATTAAACTTCTTTAAACATCAATATGATCATAAGATATAAACTGAGTATTATTTGAAATAAAACATTTCAGCTGATGATTAAATCATCCTAATTTTTCCACCTTTCCTAATGTAGGCAATCCCTGAATTCTAAATGGCCTGAAAAGGGAACATCTTTTATATATAAACCATAGTTACATGTAGGTCAGATCTCCCTTATTACCTCCCAAAGTTTCACTCCTTTTACTACTTGTAGATGTGGATGTTATAGTTAAAGCTTTGTCCCAGGGTTTCATAAACTGACTTCCAGACCACTCACATATAATCGAATCAAGCCTTTATTGAAGCACACCGGTGGCGGCTGACCAGAACATAAAGCTGTTCCCCTGATCAGCCCCGAACAATTGCAAGGGCACTCTTTATAAGCCTGAAAACCGCAAAAGGGATGTTCAGGGGGTCTAGCCAATGCAAGCAAGCCAGGTTACAGAAGCGGGACAGTGCAGTCAAGCGGAGGGAAGCCTAACCAATCACACTTAGCCCAGTCACCCCAGTTACAGAAACAGAGCCCCGTTACCCTAGTTACAGAAACAATGCCCCATTAGGTAGTTCCATGTTCTTAAAGGTTTCTTTAGCAAAAGGAAAAGAACATCTTGCTCCAGTCATGACTCTTCTACTTGGCATGGTTGTTTTACAGGATGAAGTCATAAAACAAAATGGAGTCACATTTGCTCCTACTATCACATGGATTTCCCAAAGTTCCCCTGAAATCGCACCCTACTCCCTTCCTCCTATATTTCCCTGCCCCTGCTAACATTAAAGTAAGAGCACGTCCAGTATTCAAAATAAAATCATCAAGAAGACTGAAAAAATGAAGAAACAATTGCATATACTGATACTGAGGGTTTACCATTTGCTATATTTTAAGTTCTAATATGAAATTCAGAATGAAGCTAATTTCTTCCATGGATGAAATTCTTAGATACCATAGATAGTTGGGAGGTTTTACACCATAGATGATCCTACAGATAAGCCATTATAAGGATGAGTTGTATTTTGTTGGCTAAAGAAAGTAAATATTTTAAATGACAAATTTTATACAGAAAAATATTCATTTCCCATTCACATTACAATGAAAATCTCTAATATATTTCAGGTGGAAATTTAAATCAGGAATTGCCTAGTGGTTGATACCAAAACATTAGACATTGTCGGGAGCAGTGGCTCACACCTGTAATCCCAGCCGCCTGTGAGGCTGAGACAGGAGAGCCATGAGTTTAAAGACAGCCTCAGCAATGGCATGGTGCTAAGCAACTCTGTCTCTAAATAAAATACAAAATAAGGCTGGGGATGTAGCTCAGTGATCGAGTTCCTCTGAGTTCAGTCCCTGGTACCAAAAAAAAAAAAAAAAAAGAAAAGAAAAAAGAAAAAAAAGTTAGACATTGAAAAGAATTTAAAAAATGAGTATAAATAGATTTTTTCAAATGACTAAAATATTCTTTTAAGCATTAAAGTATGGGGGAGTACTATTTGAAGTAAAAATAGTAATCATATATCCTATATATTCTCTACTTCTAATAATTCTTATCTTATTTATGTTTATGATTCATGATTATAATTATGATTTCCCCCATATGGGCCAACATGCTTGAAGGTTTCCTTTTAACCTTTTTAACTCCTCCTTCTATTTCCAACAAGTCCTAAATTGTAAACTTTGCCATTTTTATAACCTATAATAATGTGTATTGTTCCCTATCTACTTGTTTGCTCCTTATGTTTTCCTTTTGTGTTCAAAAAAATCTCTGCATGTGGATCTTCATCTCAGTTTATTTTCTGTTGCTACACTAGAACACCAGAGACTGGCTGATTTATAAAACAGAGTTTTATATCAGCTCATGGTTCTGGAGGCTAAGAATTACAAGAACACAGTGATGGGTATCTGATCAACTCCCAGTAAGAACTTCAGGCTGCTTCAACTAATGACAAAAAGTGGAAGGGCAAATAGATGCATACAGAAAAGAATGCATGAGGGGTTGTTTTGCTTAATAACAACCACTGTCTTGATAACTAACTCAGTCTCGGAAGAATAAGAATTCACTATCAAGAAAGGCATTAGTCCTTTTTATGGACACCTCTCAAAACTGCCACAAAAGCATACAAATTTCAACTAGAATTGCAGATGCAACAAACCATATTGAAACCATGGTATCCCATAACTGTCTAATTTACCGATTTACACAGAGACTGATTCCCTCGAAATAGTCATTGTATTAGTCATATGTACATCACCGAGAACAAAATATCTGACAAAAACAACTTAGAAGATGAAAAGTTTTAATTATTTTTTTGACTCATGGTTTCAGAGGTTCAGCTTGGTTGGTTGGTTGGTTTATTCCATTATTCTAGGCCAGAGGAGAGGCTGAACACCACAGAAAAAGGGCATAGCAGAGGAAATATCTCAATTCATGGCCAGGAAACAGAAATACAATAAGGAGCCAGGGACAAAATATAATTGCCAAGTGCACACCCATAGTGACCTACTTCCTATACCCAAGTTCTACCTTTCTTTTCTTTACCACCCAGTAATCCATTCAATTATTAATCCATCCAATGGATTAATCCACTGATTATGTTATAGCTCTCATAATCTATTCATTTCACTTCTGAATATTCCTGCATTTCAGAGGACATTTCCTATCTAAACCACAACAAACATTTACTTTTTAAATTCTTCCATTTATCTATTCATTCATTCAGATGACAAATATTTATTGAGTACTCACTATGTTAAATGTTGGATGCACAGATGTAAATAGACTCTGATTTCAGTGGTTTTATATTCCTTACAGTTAATCACATTATGTTGTGTGATATGGGAGAAATGAAGGTTTCTGTGAAACCTAAGACCTTGGGATCAAGTAAGATTTCCTGCAGAAAATGATATCTCACTTGCAATTTGAAGGATAAGCATAGTTAACTAGGGGAACAAAAGTTAAGTCACCATCAAGCAAAAATACAATTTAATTCCAGAAAAATCCTACCTTCATTCTCCTCAAATTCTTGCTTTATTATTACCTTGGTACTTCAGGAAGAAATAAAGAAATAATCCCTATTTTCCCCTTACTTTTCTCTCCTCTGTGATCCACTATTTTGGACTTATAATGATAGAGGGTAAAATGATGGCTACCAGAGACTAGTGATTGAGGTACATAGGGAAAGAGGAGATGTTTCAATTAGAGGGAATGAATTTTAGTAATGTATTGCACAGTATGGTGACTATATGTTAGATAATTAAAATGGTAGATTTGAAATGTTTTCACCAGAAAATATAGGTGAGGACATGGTCATATTAATTAACTTTAATTGGTCATCTTACTATGTATACATATATGAAAACATCACATTGCATTCTATAAATATATATAATTTTTATTTTCCAATTAAAATAATATAAAACACAATAAATAAAAATAAAAAGTAAAGTTGATTCCAAATACAAGGTGATGTCTCCATAATCCACAGGGCTTGAGGATTTCTGAAGCTCATGAGAGTCCATACAGTTCTCCCAAGTTAAACCGTCCACCCTTATTTCTTGTGATATCTCTACGTCAGTCATCTTTGCATTACCATGACCAAAGTACTTGGCAATAACTACTTAGAAGAGTAAAAGTTTATTTTGGGTTCATGGTTTCAGAGGTTCAACCCATGGTCAGCTGACTGCATTGTTCTGGGCCTAAGATAAGGTTAGGCAGAACATCATAGTGGAAGGATACATTGGGGAAAAGGTACTCAGAAAATGGCAGCCAGGAGAAGAGAGAGATAGAAACAGAAATAGGAAGAGACAAGAGTGCCCATAGTCTTAACAGGTCTAGCATTTTTCAAATAGGGTATTGAGATATAAGCTCCAAAGACCTTGGTCAGTCCTTTCCCCTTGGCTTATCCACTTTCAGCCCTCAAGGCCTCTCTCTCAGCCTGGCCTTGTCTATACCAAGAATCTTTCCTTTCCAGATGCTCCATGTTTCTGGCATCTATTAATCTCTGAGTCTCCATTGCAGCTTCAGCTACATTTTCATAACTTCATAACTTCATAACTTGATTGAATATTGGACTAGGGATTGCCCTGAAGAATTTTGACCCTGTCATACTTTTCCTGGCCTCTAAGGACTTGTTTTGAAACTTTGGTGGAAGCCTCCAAAATCCCCAACTCCAGCATTTTGCATTTCTGCAGAATCAGCACCATGAAGATGACATCAATTTCTTCTACTATCTCAAGCATTAGCTTATTCTCCTTTGTCCATGGCTATAGTGGTTTAAGAGTGCCTGGATGGCTGATCATGGTGAATGAGAAGTGGGAAATCAGCTTTTGAGGAAGCCTACATGGTCTCTTCTCAGAGAAATGACTTTTAAGCAAGTTTTTTTTTTACATCATAGAGCCTGACATGGATATGATATTGCTGATTACTGTGATGTCCTCAAGGCATCTTTCCTATTTTCTCTCTGTGAATTATGTAGATTCTCTTTAGTGGCTGTAATCTCAGCAAATACATCTTCCTTGGAACTAAATTTACACACAGTTTTTCTGACAAAACAACAATTTTAAAAATATTTTCCAGTTTGTTTTCTGCTCCTGGTTATCACAATAAACCTGGTTTATAGTCAACAGCAATACTTATGCTACTGCTTGAATTTTGTGATGCTTTGACATTTTCTCCACAAGATTAATTAGCCCATCACCTTTAAATGTCAGCCTCACAGAAAATCTTAAGTTATGGATAAAATGCAGACAAGTTCTTCACTGGAATGTAAAATGAATGGCCAATAGTCCAATATTCAATTGAGTCCTTGTTTCCTTTTGAAACCTCATGAGTGTAATCTTTACTGTCCACATACTTATCAGAATTCTGTTCTTATGGGTTCCCACCAGAATTGCCCTTTAAGCTCTGCTTAAAACATTATAAGGCTTCTCCAGCCTGCATATTCAAATTTTTCCCCAAATCACCCTACATATCAGTTTTCAAGGCTTCTGAAACATTCTGTCAACATACAGTGATCCTAAGATGTCTTCCAAGTTAGCAGTGTGACCTCAACTCACCATGGACAGGTTCTTCACTTATGCAGCTGAAGAGAATTTCAGGGACTTTTGAAAGAACATCCAAATATTTATAAAAAGACTGATATATATATATCTCCCAAAGGCAGGGTGCAGATGGGCATCACCTCTCCTAGCAAATAAGTAGTGAGGTATCCAGGGTTGAATTCTCTGACTATAAATCTATTTCCCTGTGAATAAAAGTGCATGGTCCAAGGCAAACTTTGGTGAAAATCAAATTTCATGTCAATCATTTGATATTTTGGGGTTCAGAATATTCCTTGCCTCCACAGTCTAGCCATAAATCAATTATGAACATACTGTATGTCTTTTGAATCTTGTGACATTTAAATTGATTATGTTTTTGTTCTAATTGATCTGATACAAGCATATGATGCAGGTGTTCTTTCTTCATCTAACTAAAGTGAAAAGCATGGATGGTCATGTTCACAGATCTAGGTCTTGATCTAGTAAGGGTGTCTTTTCCTCTTTCTCCCTGAAATCTGCCTATCTCAACATGGTCAGATATGTCACAGCAATGACCCATCTTCTTGGTACCAGTTTCTGTGTTATTCAGATTTCTTCACTGTCATCAAAATAATAGACAAGACCAATTTGAAGAAGTTTATTTTGGGCTCATGGCTTCATGGTTCAGTTCATGGTAGACCAACTCCATTACATTGGGCCTGAGAGAGACAGAAGATCATTGCAGAAAGCTGTGGTAGATGAAAGAAGCTGCTCTGCTCATGGCATCCAGGAAGGAGTAGGGGCAGGGCCACAAGCATGAGGATCCAGGAATAAAATATAATATCCAAAGGCAAATCTCCAGTGATCTATTTCCTCCAGCCAGTTCCTCAATGTGCCTATAGTTGACCACCTAGTAATCCATTAAAATTGATTAAGTTATAGCTTTTGTACTTTAAACATTTTACCTCTATACATTCCTATGCCGCATGAGCTTTTCATGGAACATCTCATACCATAATAATTTGCACCTATGAGAAGTGAAAATATTGTATTGTATTCTTGGTTATTGTAGATGGCCAGTTTTACCTTCAGTAATTAAAACTATATATATTTCAGAAGCAATTCACATTTGACAATTTGTAATTGTCTTTCACTTGAAGACAACTTACTTTCATATTTACTGTAGTGTATACCCTCAATGCTTCTCAGAACTCCTTTTCAAGGAGTTTGGCATGAGTGACAAGGATCTAAGAGAAAGATACTCAAGCAGGTTAAATTTCATAAAGAGTAATGGTTTATATGAGAGTCTGAAGAAGTACATCTTATTTTTGTGCAGGGAATTTGTGAATGATGTTTTTGGCTCTGAGGCTGATTTGCTTATTTCTGGACCTAGAAGCACATTCTGAAGAATATGTATAACCAGATATCAGAGTGAAACTGTAAAAAATTGTTGTCAAAATTACAAAATACTTTGTTACTGGCACACAAACATTTCTGATCTCACATCAAAATGTCCATTTGATATAGCCATTCATATATAAAATATAAAGGTTATCACATATATTCAGTAAAATTTAATCTTCATTTTTGTTGTGGTACAATCTTATTTAATGCTTATTTATTTTTTTAGTTATAGGCGGACCCAATGTCTTTATTTTACTTTATGTGGTGTTGAGAATCAAACCCAGTGCCTCACATATACCTTTGAACCACAACCCTACCCTTGGTACAATCTTTTTCTTAGTGAAGGGATGATTATCATTGGATCTCTTAATCTGGAAAACTCAAATACCTCCTGAATTTTTGCTTTGTTACCAACATCTATTAAGTAATTAAATACTATCTATTCCACTTAAGAAATATATCAAAATAAGCTCCATTCCAATATCATGGTCTTAATTTAAATTCCTATTTCTCCCACCTAGAGAAATTCTTTTAAACTTGTAGGTAAAATTCTATGTATTTGTCATATACAACATGCTGTCTGGAAGTCAAATTGTTATATAGTGTTTAATGCTTAAGCCTAGCTAATTAACAATGTATTACTTCACATAGTTATCCTTTTTAAAGTGAGAATACAATATCCACTATCCTTGATTTCTTTAAAATTAAGCATGTCATCTTTAACAATCATCAGCCTGCTGCTAAATAAATTTCTTGAACTCATTCCTCATAATTGTAAGTATGTATCCTTTAACCAACATCTCCCCAACACATTCTCCCTACTAACAACCTCAGGATTGACAACTGTCATTCTAATTTCTACTTATATGAACTCAATTGTTTTAGTTTCTCATATGACAGAGATCATGTGCTATTTGCCTTTATCTGGCTTATTTTACTTAATGGGATGTTCTCCAGGCTCATTCATTATCAGAAATGAGAAGATTTCATTATTTTTATGTCCAAGTAGCATTTCATCATCTACATAATATATTTTCTTTATTCACTCATAAGTTGATTGTCACTTAGGTTGTTTCCATTTCTTGGTTATTGTTAGTGGTGCTGCAATAATCATGGTCATATGTGGTTTTCTTTGGCTTACTGATTTTATTTCTTTTGTTTTTCATAGGTATTATAAATGAGATCATTTTCTTGATTTCATTTTCAGAGTTTTAGAGTATATAAATGCTACTGATCTTTCCATATTTATCAGAATTATACATTTTTGTTTTTTTTTTCTCAAAGCCCATCTTTTACTGTGCTTTATAACACTTTCATTTTTCCCTGTTATTGAACATAAGCTTTGGAAATAAACATAGCTTTCAATCTAAACTAATTCTCTGACAATCAGAATAAAAATATGTAATCATTTTGGGCATTGATTTATTTGTTTCAAATTTAGAGTCCCTAATCATAAGGATTTATATGAGGCTTAAAGTCCTAAAATGCTTAAATAATGTGAGCAATCCCTTTCACCATAGGCACATCCACTAAATGATATTTTTTTATTAGTGGATGACATTATATTTGAATCATTTTTATTACATTTACCTCTCCAGCAGGTTATAGATTATGGCTATATTTCTCTGCAATTATCTCAATATCTACTATGATATTCACAGCACATGACAAAATTATGCTGACTGAATGGATTAATGTTTTATTGATCACTTAGCACAGTTCCTGGCACACAGTGCTTATCTTTTTAATGTTTTTTTTGTTATATGTGAAGGAATGTCTCTTTGTGGTGAAATGTTTTACTCTAATCGTGTGTTTTGATTACTTTCTTATTATTTTTATTATTTGTAAAATGTATTTTTATTTTTTATTTCTTCTTATACCATGGTTTCAGAGTTTTTAAAATTTTTTATTAACTTTTTAAAAAAAATGACAGCAGAATATATTACAATTCTTATTATACATATACACCACAATTTTTTGTATCTCTGGTTGTATATAAAGTATATTGACACCAATTTGTGTCTTCATACATGTAATATGGATAATGATGTCTATCACATTCCACAATCATTGCTAATTCCCTGCCCCCTCCCCTTCCCTCCCACCCCTCTGCCCTATCTAGAGTTTGCCTATCCCATGCTCCCCTTCCCTACCACACTATGAATCAGCCTCCTTATATCAGAGAAAACATTCAACATTTGTTTTTTGGGGGAGATTGGCTAACTTCACTTAGCATTATCTTCTCCAATGCCATCCATTTCCCTGCAAATTCCATGATTTTATTTTCTTTTATTGCTGAGTAAAATTCCAATGTGTATATACGCCACATTTTTTTTAATCCATTCATTTACGGAAGGGCATCTAGGTTGGCTCCACAGTTTAGCTATTGTGAATTGTGCTGCTATAAACATTAATGTGGCTGTGTCCCTGTAGTATGCTGATTTTAAGTCCTTTGGTATAGATTGAGGAGAGGGATAGCTGGGTCAACTGGTGGTTGCATTCCCAGATTTCCAAGGAATCTTCATACTGCTTTCCATATTGGCTGCAATTATATTTTTATATTTTGTATAATATATTTTGTAGATGAACACAATACCTTTATTTTGTTCATTTATTTTTATGTGGTGCTGAAGATTTTACCCAGTGCCTCATATGTGCTAGGCGTGTGCTCTACCACTGAGCTACAATCTTAGCCCTCTATATAGATTTTTGCTTTTTGGTTACCATTTTGGCTTACTAAAACAACTTTTCATTTGAAATGATAGCAACTAAACATGATTCAAAAATAGAAATAGAAATAAACAAGAAAACAAGAGAAGTATACTAATAAGAAAACTCTACATATATTGAATTTTTATTCTTGTAATTTTATTAATAGTGCATAAATAGTTTATGGATAGGCATATCAACTTGACTGACCTAAATTAACTATCATATGGAAAAAGTATTTTCTATATTAGCCCACTTAACTATGATTATTCATATTGAATTGTTGACATCACACTCATTTTCTTTTTTCTGTATTGTCTGTCTTTATATTAATGTAGGTATTATTTTTAAACTTTACATTCTTCATATTAAAGATGTGAATGTTCTATGCCCCATACTTTCAATATTAGAGGATTCTGTGTTTGTTGTATAAGTATACTTATCAGCAAGTTTTTAACTTCCCATCTTTTCTTCTTACTCATTAATGTCTTTGTCAGTTTGAAGAACTTCCTTATATATTTCTTATAGGGAAGTGCTGGCTGAGATAAATACTCTCAGGTTTTGTTTCTCATGAAATTTCTTCATTTCCCCTTTATTTCTAAAGTATATCTCACCTCACCTTTTCCTGGTCTACAATTCATCTGCTAAGAAGTTTGTTGAATTTGGAAGACCTCGATGCATTTCTTTCTTTTCTTTCACAGCTTTGAGAATATTTTCTTTACTGTTCATCTTTGAAAGCTTCATTATAAGACGTTTTGTGCATATTCAGTTGAGTTTAATCTCACTGGTAATATTTAACCTTCCGATACTTTGATGTGGGTATTATTTGTATGGAAGAGATATGGCTAGATGTATGATTATGTACCAATTGGTTTGATGCCCAATAATTTGGCTGGATGTTCAGAGACCTGGAGGCACATGATTGGGAAAGTGGTGGTTAAGAAATTTGAGAATGGGCTGGGGATGTGGCTCAAGCGGTAGCACGCTCGCCTGGCGATCCTCAGCACCACATACAAACAAAGATGTTGTGTCCACCGAAAACTAAAAAATAAATATTAAAATTCTCTCTCTCTCTCTCTCTCTCTCTCTCTCTCTCTCTCTCTCTCTCTCTCTCTCTTAAAAAAGAAATTTGAGAATGATGTATTTGGATAGACCACTCTGAATGGACAAACACTTGGAAGACATTTGTATCCTATGTGAATGATCACCAAAGGGTGCTCTCAGAGAACAAGATTTTAATGATTTCAGGCATAGAATAATGGACAAAAATAGGGTCCACCTGTTCCGTAGGTGTTAATTGCTACTAGTTAGCTTCTTTTCTGAACCATCCTTGTCATCATACACTGACTCTTGATAAAATGTCCATGATGGCATGGATGGAAGTTATGTATGGACTCAGTACTATGGACTTTACTCACAAAGCTGACTTACTTATGGTCACCACTGAGTGCTCAATATGATAGTAACAGAGACTAACACTGAGTCTCCCATATGTCATTATTCTCTGGGATGATAAACCTGGTGAAAGGAAAAATATATCAAAACACTTTCATCATGGGAAGAAACAGCATTTCATCTTTACTAGAGTAAATGTTTACTGTGGATATGATTTGCCTTTGTTTCACATAATTCTTTTCCCGAAACTAACATCTTGCAGACTCACCAAGTGATTTTTCAAGCAGCATGGTATTCTATGTAATATTATTTCTGACAAAGAAACTCACTTCACAGCAAAGGAAACGTGAAAGTGGTCTTACCATGTCCCCCACCATCTTGAAGCAGTTGAATTGACAGAATGGTGGAATGGTCTTTTGAAGACTTTGTTACAACACCAATTAGGTGGTGATGACTTGCAAGGATGAAGCAAGGTTCTCCAAAATACTATAAATGCTCTGAATTAATATTGAACACATGATAGTGTTTTCTTCATAGCAGGATTATAGGTCCAGTAAGCAAGGGGAAGAAAATATAGTAGCATCATTCACTGTTATGCCTAAGGACCCACTAGCAAATATTCTCTCGCTCTGATTGAAATTTTATATTCAGGCAAGCTAGAGGACTTAGCTCCAAAGGGAGAAAATTTCTTATCAGGAGAAACCACAACCATTCCACTAAACAGGAAGTTGACTGCCACTCAGCTAGTTTGAGCTCTAATATCCCCTGAATCAACAGGCAAATTAAGGAGTCTTGTGCTGAGGCAATTAATTCTAATCACAAAGGGAGCATGGGATTGCTGTTTCACAATGGAGGTACCACTGTGTTTGGAAATTTTCTGGTGGATTTTTTTTTCTTTTGGGAAAGGGGTCTTCTAAATAAAGGATCATGTGTCAGTAAATAGATAATTTGAGCTCTTCTTTTCCTATTCATATCACTTTAATTTCTTTCTCTTGACTGATTGATTTGGCTAGACTTTTTAAGAACTATGTTGAATAGGAGCAGTGAGTGGGCATAAATGTCTTGTTTCTGTTTTTAGGGGAATGTTTTCAGTTTTTCTCCATTCAGAATAATGTTCGTCTTGGGTTTGTCATATATAGCATTTACAATTTTGAGGTAAGTTTTTTTTAATCCTCAGTTTTTCTAACATTTTAAACATAAATGGGTGCTTGACTTTGTCAAATATTCTTCTGCATCTATCGAGATAATCATGTGATTCTTGTACTTAACTCTATTTACATAGTGAATTAGATTGATTGATTTGCATATGTTGGACCAACCTTGCATCTCTAGGGTGAAACTCACTTTAGTGCACTATCTTTTCAATGTGCTTTTGCATGAGATTTGTAAAAATTTTATTGAGAAAATTTGCATCTATGTTCATTAAAGATATTGTCCTGAAGTTTTCTTTCCTTGATATCTTTTTTCTGGTTTTGGTATCAGGATGATAATAGCTTCATAAAATGAATTTGGTAGTGTTCCCTCCTTTTTTATTTAATGGAATAATTTGAGGAGGATTGGTATTAGTTCATCTTTAAAGATCTGGTAGAATTTGGCTGAGAATCAGGACAGTCATGACATTTTCTTTGTTGGAAGAGTTTTGATAGTTGCTTCAATTTCATAACTTGATACTCATCTATTTAAATTCTCTATGTCCTCATGCTTCAGTTTATCTAGGTCATATGTCTCTAGGAATTGTCAAGAACTTTAAGAATTTCTATCTTATTGGAGTTTAAATTTTCTAGTTTTTGATTTTCCTCTGTATTTCCATAGTATCTGTGGTGATATTACCTTTTTAATCTCTAATTTTCTTCATTTGAGTCTTTTCCTTAGTGGACCAGGCAACCAGGTGAAGGAGTTGCATATGCTGGGCATTCTTCTCTTTATTTTGGTTAGTTTGGCTAAGGGTTTGTCAATCTTGTTTATCCATTCAAAATAAAATTAAATAAAACAGCTATTTGTTTAATTGATCCTTTTTACTTTATTTGTCCTGAATTTCATTGATTTTTGGGCTCTGATTTTAATTATTTCCTGTCTTCTACTAATTTGGGTGTTGGTTTGTTCTTTTACTAGGGATTTGAGATGTAACGTTAGATTCTTTATTTGATATCTTCCATTTTTAGTGTATTTTTTAATAATAAGCAGATTTTAATTTGCTGACTACTGTTACAAAAACTTATTACATTAGCAACAAAAAAGTGTTTTCTTTAGTTTATGTCAGAGGCAGTTACTCCTCAAAATTTTAAGTAAACCAGTGTACATCAGTATTAAAATGCTAAATTTTATATTGTCTCTCCCACTTTGATCTTCTGAATGATCTAATTGAGCAAAATAAAGTAAAAGATTACATGTTTAGTTCATCTTCAGGAATGTAACAGTCTAATTATTCAAACAGTTTTTATTATAAAACTCAACACTGAGGGTATCTACAATGTTGAATTTTTAAAAATGTTTTTGTTTAAATTTGTAGTCTAATGAGGACTAGAAAAGCCAAAACTCTGTTCAGTGTTTCTGATAGAGTAGAAAGGGTGAAAAGATAAAAAAGGCTTTAATTTGTCAAAATATGAGTGCTAAAAATTTTCTTCTTAGAACTGCCTTCATACTGTCCAGAAATTTTGATATGTTGTATCACTATTCTCAGTTGTTTATAATTTTTAAGATTTCTCCCCTGATTCTTCTGCTGTCCATTCACCTTTCAAAACTATATTTTTTTGTCTCCAGATGTTAGAGTAGTTCCTGATTTGCTCTCTTGTCATTGATTCCTAATTTCACTCATACATTGTTGATTGTACTACAAATCAGTGCAACCACTCTAGAAAGCAGTATGGAGATTACTCAAAAAAACTAGAAATGGAAGTGCAATATGAACCTGTTATCCAACTCCTCATTGTATATCCTTAAGATTCAAAATCAGCATAGGATAGGGAAAAATATAATAAATTTTTATAGCAGCACAATTCACAATAGCCAAAATATGGAATCAATCTAGATGTCCTTCAATAGATGAATTGATGAAGGTAATGTAGTATATATGCACAATGAAGTTTTAGCCTAAATAAGAATGAAATCATGGCATTTTCTGGTAAATGGATAGAACTGAGCTACTTCTGTGTTTCCTCTTAGGGTTGCACCTGACTATACAAATAAATGCATACAAAACAGTTTTGAAGTTATTTTCAGAAGAGATTAGCATTTCAATTAGAGTGAGTGATGTATATTTATTTCTTCTTTTTTTCTTTCCTTTTTTTTTGTACTGGGTATTAAACTAAGGGGCACCATATTACTCGGTACACTAACAACACTTTCATTTTTTTTAAATTTTATTTTGAGATAGGATCTCACTAAGTTGCTCAGGTCCTTGCCAAATTTCTGAGGGTGGACTTGAAATTTTGTTCTTCCTGCTTCAGTTTTCCAAGTCACTGGGATTATAGGCATGAGGCACCACACCTGGCTAAAGCCTATTTCTTTTTTAAGTGTTGGTGGGCATCATCCAATATATTCAGGCATAAATAGTTCAGAAAACTTGGAGGAAGAGAAGATGAATTGGCTCTCTGCCTGATTACTTGCACTGAAATATTGATGATTTCCTGTATTTAGTGTTACTAGTTTTCAGGCCTTCAGACAGACTCTGAAGGGGCATATTAAAGTGTTTCTGAGAAGTACCACATCCCAGGTACAGCCTCAATTGTTGGGTTCATGATATAAAGAGGTGCCAAGAAAAGAGTTAATTTATGCTGCCCAGGTTCTGCTTTTGCTTACTTCTGTGGACAATTCAGTTGATGAAGTATGGAGGAGGAAAACGCTGGCTCTTCCCCTCCCCTGGGTGTACACAGCTAAGGGAGGCCATAAAAACAATTTTTTTTCCCCAGCTCCAGCTCTCACCATTCTCTACTTGCTCTCTGGGAGAAACTATAGAAAAAGACTTTGGAGGAGAAAAGCCCAGCTGTCCTCTATTCTGAGGCTTCCCTGGCTAAATTGAACCTAATGTCTCACTCCTAAGTAAGCATGCCAACATTAGTAAAAGAGAAGAAAACTGCAACTATGGCTGTCATCAACTTTGTGGTTCTTACTGACAACTGCCCCTGCATCTTTTTTGATTTTACACTGTTGGCAGAACTAGATGTGACCATCATATTTTGGTTCCTGCTACCATTTCTTTTTATTGAGCACCTGGGCCAAAACCATCCTTTGGTCAGAGAACTAGTACTTTAGACCCCTCATAACTAGTTGCTGCCAATACCAAGGAGCCTGGGGCTATTAGAAGAGTTGTTAAAGGTTAGATATGGGATGTCCCCCAAAGAATCATGTGTTGAAGGCTTCAACGGGTGTTATTGGGAGATGGTAGAAATGTTAGAAATTTGAACTTAAGGGAAAGAAGTAGGTCCAAGTTTGTCAAAATAACCTGGGGCTATACTGGGATCCTAATTCCCTTCTCTCTCACTTTGTTTTATGCTTTCTGACTGCCATAAAGGGAGTAACATTGTGCAAACACATGCTATCTACCATGATGTTCTTCATCACCAAAGATCAAAAGTAATGGTGCCACGTGACTATGGACTGAATCCTATGAATATAGGAGCCAAAATAAACAATTTTCCACTGAGTTACCTTTCTCATGAATTGTGTTTGACACAGTGATGGAAAGTTCACACAAAAAGTTGATACTGAAACATGAGTATTTCTGTGAATGCACCTGATATTGTAGTTCAGGAATTGATTATCAGGAAGAATTTAGAAAATTTTGGAGAAGTAGTTTAAAGAAAACTTGGAACATTATAAGCAGGGCTTAATGGGTGATTCTGATGGGAGATCAGAAGATCAGAATGCTGATAAGAATTCAGACATTAAGAATGTGTTCATAATGTTTCAGATGTAAATGAGAACTTTATTGGGAATTTAACTAAAGGCTATTAAAGTTACTTGTGACAAAGACCCTATCAACCTTCTACTCTTGCCCTGAGACTTTGTATCAAGCTGAAATTGTTTATCTAGTGTAAATAATTTCAAAGTCCTGCATCTGGTGTATGTCATTGTATTGCTGGCAGTATTTAGCCAGATTTGCTAGGAAAATAGGGAGCAAAAATCAAAGTGGGTTCAGAACAAAAATTAATTTTATAAGCTGCAAGAATGAAGTGCTAATTTAATTGTAAAAAGCAAAACATCACTTTCTTCTCAGCAGCACATGGATCCAACTCCAAAATAGACCATATGTTATGCCACAAAGCAACTCTTAGCAAATAAAAAAATAGAGATATTACCTTGCATTCTATCAGATCATAATGGAATGAAATTAGAAATCAATGATAAAAATAGAAGATATTCCAACACCTGGAGACTAAATAATATGTTATTGAATGATGCATGGATAACAGAGGACAACAGGGGGGAGATTTAAAAAATTCTTAGAAGTTAATGAGTACTTTGATATAACATATCAATATCTCTGGGACACTATGATGCATTGCTAAGAGCTCATTGCATTAAGCTCATTAATTAAAAGAAGAAAAATTCAATAAATAAGTGACATGACATTGCATCTCAAAGTCAAAAGACAAAGAAGAACAAACCACCAACAAAAGCAGTAGAAGAAAGGAAAAAATTAAAATCAGGGTAAAATAAATGAAATTGAAACAAAAGAAACAATTCAAAAAAAGACAAAACTAAAATCTGGTTTTATGAAAAACTAAAAAAAAAAAAATGACAAAACCTTAGCCACCCTAACAAAAAGAAGGAGAGTGAAAACTCACATTACTAAAATTCATGATGAAAATGGAAATATCAAGACAGACACTATTGAAATACAGAAGAAAATGAGAAACTATTTTGAAAATTTATACTCCAATAAAATAGAAAACTGCAAAGATACTGACAAATTTCTAGAGGCATATTATCAAACCAAACTGAGTCAGGAGGACATATACAATTTAAACATATCAATTTAAAGCAAGGAAACAGAAGACACCATCCAATGCCTACCAACCAAGAAAAGCCTGGGACCAGATGGATTCACAGCTGAGTTCTACAAGATCAACAAAGAAGAATTAACACCAATAATCCACAAATTATTCCATAAAATAGAAAAGGAGGGAACACATTCAAACTTATTCTATGATGCTAGTATCATCCTGATACCAAAACCAGGCAGAGACACATCAAGGAAAGAAAATTTCAGACTAATGTCCCTGGTGAACATTGATGGTAAAATTCTCAATAAAATTCTGGCAATCAAATACAAAAACATATTTAAAAAATAGTATGACATGGCCAAGTGGAGTTCACTCCAGGGATGAAAGGTTGGTTCAACATATGGAAATCAATAAATGTAATTCATCATATCAATAGACTTAAAGATAAGAATCATATGATTGTATCAATTGATGCAGAGGAAGCATTTGACAAAATACAGCACTCTTTCATGTTCAAAACCCTAGAAAAACTAGGGATAATAGGAACATACTTCAACATTGTAAAAGCTATCTGTGCTAAACTCAAGGCCAACATCATTCTAAATGGAAAAAAATTGGAAGCATTCCCTCTAAAAACTGAATAAGACAGGGATGCCCTCTTTCACCACTTCTATTCAACATACTTCTTGAAATTCTAGTCAAGAAATTAGACAAAAGAAAGAAATTAAATGAATACATATAGGGAAAGAACTCAAAGTATCATTATTTGCTGACAACATGATTCTACACTTAGAGGATCCAAAACACTCTACCAGAAAACTTCTAGTAGCAGTATATAAAATCAATACTCATAAATCAAATGCATTTCTATATATTAGTAATGAATTCTCTGAAAGAGAAATTAGGAAAGCTATCCCATTCAAAAAAGCCTCAAAAATAAAATAAAATACTTGAGAGTCAATTTAACAAAAGAGGTGAAAGACCTCTACAATGAAAACTACAGAACACTAAAGCAAGAAATAGAAGAGGATCTTAGAAGATGGAAAGATCTCCAATGCTATTGGATAGGCAGAACAATATTGTCAAAATGGCCATACTACCCAAACTGCTATACAGATTTAATGTAATGCCAATTAAAACCCCAATGTTGTTTCTTATAGGAGTAGAAAAAGCTACCATAAAATTCATTCGGAAAAATAAGAGACCCAGAATAGCCAAAGTAACCCTTAGCAAGAAGAGTGATATAAGAGTCATTACAATACCAGACCTTAAACTATACCACAAAGGTATAGTAACAAAAACACCATGGTATTGGCACCAAAATAGACTGGTAGACCAATGGTACAGAATAGAAGATGCAGACAAACCTATATAAATAGTTATCTCATACTAGACAAAGGCACCAAAAATGTACATTGGGGGAAAGATATCCTCTTCAACAAATGGTGCTGGGAATACCAGAAATCAATACACAGCAAAGTAAAACTAAACCCCTGTCTCAAACCATGCACAAAAATACATTCAAATTGGATCAAGGATTTAGGAATTAGACCATAGACCCTGTGCCTAATAGAGGAAAAGTAGGCCCAAATCTTTATCATATCAATTTAGACCAAAACTTTCTTAACAAGACTCCTATAGCACAAGAAATATAATCAAGAATCAATAAATTGGATGGATTCAAACTAAAAAAGCTTCATTTTGGCAAAAGAAACAATTAATGAGTTGAAGAGAGAGCATACATTTTGGGAGCAAATTTTTGCCACAAGCACATCAGATAGAGCACTAATCTCCAGTACATATAAAGAACTTAAAAAATTTAATACCAAAAAAAAAAAAAAAAAAAGATCGGTAAATGGGCCAAGGAACTGAACTTCCCAGAAAAAAAAGATACCATCAATCAACAAATAAATAAAAAAAAAATGTTCAACATCTCTAGTAATTAGAGAAAGGCAAATCAATACTATATGATGATTTCATCTCATGCCAGTCAGAATGGCAGTTATCAAGAATACAAGAAACAATGTCAGTGAGGATGTGGGGTAAAAGGCACACTCATACATTGCTGGTTTGACTGCAAATTGGTGCAACCAATCTGGAAAGCAGTATGGAGGTTCCTTAGAAAACTTGGAATGAAACCACCATTTGAGCCAGCTATCCCACTCCTCAGTCTATACCCAAAGGACTTAAAAACAGCATACTACAGTGATGCAGTACATTAATGTTTATAGCAGCTCAATTGACAAAAGCTAAACTGTAGAACCAACCTACATGCCCTTCAATAGTTGAATGGATAAAGACACTGTTGTATACATACACAATGGAATATTATTCATCAGTAAAAGAGAATGAAATAATGGCATTTGGAGGTAAAAGGATGGAGTTGGAGAATATCATGCTAAGTGAAGTAAGCCAATCTCAAACAACCAAAGGCTGAATGTTCTCCCTGATAAGTGGATGCTGATCCATAAGGGGTGTTGTGGGGGGATGGAGAAACTTTGATTAGGACAAGGGGAAGTGGGAAGGGGAGGGGGAATGGGGGCAGGAAAGATGATGGAATGAGATGAACATCACTACCCTAGGTACATGTATGACTGCACATGTGGTGCGACTCTATACCATGTACAACCAGAGAAATGAAAAGTTGTGCTTCATTTGTATACAATGAATCAAAATGAATTCTGTTGTCATGTAGAACTGATTAGGGCAAATAAAACATTTAAAAAAATTAAGAGGAAAAATAATAAAGGAACAGAACTGAAATAAATTAAATCAAATTCTCAAAAAAATGCATATTACAATTAAAAATGAAGTTGTGTCTTTGAAAAGATCACCAAAATTGACAAATATTTAGCTGGACTTACCAAGGGAAAAAAGAGAATACTCAAATGATTAAAATTAGAAATGAAAAAGGAGACCTTACAACTGATACTACAGAAATCTAGAGAATCATTAGTATTTGGTTTGAAAAACTATAAGCAAAAAATTGGAAAATTTAGAATAAATGGCTAACTTTATGACAGTTATGAGCTACTGTAATTGAACCAAGAGTATATATTTGAAAGGTGAATAGACTAATAACAAGTAATGAAATGGAATTATTAATAAAGTCTCCCAACAAAACTACCCAGGACCAGATAACTTAATGGCTGAATTTTATGAAATTTTAAAATAAGAGTGAACATAAATGCTTCCCAATATATCCCATAGAATTATTCATCTATGATGAATAATGGAATCCTCTAATTAATACCACAGTAAATGAATTTGAAGGACAGAATGTCAAGCAAATGAGTCAGTCACAGAAAGACTTCTGGACTAATGCCATGAGGCAGCATTATTCTGTTACAAAAACTTTACAATGAGATGACAAAAAATGAAATCTAAAGATGAATAACCCTGAAGAATGTAGATGCAAAAATTCTTAATAAAATACTAGAAAATCAAATTCAACAGTGCATCAGAAGGAATATACATCACCATTAAGTTGGTTTTATTATGCAAATCAATGAACTTGATTCATTGTCAACTAAATGAAGGATAAAACACATATGATTCTTACTAGATACAGAAAGTAAATTCAATAAAATTCAACATTCTTTTTAAAAAATTTTTTAGTTTTTCTTTTTAGTTTCAACATTCTTTATGATACAACATCTGAACAAATTAGTTATGGAAGGATCAATAGACAACAAAATAAAGGTTACATGAGAAACTTATAGCCAACTTTAATTGAACCGGAAAAATTTATTTCACTTCCTCTAAGATTTGGAACAAGACAAGCATGTCCACTTTCATTGCTCTTCTTCAATATAATACAAGATGTTCTAGTCAGAGCAATTAAGTGAGATAAGGAAATAAAAGGCATATTAATAGGAAAGGAAGAAGTCAAATTGCCCTTGTTTTCAGATGATATGGTTTATTCTATTCATAGAAACACCCAAAGACTACACCAAATGACTATTAAAACTTTTAAGAAAATTCAGTAAAGTAACAGAGTATAACATGCATATATCAGTAGCTTTTCAGGAAATCAATAATAAATTTGCTGAAAAATAATTTAAGCAATACCATTCACAGTACACACACACACACACACACACACACACACATATGACTCAAACATAATACCTAAGAATAAACTTACCTAAGGAAATTAAAGATTTCTGTAATGAAAATTACAAAATGCTGATGAAAAAAATTGAAGAAGACACAAATGAAAAGACTTTTTATGCTCATAGTTTGGAAGAATTAATATTGTTAAAATGCCCACACTGCCCAACATATCTACAACTTCAATGCAGTAGCCACCAAAATGCCAATGACATGCTTAATAGAACTTGAAAAACAGCAATCCTAAAATGCATAAGGAAACAAAAGCTAAAAATAGACTACCATATGATCCAGCTATTCAACTTCTCTTTATGCATCCAAGGGAAATTAAGTCAGTATACAAAAACTATGCCTCCATAACCATGTTCATCATGACACTATTCACAATAGCTATGATATGAAATCAGCCTAGGTTCCCATCAATGAATAAATAGATGGACAAAATATTTTATACACACACAGAATTTAGTATTATTCAGCCATAAAGAACAATCATCTTGGCATTTGTGTCAAAGTGAATAAAACTGAGCAACATCCTGTTGAAGCCAGAATTAGACAGGCAGTCAGTGTAGATAGGTAAGTTGAGTCAGGTGGGATCAAGGAGGCCAATTTTGAGTGAGTCTAGGAAGTTGGAGACTGTCCCCTGAGGGATTGAAATGTTAATTCCTTCAGAGCCCTTCCTCCACCCTTATCAAGAACAAATCCCTACTCCAACCTGTTGCCAAGGTAACCTGTCCCAGGAATTGCCCTCTACCTACAGGGAGCTATAAGGTTGTTAGTGTGTCCTGGGTTTCACCATCCTGCCCTTCCCCCTTCAGCCTACCTGTTTCCCACCTTTTGGCCTTCCCACCAGCATCCTGGGCCTAGTCACTTATACAGGAGGGAAAAAGATAAGGGAAAGAGGGCAGGAGAACAAAGGAAGCCTAGGACATATAAAAAAAGGGCAGAACACCTGGCTTCTCAGGATATCAGGATACCAACTATGGCCCCCTTCTCCCTCCCAGGAGAAGTCTATGTTACCCCTTTTTAAATAAACCCTGCTTTATATGCTTGCCTCGTCTTGCTTCTCTAATGTTCAAACATCAACATGTGAGGAAGCAAGACTTGTCACCGATAACCAGCAGTATCACTGTCAAGAAAAATAAGCCAGACACAAGAAGACAAATATCACATATCCTTTCTCCTATTTGGAAACTAAAAAAAAGTTATGTTAAAATAGAATAGTGATTACTAGGTTTTGGAAAGAATGCCTCAGGGGAGGAGGAGATGAAGGTGGAAGTAGTGTTGTTGGACATCATCAATGGATGCTGTTTGCTTATATGCAAACCTCACACTGAATCCCATTAATATGTACAATTAATATTTGTTAAAATATTCAAAATTCCACTACAATGGCTATAATACTATTCTGGAACAACCAGGTGTGGCAGTGCATGCCTGTAATCTCTACAATTCAGAAGGTTGAGGCAGGAGGATTACTAGTCAGAGGCCAGCCTCAGACACGTAGAGAGGCCCTAATCAATTTAGTAAGACCTTATTTCAAAATAAAAAAATTAAATGGTGTGGGAGTGTATCTTAGTGGTAAAGCACCTCTGGATTCAATCCCCAGTCCCCCCAAAAGAAAAATAAAACCTAGAGAGTAAATTTAACCTATATAGTAAAAGACTTACATAGTGAAAACTAGAAAACCATGATTAATAAAATTAAAGATAAAAATAAATACAATCCCATCTTCATTGACTGAAATAACTGTTGTTAAAATACCCATCCTAATGAAATGCTATCAAAATTCAATGCTATCAAAATTCCAATGAGGGCTGGGGCTGTACTTAATGCCAAATCTCTTGCCTAGCATGCATGAGAAACTGGGTTCAATCCTAATAATAAAATGGAAACAAACTTGAAATTATAGAAAAGTAGTGAAAATCATGTTAATATTTTTACAATTGATAATTTATGGATTTTATTTTTTACTATTTGTTTAAGGAACTGTTTATATTTTAATAGAATTTATTATTTGGCATATGTGACAACTTTCTGTAGTTTACTATATGGTCATTTTTGCAAATAATTTCTGTGAAAGCAAATCAAGTTTTTACTTGTTCCGTGTATGTTGTTTTCATGTTGTTTTTGCTGTTTTGATGAAGATGCATAGTCAGTACATTTCCAATAAATCAAACTTCTTAATTTTCTTCTTCAACATTTCTATGCCCTTAAAAATATTTTTTAATCTCAATTGCAACAGATTTGCATTTGCTATTTCAAACTTTGCTTAGAGATTCTTAAACATTTTCTTTGCAATTATGTCAATGATTTTTAATATCTTTGGGATAATTTTAAGATTGTTTCTTCTTGAGTGAATTAATTTATCATTAGTTAATAACTTCTATTATGTTTTATACCAATTTAAATTTCTTTATAATTTGTTTATTTGCTAGGTTTCCTAGAATGAGAGCATCTTGTGTAAATGATTTTTTTGAAGTACTCTTTAGTGAATCTGAATGAAAGGGAAAGAATGTAGCAAGATTGGACAGTGGATGGATCAAGACAAAATGTGCTTTCAGGAGATACCTGTTCTCAGTCTATTCCCAAGAGAATCTTTAGAGTTTGAATTGCATACGGAATTTGCATTTTCTTAAGGAAGCACCCTAGGTTTGTATAACCTCACATTACTAAGTATTAGGATCACCCACAGGGTTTACACTATCTCTCTTGAGTTAAGGCAAAATCACTGGGTAAGGGTTCAGGTTAGAGCTATTAGCAGTCAAACCTATAGCAGCTGGAGTGCTACATTGGTAAAGGGAATCTGCTGGGCATTCCAACAATATTTGCTATAGTTCCATTATAGTATTGCAATAACAAATGTCTTTTATTGTGGCCCTGGGGATTGAATCCAGGGCCTTCAGCATGCGAGGAAGACACTCTCCTAACTCAGCTATATCCTCAGCCCACAGGTATCTTTTAATTCATAATTTTCTCCTTGATATATCTTTCCCACTTGTTTGATTTTTATTTACTCACTATATTGTTAGTATATAGCATATATCAGTTGTTCACACTTTATAACTTAAAATTTTTAGCTTATTCAACTGAAAATCTCTGTCTTTAACAGATGGGTTTAATCTTGTCATATTACCTGTGAATAATGATATATTTTGACTCATTTTATACATAATTTTGTGTTTTATGTTTACCAGACTTCATATCAGCATCTTCCTCTATTTATGACTTATTTTTAATAAATAGTATGTTTCTATTTTCCCATTTAATTGGATTTTAAAGTACAACATTGTGAATACAAATGTGAGTACAAAATAGTGACTTAGAATATGTTTTTGACCCAAGTTTGAAACCAGCTACACTATTTAACAGTTATAACTCTGGCAATTCAATTAACTTCTGAATTTCTGATTCCTTCCTCTAAAGTGTAGATTATAGTTGAATCTACATCATTGTGAGAATAAAATGACTATGTGTAGTGTATAAAACATTAGGCTTACTCTGTGATAGCTATTATTGCTATTCATATAGTTATAAGGTTTAATATTTTGTATTCATCACTTAATAAAATATATAAATTTAGGAAACATCTATGGCTTCCTTAAATCTCTGGATTTCTGATGTCACACCATTTTCCATGTTATTATTGTCTAGTATTTAGTTTTATAAAATTTTTTTAACTCCCAATATTATTCCTTACTACTTTAGATTATTTTTATAGGCAATGCCTCTATAAATTATTCTAAAGTATGTGATTTTTCAATTTTCCATTGCTTATTGCATTCTAATATGAAATTTAAACATAATTTCCATTTTGCTGATGTGTACCTTTTTTTCTTTTTTACCTTCCTTCTATTGAATCACAATTTTTCAGGTTCATGATTTATCATTCATGTTGTTTCAGGGAAGACGTTTACACATTTTTTCTACTTAATAACTGAGCTAAACACTCTTTGGGCCTCTCAAATAATGTTTTTGTTGCCCACTAATCAACCATTAAAATAATGTTAAATATTTTAGACTTTTCTTAAAAAGTTTCCTATAATTTATACAACACAAACTATGTTGCAGTAATGAAAAATCCTAAGTTTTATTGTTTTACAAAACAAAAATTTCATTCCTTTCATTGCATTTTTATTACAGTTGAACTGGAGGCTTTTGGACACTGATGCTAATGCAGTACCTATTATTTGGGAACTTATGGATAACCTTAAATGAGTAGAAGTAATGAAAAAACAAGGCAAAATGAATGCTAATTCTTGAATATTTCATTTAAATTATATATTTCTGATCATATTTAATTGGTCAAAGAAAGATATATAGGCACACTTAAATACAAAGGAACAGGTAATCACAATTTTCTCATGTGTCTAGTGTGATAAACAAAAATATATGTTGAAAAGTCCTAAGAATGATCACACTAATATTTTATTATAAGTTTATATTGGTGGGGATATTGCCCCTTCAGGGCATTCTCTATGCTCTTAGTTACAGAAGTATCTCTGCAGTGTGCCTTTAATTTGCTTTTGTGAGGTATTTTAGAAGTTGATTCCAATTGAGACCAGATTATATGTTAATCTCATAACCTAAGATTCTCATTTCACATAGCATCATGATATTAACCCTAAACTTGCATGTTGTACAAATGTGGATTTCCACTTTTTTAATTAAAAAAATCTTTTCACTTAAAACTAGGTAAGGACAATTTCTTGTTATTTTCTCTGACATGTGGGTAGAATATTTCTGGTCCCATTTTCATAGAAGGTTCAGATCTTCCAGATTTTAATACTTATACAATGTTCCCCATTTCATTCTGCCTAATGCCCAAGACCACATATTCTGGGTTTCTGTGGTTGTTAAAACACAAACTCTCAGCCATTATTACTTTTGATTATGTTGATTCATTTTTAATTGCTGTAGCATCTGTTAATGTATTTAATTTTCTGGATTTTTGAGTATCCTCCTTGGTTTCAACTACTAGGGATTTCTCTTACATTTTTCCTAACTCAGTTATGAATTAAAATTTTGATTTTCTGTTATGTATTACCCAGCATTTCTATGGATTTTTAGGTAATGAATGTTTTTCTCTGGCCAGTATACCACTTGTATAAAAGTTCATCTATGCTACATCCTCAGTAAGTTTATTTCTTCATAAAATAAAACTGAAGATATTTTTAAATGCAAAGCTTTTTATAAATCAAACAGTGTGATTTATACTGCATCAGATGCTGTCATTGTAATTTTATGCAGGAATATCTGTCCCAAGATGCCATTTTTTTCAGAATTGTGGTGAGCCATGGTTCTTCCTGATATAAAAATGTATATTCATCTTATGAGTAATCTCATGTTAGTGACTAGTTTAGATCAATTAATGTTTGACATATTTATTGGTAATGAACTTTTTCAAGACTGCAATGCATTGTGTTATGATTTTTCTGTGATATGATTATTTGCAACTCATTAAAATCAGTGATACGTGCATGGCTTAATTCCTTAATGTTTCACTTTCAAGAAATGAGGTTTAGGTCACTTGAAAAGGGAAATCTCATTGTAAATGCATAAACAATACCCTTTCTGGAATGACCAATTTGCCCTTGAACTATCAGAACTGGGGGATTCTAAGCAAACTGGTGTTTGAGGATGTATTTGGTGAATAAATAAATTACTCATTTGAAATATTTTAGTATTAGAAGCTACATTTAAAGATACTAAAAATGAAAGTTTTGGAATAGATTTTTTTTTCAAAAATAAATTATTTAAAATACCTAAAAACAGAATGCATGTGAATTCAAATCTGTTTTAGATAAAGAAAATAGAAAAGAGTTGTCTACTTACAGAGCCTAAACTGATACTCACATATTTTAATCTACTCCCTCACATTTTAAATGAGGTTTCATTAATCTGAGTTAAATGCTTCTGCATTTTCCTTTTATAGCCTTTTATTTCAAATTCCAAGTTCTAGTTTAATCTTAGATAAGATCTTACTTTATATCTTCATATGTGTTCTTCCATTTTAAAAATCTCTACCTATTCTTCACCTAATACTTTTCTCCAATCCTTAACAGCAGCAGTAATAATCTTGTCTGCAGAGTTCATTATACTAAAAATTGACTGCAAATGGAGGAAAGCTACTCGAGGTGGGAAACATCTTACTTACCCATCCACTATCATTCCAAAACAATAAAATAATAAAACCAAAATCTAGAAAGCAGGATTTTGCGGATGTCTTTCTCCACTTTGTTTAAATTTATTCCTAGATAAGTTCACTTTTGTAGCTATTATAAATGGGACTGGTTTCTTAATTTCTATTTCAGATAATTTACTATTAAGCATATAAGAGTCCTACTGATTTTTTATGTTGATTTTGTATACTACAACTTTTCTGAATTCATTTTTTAGTTTTAATATTTTTGTTGAAATTTTGGGGTTTTTACATATAAGTCATGTCATCTGCAAAAAGATATATATATATATATATATATATATATATATATATATATATATATATGTATATATATATCTTTTTTCAATTTAAATGTGTCTCTCTCTCCTCGCTCCCTCTCTTCCTTCCTTCCTTTCTTCCTCCCTCCCTCCTTCCCTCCTTCCCTCCCTTCATCCATATCTCTCTCTCTCTCTCTCTCTCTCTCTCTCTCTCTCTCTCTCACCAGACTACTTTAGCTAAGACTATCACTGCTATGTTGAATAGAACTGATGAAAGTGTGCATCCTTGGGTTGTTTCAGATCTTCAAGAAAACACTTTCAATTTTTCCCTATTCAGTATACCGTTAGCTTTTGGCTTATGATATATGGACTTTATTGTGTTGAAGTACATTGTTTCTTTATCTAATTCATTCAATATTTAAAGAATCAACAGATGTTTAATTTTATAAAATGACTTTTTCATATCTATTGAGATAAGCATCAATTTTTCCCTTTATTGTGTTATGGTATATCACATTTTATTTGCTAATTTTTAAATGTATTTTAAAATGTATTTTCCAGTTAGATAGCCTCATGAGATAATTTTTCTCTCATAATTCCAAGGAACTGAAATCATATAATTTTATTTCAAAGTATTTTATATGCCAAGTTGACATGTAATGGAGAATAATTGATCTTGATGTTTTAAATCGTTAGTTTATTTTGGTTTCAGCCACTTGGGAAATACAAACGCAGCAATTTTGTCTTATATTTGAAAAGACATATTCTAATTATACCATAGACACAAAATTATTACAGATATCAAATATCCTTATTTGATAAAAGTTGGTAAAATCTGGGAGCCAAATTTATTTTATTTTATTTATTTAAATCCATGGTGCTTGACAATCTACCACAATATCAGACTTATTTGATTGTAAACCTATGAATCTTGAAAACACTTCCTCTGTAAATCATAATATCCAAGGAGAAATATGGAATGTATATAGAATCTTATTTGATTTTCAATAAATTTATTGATATTTCTTCAAATATACATATAATTAAATTATTTGCATGTCAACAAAGTGTATTTGAGTATATTACATTTATTCAGGAAAGAAAATGTACTTTTCACAGTACACAGTTTTCTAAATTTCTTATAACAGAATAATATTTTTCTTCTTATGTATCTACACTAAAAATGTGATTCAGAATTAGGGAATCTGGCATCCATTATTATTCACAGCATATTTTCTGAAATAAAAATGTGATGTAGGTGAAGTTTGTTTCCACTGCTTCTATATGTTGACAAAGTAAACAGTTGACTAAACAGAATGGAGGAGGGCTTTCAGTATGAAATCATCTCGACTTTTATTTTTAGAGATTGCCTTTATGGTTGCTTTTAAGTCAGATGGTTATTTTAAGTTTTATGTATTTTATTAAGAAATGAATGTGTACACATGGAAATAATAAACAATGACAAGAAAATTACCAGGAGATTTAATATCTCTTATCACTGAGAAAAAATTAATTCTTTATACTAAAGTTAAGGTCAAGGAAGTAGGCCATTTACAGAAAAAGGGATGAGGAATCATGAGCATCACAATGCAAGGGAAGAGAAGAAAGTGGAATTAGAAAGATAATTAGTATGAAGAAAACGAAAAAGAAGTACATTAAAGGTGAATTTTGTCTACTTCATATTTTTTGCCTCAACATTAATGTCTTACAGTTACTGAAGCACATTGGACCCTAAGTATTCCTTTTCCTTAAGCTGTTTTCTGGTAGCTCATGAGACTTCAGTATAGTACTCTACTTGTACCTAGACAACTGAGATTGTGTTTCTCACTTTGAAATGTTCCCTTTCCAAACCAGACTTCCCTATCTAACATACCAATTGTCTATATACTTATTATGATAATATAGGATGCTAGGTTAATTTACATAATAATATACTGACACTTATGAATGTATAAAACAGACATACCTGCAATATGAAATGTTGGACACTTCAATGGTTTTCATTAACTCAACATGTCCAAAATCTAACTATCTCTCATTAGCACTCATCTAATATAATTAAGTATTCATATATTTTGCATCTAATTCCTCCCTACGCTATAAGCTCTTTGAAGGCAGACATTTTACTTGTTTTTTTTTTTCCTTTTGGTACCCCAGCAACTAGCCTAAGGCAAAATAAATTCTCAATGTCTTAATTTTTGTATTAAATGTTTTTGAGTATGTACTATGTGCTATATTTTGTTTATGCCATAATAATAGATTCATCTCCTAAAGAAATTTGCTGTTTACTGAGAATGGTGGGAGGTAAATCAATAAATCTATTATCTTTTGGAGCACAGAACACAGACACAAAACCTAGTATAGAACTGGGTCAGGAAAAGAATCCTAAAGGAGATAGCATATTTGCTGAATACAGATTTTAAACCATGACTAATAGTCAACAATACAAAGGACATTTGATATTAGAGATTTTAGGTACAGAAGCAGAGAATAGGGGAGCAAAAACAGGGAGAAGCAACATAATCTCTTCTGAGGGGAGGTGTTAAATAAGGAAATCTTTAAACACATACAAAAGCAACAAGAGGAAATCGTAATTAAGCCACTTACACATTAACAGAACCTCAAAATTTTCAAAGCGTAGAAAATCTTGTTCTATGTACTCTTTCCCTTTTCCTTATGCCTCTCTAACATTATGTGGAAATAAACTCAGATATCATGTATTTTAATGAATAAACAGTTTGCTGTTTCTGTAAAATAAAACATCATTGACCATCTTGCCAAATATAATGTTAAGGTGAAATTTTTATGTCCAGCATCATTTTGTAACTAATAAGTTGGAGGAAGCATTTCACAATTGCTATGATTGTTCAGGAACACATTATATCTCACTTTGCAGTTAGTTCTCTGCTTTGGGCTCGAATCCCTGAAGCTGGAGATTCTTTAAATTCTTGAGCTTAAATGCATTATTTCACTTACAAATTTTATTCTCCTGTGTTTTACATTTGTTCTTTTCTGAAGCTGTATGATTATTAACTTTATTGTTGATTTTGTTTGTTCAAACACCTGCCTAGATATGGCTGTGAAGGTCCTTTTTAATTGTGGTTAATATTTAACTCAGTAGACTTCAATTAATGCAATTTATCCTCCATAATATGGGTAAATATCATTCAATCATTTAATGTCCTTAAAGAGAAATTACTGTGGAAGGAGTTCAGTCTCTATATTGACTTCAGAACTAAATACAGCTGGAATTACCAGCATTCCAGTAGGCTCTGAAGATTTCAAACATTCCAGTCCCCACAACTGAGTGTACTAATTGCTAAAAATAAGTCCCCCATTCTGAAGAGACATATACATAAACATACAGAGACACATACACACGCACACATACACACACACACACATCTCCTCTTCTGATTCTTTGGAAAACCAAGTATAATGAAGATTAAATGGGTTCTAGAGGAAGAAGTTTTAGTTTGTTGGTTTGTTTGCTTGCTTGATTGTGTTGAGAAATGGTCTTACAATGTAGCCAGACTCACCTTGAGCTTTTGGGTTCAAGTGATTTTCATTCATCAACATTCCATGAAATAGAATAGAATAGAATAGAATAGAATAGAATAGAATAGAATAGAATAGAATAGAATAGGCAAAAGCCACCACATCTGGCAAGTGAATATTAAAAATGAGTTTTCTGAACTGACTCTGGAGTTTTTTTGTAAGACTGATTACTAAATCTTATTAGATTTATAGGCATGAATAACTCTATTTTCAGTAGTAAAATGAGAACCAAATCCATGGTGTTCTGTAGTAAGAAAGATATACAAGAAATTGATGCTGGTTCAGGTTTACCATGTATATGATTTCTTACAATATTTTTGTAAAACTAATAAATATCATGAGATAGGCTGGCCTGGATAATTGTGCTGAACAAAGTATAGACAGAAATTGATGACCTCAGGAGTTTGAATTTCAATTTCTAGTGCCAAATAAATGACATAAAATTTCCAATGTGTGCTCTAAAATAACAGAAAAAAAGTATCTCCTATAAAAAACATAAAAAGGGGCTGGGGATGTGGCTCAAGCGGTAGCATGCTCGCCTGGCATGCATGCGGCCCGGGTTCGATCCTCAGCACCACATACACACAAAGATGTTGTGTCCGCCAAATACCAAAAAAATAAATATTAAAATTCCCTCTCTCTCCCTCTTTCTCACTCTCTCTAACTCTTTCTTAAAAAAAATATATAAAAAACTGAAGTTGGAGAAAACCAAACCCAGCTTCTCATCTTGTGAGTGTCTGAACTGCAACACAAAATGGAATCCCAATTTTCGGAGTATTGCTATTAAAGTGAGGGCACTGAACAGGAAAGAAAAGGATCCATAAAATTAAGAAAATATGGGAAAATCCTCATGAAATTTTGGTTATTGAAACCTAAATTCTAATGAGTCTTTACCAGTAAGCAACTTTTCCTCCCTTGCCAGAGGAAGTTAACTATGCTCTTTGGGTAACTGGAATGGATTTCCCCTGAGGTAGTTGTCTTGAAATATGCTACTGAATCCTCACAGGACTCACCCTGCCACTCCTCTTCACTTCTAGACATATAACTAGATTCCAGTTCCAGCAGGTTCTAAATGATAAGGTGCAAATTGAGAGATCTACTCTACTCCAAAAGAACTAAATATTTGTGATTTACATAGATATACATCTGGTAGAAAATATTTGAGAATGGATATGAAAGGTGTGGATAATGGTGAAAGGAATATGAATTGGGATCCATTCAAGTTTATTTATATAAACACACAGAACAGAGAATCTGGAACTAATGGTGCAGCTCAGGGGAGTAAGAAAACATCATAGTAGCTTGTTCGGTTGGATAGCTAAAGTATAAACCAAAAATTGGCCTACAGTAGATGAAGTTGAAATGCCAGAACTGCATTTCTCTATATAATACAGAGAAAGAGATGCAAAAATTTAAGGAGATTTGGATATCAGAGTGGATTCATTATTTAAGACCTGTTCATCCATGCTAGGAAGTTTAAGATAACACAACTTTACCATGATGATGAGAAATAAGTTTATAAGAGGAGCACCAGTATCTTTTAAGTACTTGATGATTGTTCTAAGTCAGAAATTAAAGTGGAAACTGCTATTGTTGAATTGGAAAACTTAAATGCAATCAAATAATTCTACCCTGAGTTAACAGGGATAATCTGATGGCAGTAACTGCCAGAAGCAAGGTGGACTTAATTGCTGTAATGTACACTAGAATCTAAATAGCAATCAGAATAATCTGACCATAGCAAAGAGCTATGGCAATGAGTAGTGGCTCATATTGTTCTTAGAATTGAAATTTATATGACCTTTAATTATAAATGTCAAAGTCAAGTAAGCAAGAGTCTACTTGAGCAATAAAAATAGAAGGTCACATTCTTCAATAAATTCCTAAACTTCAGTCAGTTTACAGACCAGAACCCCTTGAATGAAAGGGAAACTGAATCCACTTGAGGATGGATGCTGATGTACTGCCAAACATATATACCTTCAATCTTTCTCCAAGTCAAGGGGACACCGGGCTTTTTATGAGAATGAATATATATTGGGAGAAAGGAAATCTTCAGAATTTTAAGGAATTATTGGACACTGGTACTGAATGGGTACTAATTCCAGGAGACCAAATATATCACTCTGGTTCACCAGTCAAAGTAAGAGTTTATATGTATCAGGTAATCAATGAAGTTTAATTTAGGGACATCTCACGGTGGATCCCATCATCTCTGAATCCATCATGTTATTTTCACAGTTCTGGAACACAATAGAAAGGTAATATTCCTATTGTCTGTATCTGTAGAATAATCATGTGTTAAAAAGACGCATATGAATGGCGTGTTGACAAGGGGTAGATAGACACGTGATGTTTAATTTTATGTGCCCTTTAGGCTTGGGCATGTAGTGTCCAGATAGTTGATCAAACATTATTTAAAATGTTTCTGTAAGGATATTTTGGGATGAAATTAACATTTTAATTGACAAACTATGAAAAGCATTTCTCCACATTAGGGAAGGCAATTTGCTTTGCTGCATGTATTTAGGCAAATCAGTTAAAGTCCTGAAAAGAACAAAAAGTCTCATCTTTCTTGAGTAAGAAATCATTCTTCCCTGACAGATTCTTTTCAAGTGAGGATATCACTCTTCCTGAGTCTCATACTTGCTCATCTTCAGACAGGTAATAAAGTATTAGTTCTCTTGGAGATCAGGCCTTTAGATTAGACTGGTATAAAACCATCAGCTTTCCTTGTTCTTTAGCCATCTAACTCATCCTGTAGATCTTGGAAATTTCTCACCTTAACAATCATACAAAACAAAGTCTTATAATAAATCTTTTATATATAGATGCACATCACATTAGTTCAGTTTCTCTGGGCAACTAATATCATGACTAGTGCACCATACAATTTATATCATACAGTTTGTTACTTTTTGAAAGAGGCTTCTTTCACTCAGCATAATGCTTTTAGATTTCACCAACTTGATATCATGTATCAGCAGTTCTTTCTTTTTATTGATAAGTTACATTTCATCGTATGTTTGTACTTTAGTTGTTTATCCATTTGTTAACTAAAGAACATTTAGATTCTTGCTAATTTTGGATAAATATGAATAAAGGGTCTATAATCATTCAATTACAGGTTTTTGTGTGAATATTAGATTTTTTCCTAGGGTAAATATTCAAGACAGAGACAAATTACTGTGAATCTTTAAAGTAAATTCTGCAAAAAAAAATATTTTACAAAAAGTACTGACATTTATCAGTCCCACAAGTAATTAATAAGAGCTCCACTTACTCTGCATGTTTAGTGACACTTGGTATTTTCAATTAATTTTTAGACATTTCAGTAGCTGTGCAATTTTAATGAATGGTCAATGATGTTCAAATCTGTTTCATGTATTTATTTGACATTCTTATTATTCTTTTGGCAAACTATTTGATGAAGTTACTTGTCCATTTTTAGTTGAAATTTTTATTTTATTGTTTTTTTAAAAAAATTTATTTATTTTTTACATGAGCTCTCTTATTATTATTATTATTGTTTTTGCATTACAATTCTTAACACACCTTTATACCACAATTTATCATATCTCCATATATAATATATGTTGATTATGAGCAATCTTTATATATTCTGGATAGATGTACTCTGTTATATACATAATTTGTACAATTTTCTCCTATGTCTGTGACTTACCTTTTTTATTTCTGAGATCAAAATTTTTAAATTTTTGAAGTTCATCATATATATGTATATATGTGTGTGTGTGTGTGTGTGTGTGTGTGTGTGTGTGTGTGTATCAGGGATTTTGATTTGATTGTAACAGATTTTTAAAAAGTTGTCAAGTTTGTATATCACAATTAAATCTATAATCCATTTTGAGGTAATTTTAGTATCTGAGGGATTTTAGATTGAAGCTCATTTATTTTCAGCATTTGTAGAAAAATCTGTAATTTCTTCATTGAATTTCTTTTGCACCATTGTTAAAAGTTAAATGCTTCATGTAATTTAAAGTTCTGCTAAGTGCATGTAATTTTAATATGGTTATGCCTTCTTGGGGAACTAATAATTAATAATTTTGTAATGCAGCTCATTATGCCTCATAATATTCTATAATTTGAAATCTATTTTGATATTAATATGGCTATTCCAATTTTTTGATGTTTGCAGATTATGTCTTTCCTATCTAGTAAATTTTAATCTTCCTGTATTATTGTATTTCAAGTAAGTTTCTTGTAGAGGGCATAGAGTTGGGTCATGTTTACCCATCTATTCTGGTAATCTCTATAATTTCATTATAAATTATAATTTCAAGTTTAGGTTATTTTATCTTTTTTTTTTTTTTTTTGGTGAGGGGTACCAGGGATTGAAGTCAGGGGCACTCAACCACTGAGCCACATCAGCAGCCCTATTTTGGATTTTATTTAGAGATAGGGTCTCTGAATTGCTAAGTGCGTCCCCATTGCTGAGACTGGTTTTGAACTCAAGATCCTCCTGTCTCAATCTCCCAGGCCCCTAGAATTGCAGGCATGCTCCACCTCACCTGGCAGGTTATTTTATCTTAATGTGAATATTTATATGTTTGAAAATAGTTTAAGCATTTTATTATTACTTTTGTATTTGTTCATTTTTTTATTTTCCTAATTTCCTTTTATTTTCCTCCTTTTGATTTATTTGAATAATTTTGATACTATTTTTTATTTATCCAGTATGTTTCTCTCTATATATCTTTATAGAGATTTAAGTGTCTGTTTTAGGGATTACCTTTTATGCTCTCTAATTTGAATCAATATTTTGCCTCTTCAATTAGACTATAGAAACCTTAATATCATGTAGTTTCCTTTGTACTCTCCTTTTATGTAACTGTAGTCTTAGATGTTCCTTTGTACATCCTGATAATACCATTGGACAGTTATAATTTTTTTTATTTTAGTGGAAAATATTTTTTTTAAAAACCAAGATGATAATAATGATCTATAATATTTAACAAGATATGTGCCATTTCTGCTGCTCTTCCTTCATTTCTAAAATACCAGGTTTCCTTTTGGTATACATTTTTTGCTGTTCAAAGAATTATCTTAATTTCCACTAGTAATTCTCTTAATGCAGTTATGCTAATAACAAATTCTATTAGGTTTTCTTCATTTGAGACAGTTTTTATCATTATTCTTAAATTTAGTTTTCCATGGATATAGAATTTTGAGTCAACAGTATTTGTTTTCATTAGTTTAAAAATATTTTGCTAGGGCTGGGGTTGTTGCTCAGTGGTAGAGTACTTGTCTTGCATGTGTGAGGCACTGGGTTTGATCCACTGCACCACATAAATAAATAAATAAAGCAAAGATATTTTTAAAGATATGTATTTTCTGTTTCCTTTTGATCCTTGGATTCTGATAAATAAACATGTCATTCATATCATCATTCCTATTTATATATAATGCATCATTTATTCTCAATTTTAAAAAATATTCTGTGCCTTTTGTTTTGAGAAATTTGACTACATATCTGTGAATAAATATTTTTTTAGGGGAAGATTTATCTCTGTGGGGCTTGCTTAGTTTATCAATTTTTTTTAAAAAAAATTTAGGATTCTTTTGGCCAGAGAGTTTTTCTTTTTTTCAGAGAGTTTTTAGGTACTGTACTCTTTCTCCTCCCTTTTTGAAATTTCAATGGCCTTTTATTGGCATTCCAAAAATCTCTGAATCTCTCTTTTTATTTTAGTATTTTTTTTCACTCTGTTATTCAGCCTGGAAAAGCTCTGTTGATTTCCCTGCAAGTTGACTTTCAATTTCCTCTACCACATGCCTTCTGCTGTTAAGTCCACCCATTATTTTTAAAAAGATTTACATGTTTATGGACCTTTATTTTACTCATTTATTTATATGTGGTGCTGAGAATCAAACCCAGTGCCTCACACATGCTCAGTAAGTGCTCTACCACTGAGCCACGAGCGCAGTCCCACTTATTAATTTTTTCAGTTATTGTATTTTTAATTCTAAACTTAGTTTGGTTCTTTATATATTTTGTTTCTGTACTGACACTGTTGAGAGCCACAGCCGAAGGGGCCCCAGCAAACTTTCAGACTGCCAGCTGATGATTGGCTCACAGCGGCCCCAGCAACATCTAGCTGATTGGCTCCTCTGCGGTGATGCTCATTGGGCTGTTTCCCTGCCCTTTCAGACCACGGAGCTGCTCATTGGGGGACTTTTTTGGCTCCGCCCATGTGACCCAGCCAATCGGCCTCAAGAGCAGGAGGATTGTGGGAGGAAGAGGTTGTTGGGGTGTGTGGCTTGTGGGAAGCTGTGGTGGCAGTTAGGCTCTGAGGTTTTTTTCCTGAGGAGCTGTTTTCTTTAACGTGTGTGGTTCTAAAAATAAAGTTAGTTTCTTTTGACAAGTGGCTCCTGAATTGTGCCCAGCCAGACTGCGGCATTTGGTGGCTCGCACGGGGAGCGACTGAGGGTAAGTAAACTGCTCACCCCTGAGGGCAGGGTGAGAGGATGGGGAGCCATTTTAAGATTCCTCTTTTGTTTTGCTTCATTTTTGTTTTAAGTTGCCTGTCCCTGGAGATGAGTGAGACAGAAGAAAAACCGCTCACTTCTGAGGAAAAACTATTTACATCTGAGGAACAGATAGGGAGAAAGGACGGATGCACATGTCAGGAGGATAGAAAGGCTATAATGAATTTTTGTTGTTCCATTTTTATTTCATTCTGTCTCGGTTTTGTTTGGCGTCATCTTGTTGGGTTGTATTATAGTAGAAATACGGGATCAGAAACTAGTAAAAAAACAAACTGAAAGAGTGTTAAGTAAATTGTTAGAGGAAGAAGGCATCTCAGTAAAATCAAGAACAGTCAGGGCATACGTTGATACAATGCAAAAATGTAGCCCATGGCTTTTTAAGGAGGAGTTGTTAAATATATCACAATGGAACCATCATGGAGAAGATTTAAAAAGAATAGAAAAGAACAGACCAGGAACTCTGCCAGCTGGCACATTGGCATTGTGGGCATTGGTATCTGGTTTTCTTAGTCCAAAGCCTTCAATTCAGACAAAGGTAGAGGAAGGAGAAGACATATTGATTCAAGTAAATGAGGAGGTCTCTCAAGTTAGTCAGAAAGAGGAAAAGATTCAAGTAAAAGAGAAGGTCTTTCGAGCTAGTCAGGCAGAGAAAGAAAGTTTAGAGCAGAAAAAGCCATCAGGGGGAAAGTTACAAAAGGAGACTGCTACTAAAACCTTTCTATCACCAGAGGGCGTAAGTGTCCAACCAACAGCACCACCTCTACAGGCGACTGCTACTAACACCTTTCTATCACCAGAGGACGTAAGTGTCCAACTGACAAGGCCACCTCCATATGCTGAGAGGCCCCCAACCCCCGCAGTGGATAGTTTAGATCCTGAGACAGGATCTCAAGTATTAACATGCCCTGTATTTGAGGTAGGAGGGCAGCGAATTTACCATACTTTAAATTTCAAAACAGTAAAGCAGCTAAAAGAGGCTGTAACAACCTATGGTCCTCAAGCACCCTTCACTGTAAGCTTGGTCGAATCCATTACCAACTTGAACATGACGCCAGCAGATTGGGCTAATATGTGTAAAGCTGTGCTAAATGGAGGACAATACCTGTTATGGAAGGTTGCCAATGAGGAATTTTGCAAGGAGACGGCTAGGTGAAATGCAGCAGCTGGTTATCCTCAGAGAAATCTAGATATGTTGTTAGGAAAGGGACCTTATGAGGATCAGCAGCAACAAATTGCATATGATCCTGGTGTATATTTACAAATTGCTGTAGATGCAGTTAAGGCATGGAAGACTTTACAAGGACATGGAGGTTTACAAGGTCAATTATCTAAGATAATACAAGGAACTAATGAATCTTATGCTGAATTTGTAGATAGGCTTATTCAAACAGCTACCAGAGTTTTTGGGAATACAGAACAAGCAATGCCATTAATAAAACAACTGGCTTATGACCAAGCGAATCGTTGGTGCAGAGATATCATTAGACCATGGAAACATGAAGATTTAAACACATATATTAAATTATGTAGAGACATTAATGAACAAGAGCAAGTCATGGCAGCTGCAGTAAAACAGGCTTTAGATGCCAGAGACATTAATAAACAAGGGCAAATTGTGGCAGCTGCAGTAAAACAGGCTTTAGATGCCAGAGACATTAATGAACAAGGGCAAATTGTGGCAGCTGCAGTAAAACAGGCTTTAGATTCCAGGTCAAGAACATGCTACAATTGTGAACAAACAGGACATTTTAAAAGGAATTGCCCCATAGGAGGAGGGTTTAACAAAACTAGGTATCAAAGGAGTAGAATACCGGGTATTTGCCCACGATGCCGTAGAGGGAGACATTGGGCTAATGAATGCCGTTCTCAAACCACCATAGAGGGTACTCCATTATCAAAAAACGAACAAGGACCAAGTGTTTATCCATGATATCGTGGAGAAAGGCATTGGGCTCCATTGCCAAAAAATTGACAGGGGGGCCCAATGCTCCGGGGCCCAAAACCACAAATATACGGAGCACTGGAGGAACCCAGCAACCCCATCAGGGTAGTGCCCAGGACACATTGTCCATCAGATCCCTCATCAGACAAACCAGAGGGAGCGCAGGGTTGGACATCTGCGCCTCCGCCAGATCAGTACTAACTCCAGAGATGGGAGTTCAAATCATTCCCACAGGGGTGAAAGAACCTCTTCCCAAAGGAACAGTAGGCTTATTATTGGGACACAGCTCTTCTACTCTAAAAGGACTTATGATAAGTCCTGGGGTAATTGATTCCGGTTATGAAGGTGAAATAAAAATTATAGCCAGTTCTCCAAATGGTATATCAGTAATTTCACCAGGAGATAGAATAGCACAGTTACTAATAATACCAAGCCTACATGATAAATTTTCCAGTCGTGCTATAGAAAGAGGTTCCAAGGGATTAGGCTCCACAGGTGTAGATTGGGCTATGCTGTCTTTAAATTTAGATTCTCGCCCCATGCTAAAACTAAATATTCAAGGACATGAATTTAATGGGCTACTGGATACAGGTGCAGACCTTAGCATCATCTCTCATCAAGAATGGCCAAAACATTGGTCATTACAACAAGCCACTCAAACGCTTCGAGGCCTAGGAGTGGCGACTAATCCCCATAGAAGTGCAATGGTATTAGATTGGAAGGATCCTGAAGGATGTGAAGGAACTATACAGCCATATGTATTGGATCATCTTCCTATAAATTTATGGGGACGAGATGTCCTAGATCAATTAGGTTTGACATTAACAAATAACATCAACCAAAATGCACCCACTATTATGACTAGACAAGGTTTTAGGAAAGGAAAAAGATTAGGAAAACAAGAACAAGGTATAGCAGCACCAATACAAATAGATCAAGGAACAGACAGACATGGGTTGGATTTTCAGAAAGGGCCACTGAGACAATAAAAATTACTTGGAAATCAGAAAGACCAGTATGGGTTCCTCAGTGGCCCCTGACTAAAGAAAAGATACTAGCAGCCCATGATCTGGTCAAACAACAATTAGCAGAAGGACATATACAACCTTCTGTATCTCCCCATAATGCTCCCATTTTTGTCATCAAAAAGAAATCTGGTAAATGGAGATTATTGCAAGATTTAAGAGCCATTAATAATGAGATGGTTATTATGGAACCTGTTAATCGGGGATTCCTCAATTGTCTGCTTTGCCAAAAACTTGGTATGTTTTAGTTATAGATATTAAAGATTGTTTTTTTTCAATTCCAATTCATCCTGAGGATAGTCCACGTTTTGCATTTACTATCCCTGCACTGAATCATGAAGGTCCTGATCAGAGATATGAATGGAAAGTACTCCCTCAAGGGATGGCTAACAGCCCAACTATGTGTCAAATTTATGTTAACAAAGCAATCCAGCCACTTAGAAATCAAAATCCTGAACTACAAATATTTCACTATATGGATGATGTATTATTAGCACACAAAGCTAAAAACACATTGCTAGAATGTTATGCCACACTTACAAACTTATTAAAAAATTATAATCTAGAGATAGCAATAGATAAAGTACAATTAAATTTTCCAGTTAATTATTTAGGAGTTCTATTATCCTCAACCATGGTCCGTCCACCAAAAATTCAAATACGAGTAGATCAACTCAAATCACTTAATGACTTTCAAAAGTTATTAGGAGACATAAATTGGATAAGGCCTTATCTAGGTATACCAACAGGAGAGTTGGGACCTTTATTTGATATCCTAAAAGGTCCATCAGATCCAAATTCACCCCGAATGTTAACGCCTAAAGCAAGAAAGGCATTAAAAATCATTGAAACATATATGGAAAATATGCATTTGGATAGAATTGATATAAGTTTGCCTTTATTATTTATTGTACTACCAACAAAAAATATTCCTACAGGAGTATTTTGGCAAGAAGGCCCATTATTATGGATACAATTATCTTATTCTCCTAACACTATTCTTACTAGGTATCCTGAGGCTGTAGGACAATTAATACTCAAAGGAATAAAAGCAGCAAAGAGAGTGTTTGGAATTTCTCCCAATAAAATTATTACTCCATATACTATGAATCAAATTGATGAATTAGCTAATGAGTTAAATACTTGGGCAATAATCATGTGCAAATCTAATGTTTCATTTGATAACCACTTACCATCTAATCCTTTATTGTCTTTTTGGTCATCGCATCCTGTAATCTTTCCAAAAATGACAAGAAAAACACCTATCGGGAATGCTCCAAATATATTCACTGATGGATCAAATAATGGTACAGCAGCAATAGTTACACCTGATCAAACTTTTACATTTTTAGTACCCAAACAATCAGCTCAAAAGGTAGAGCTTTAGGCAGTATTACAGAATTTTGTGATGTTTAAAAATTCTGTATTTAATTTATTTTCCGATAGTCAGTATATAGTTAATGCTATAGTATCCCTTGAAGATGCTGGTAGGATTTCCCCTTCATCTACTATTTTCTTTTTGCTTTCCACTATACAAAGTCTAATCTGGGACAGAAAAGATCCATTCTTTATAGGACATATCAGGGCACATACAGGATTGCCTGGAGCCCTTAGTTTGGGCAATGATTTAGCAGATAAAACTACACATGACATACATATTTTCTCTACACTAGAAGAAGCTATAAATTTTCATAAAAAGTTCCATGTCAATGCTAATACTTTACAAAAGCGTTTTAAAATAACTAAGGAACAAGCTAGACAAATAATAAAACAATGTCAAAATTGTGTGACCTTTTTACCACAAGTTAATCTTGGAGTCAATCCTAAAGGATTGATACCTAACCATATTTGGCAGATGGACGTCACACACTTGCCAGAATTTGGAAAATTAAAATATTTGCATGTTACAGTTGATACTTCTTCTGGATTTTTGTTGGGGTCCCTTCATGCCGGAGAAAAAACTAAAGATGTTATAGCTCATTGCTTACAAAATTTTGCCACTGTGGGCATTCCAAAACAGTTAAAAACAGATAATGCCCCTGGTTATACTTCTACCTCTTTTAAACAATTTTGCTCATCATTTGGCATTACTCATATAACAGGAATCCCATACAATCCACAGGGACAAGGCATAGTTGAAAGAGCTCATCAAACTATTAAAATGTACTTATTAAAGCAAAAAGAAGGAATTGGGAAGGGGTATATATTCCCCAAAGATAAACTTAAAATAACCCTTTTTACTCTAAACTTTTTAAATTTGGATTCATCAGGGCTTAGTGCTGCGGAAAGGCATATGTGTCCAAAAAATGTATATAAGCCCAAGGTACTTTGGAAGGATATTCTAACAGGACAATGGAAAGGTCCTGACCCAATAATTGTCTGGAGTCGGGGGTCTGTTTGTGTGTTTCCACAGGGAGAACAGCAACCGATTTGGATTCCAGAGAGATTAACTAAGGTCCTGACCCAGTGATTGCCTGGAGTCGGGGGTCTGTTTATGTTTTTCACAGGGAGAACAGCAGCTGATTTGGATTCCAGACAGATTAACTAAAGCGATTTCTACAGACCAAAAAGATGTGATATCCAGAACTCCAGTTTGGTTATTCTTACATCTGCGACAGAACCAGAATGCTTTTTTCAATATCTATTTTATTATTGCCCTTTCCCATATTTTTTTTTTGAGCTCATACAGACCTAGGTTAATGTTTTGCTGATCAGTTCTATTTTTTGACTATAGAGTTTTTAAACATTGCAATGGAGATTTCACCTGTAAAAAGTTATAAGGCCTTTACTATTATGTTATGTGTCGTATGTATTATGTGTGCACACTTGTGTTTTGTGTTTGAATGTACGTATGTCCATATGTCATATATGATGAGCGCTCATGAAAAAATGGATCCAAATAATTTTTTTTATTCACGTGATTTAAATGGTTTAATTTAAATTGGGTAAACAGCTGTTGAAGATTGTTTTAAAATGTGAACAAAAAAGGAGGTTAACAGATCTGTTTGTTTACTTTCACCTTTCCTTTTCATTATATTTAATAATTCTCTTAAAGATAATGTAAATTGTTAAGAAAATTGTTTTCTTTTAATGCCTTCTGGAACGTTACATAATTTTTTCTTTAGCCATTATTGCCAAAATTCCTATCTTCATCCCAGTGCTGGTGAAGACAATGTAAATTGTTAAGAAAATTGTTTTCTTTTAGTGCCTTCTGGAATGTTACATAATTTTTTCTTTAGCCATTATTGCCAGAATTCCTATCTTCAGTGAAGACAATGTAAATTGTTAAGAAAATTGTTTTCTTTTAGTGCCTTCTGGAATGTTATATAATGTTATATAATTTTTCTTTAGCCATTATTGCCAGAATTCCTATCTTCATCCCAGTGCATGAAGACAAAGATAAAACCAATCTACAGCTTCTGCAATAGCCATCACTGAACTGCTTGCAGAACTTGCCTGGACTATGTATCACTTATATGCATTGTGAACTATCTGTTGGTGCAGCAACTTCTGGTAGTGTTGGGGTATTTATGCTGATGGTGTCATCGGTGGTACAATTTTTCCAAAAGGAGCCGTCAGCTGGCTTGGTGTATCTTCCTCCCTTCTGTTTGTCATGATCGTTCAGCTAAAATTTGGGGGCCAACAGAGGTGAGGCAAAGAACCTCACCCCCCCCCCCCTGCTGGTACGAAGACCTCTACACAGGTGTGGCTGTATACTGGACTGGTAGTCAATGACGGGTAAGATCCAATTACTATGGTACCAACCTAAGACAGGAGGCTGACGCCTTGAGGTCAGCTCATCTGATAACGGGTAAGGACCATATGTACTATTGGACAACCTAAGGCAGGCACGGTCCCTAAGCCACATGCTTGTTGTTTAAACAGAGAGGGGGAGATGTTGAGAGCCACAGCTGAAGGGGCCCCAGCAAACTTTCAGACTGCCAGCTGATGAGCTGAAGGGGCCCCAGCAAACTTTCAGACTGCCAGCTGATGATTGGCTCACAGCGGCCCCAGCAACATCTAGCTGATTGGCTCCTCTGCGGTGATGCTCATTGGGCTGTTTCCCTGCCCTTTCAGACCACGGAGCTGCTCATTGGGGGACTTTTTTGGCTCCGCCCATGCGACCCAGCCAATCGGCCTCAAGAGCAGGAGGATTGTGGGAGGAAGAGGTTGTTGGGGTGTGTGGCTTGTGGGAAGCCGGTGGTGGCAGTTGGGCTCTGAGGGTTTTTTCCTGAGGAGCTGTTTTGTTTATCGTGTGTGGTTCTAAAAATAAAGTTAGTTTCTTTTGACAAGTGACTCCTGAATTGTGCCCAGCCAGACTGCGTCAGACACTTTCCATTTCACCATTTGTTTCAAGAATGTTCATGATTACTTTTTCAAGTATTTATATAATACCTGCTCTAAAGCCCTGGACAGATAGTTTTAACAGTTTTTTTAAAACTCTGTTTCTTTTTCCATGCAATCCTGCATTTTGTGGGTTTTGTATGCCAAGTAATTTGAATTAAATTTTCTATATTTTAAATATTACATTTTGTTTTCCTGAGTCTTATTCAAATCCTATGGAACATTTTCATGTTTTAATAGGCTATTGACCTCATTAGTTTAGGCCACAAGTTTTAAACTGCCTTGGATGGCTGTGGTTTCAAAGTCAGTTCTGTTTATAAAGGATTTTTCAATGTTAATTGGACCTTTCCTTCATGTACGTCACCCAATTCTTGAACCCAGGTAGAATCCTATCTGTGAGCTCATTTTTCAAAATCTTTAGTGCACTAATTTATTTTTGTTCTTTATTTATTTTTACTTGTTGATGGACCTTTATTTTTATGTATATATGGTTCTAAGAATCAAACTCAGTGCCTCTCACATGCTAGGCAATTGCTTTACAACTGAATTACAACTCCAGCCATAGTATGCTATTTTAGATCTGATTCATGCATGGACAGATCATGGGTGAACACAGGAATTAATACATGGTCTTATGAGGCTGATTTCCCGAACTTTCTTTCTTTACACTATTTTCTCAATAACCAAATACTTTAAGTTTCCTAGGGCTCTGCATTTTGATTTTATGATCAGAAAGCACTCACTTCTGCAACTACCTGAAGAGGTGGAAGGGAGAAAAGGAAGAAAGGAAGTAAGGGAAGAAAGAGAAAGAGAAGTAACAGTATTTGACTTTACTGTTTTTTTTTTCTACAGCTCCACGGAATGTAGAAGAATATTCTCTCAAGAATTTTGGCTCTGCAAACTCCTATTGACGTCTGTCATCACTGCTGCTGACTATTGCCTGAGGTAAGGGCATAAGAGAAAGATGAACAAGGAAATGTTATATAAGTAGGATCTCATTCACTCTCTCCAAGCCTTAGAAGTTCCCTTTATTGGTCTGGGGCTCTAGCTCACTGGTAGAGCACTTACCCAGCATGTGTGATGCACTGGGTTCATTCCTTAACACCATATAAAAATAAATAAAATAAAGGTATGCTGTCCATCTACAACTAAAAAAAAATAATAATAAAAGAAATTCCCTTTATCACTTTTTGAGCTAGGTTTACATAAATACCTTTACTTCAGTGTTTACTTACAAATTTTGAACTGCATTGAAATTAGGTCAGGAGATATTGTATGAAAAAATGGTAATTTCACTGAATGTTTAGTGATATTTTAAATTCTGATATGCTTCCTCCATCTACCTCTTTCTGTTTACAGATTTCTCAAATAACTGAGCCATGTATTTTGTTATAGTTGTACCTGCAAAGAGAGAAAGGTGTCGTTTGTCTATTCCATGTTACTTAAAACTGGAACCAACTTACAGTTAGTTTTATACTAAATATGTTAATGCATTTGCATAAATTCATTTGATAAACTGACAAAGAGATAGGAAAAATTTTATTCCTTCATTAATTCGTATTTGTTTTTAGTCAATATTTATTGAATATCTAAATGAACAAAACAATGTTCCTATTCACAGACGATTTATATTTTAATTGGAGAAGACAGAACAATAACCAGGAAGCAAATTAAAATGCATCATGTATTATCCAGGCGTGGTGGCACATGCCTTTAATCCCAAAGACTTGGGAGGCTGAAACAGGAGGATCAAGAGTTCAAAGCCAACCTCAGCAATGGCAGGGTGCTTAGCAACTCAGTGAGACCCTGTCTCTAAATAAAAATACAAAATAGGGCTGAGGATGTGGATCAGCGGTAAAGTGCCCCAAGTTCCAATCCTCGGTACCCCGCAAAAATGTATAATATATTAATAAATGTTCAAAGAAAAATAAAGCACAATTATGGTTTGGTTGGTTTAAGCTTTTTTTTTTTTTTCTAAAAATGATTTAGGGTTATCTTTGAAGAGTTTAAAATTAAACAGGGAGATGAGGAAGTGACAGGGTGAGCCATGCAGACAGATTGTTGTGGTTACAGCATTTCAAGAAGGAGTTCAAAAACAAATTCAAAAGGCTTCAGGATTTGCCAGACAACATGTCCCAGCTTACTAGCATTACTCATAATTATCTATAGACTTAGTGTTGTTATTAAAAATACACACTTTTATTCCCTTTCCTTCTAATTAGTATACTTGTTTAGACACTATATATGATCACTTATATGATCATCTGAACCATGAGAAAACTATGACTTCTTTAAGGAACAAGGAACAGGTCTGCTCGACTGTATCACAGTTCGCAGAACAATATATTTAGGCACTGTAACTGCATTGAAAAGCTGTAATTCACCCAAATGCCGAGAAACAACGCATTTTGTAAAAAAAATGTTGTATGGATACAAATTAGTGTGCAGCCATTTTTCTTATTTTGGAAAATGTTCATAATATGCAGATAAATAGAAAGACCATACCACTCATATTGGACTGTTACAAGTGCTATATTTATAATCACTTATAATAGATTATGACTAAGGCTCCACTTTTACCCTGATTTTTCATTTAAGGAAACTTAAAGCAAATAAAATTTAAGTGAGTTGTCCAATGTCACTTTACTAGTAAGTGTCATGAATGGTATTTGAATGCAAAGTTAAACCAACAGACACTTATATAAACACTAACTAGAGTAATCTTGTGAAAACCCATGTTGGAGCATGTCATTTCTCTGACACAAATCATCTAAAACCTTTCCATCTCAGAATAAAACTGAACTTCTTTCAATAGCTTATGACATTTAAACAAATTGGACTTTTTACCTTTGAGTCATTACTTTCTGTCACTCTTTATTTTACTATAGCACACCAGCTTTCTTCAAGTTTTTTGCTCAATGACTTTGACTTTACTCTTCTTTCTGTCTAGAAATATCTGGGTCTAGATATATATATATATATATATATATATATATATATATATATATATATATATATATCTCACTCTTCACTTTTTCTGGTCTATGCTCAAATATGAAGGCCTTCCTTTAACTATCTTGTATAAATAAAATGCTTTCTCTATCAATCTAATTAGTTTTTATACTATTTGGTTAAAGGAACTTATAATTATCTCATATTATTATCTTTTTATTTTTTTGTCTATCCTATCTTCATTAATGCAGAAAACTTGTATATTGTGAACTGTTAAATACACACTATTAGGAATGGGGTATACCATTTATTAAGGGCTCAAATTACTTTTGTGTAATGAAAGGAAGAATCATTGTATAGACAGATGGTGAATTTCAAATCAAAAGATTTATATTTATTCATTTATGGACCACCTATTATTTACCTAAAACTATTGAATATAAACAATGTCCTGAGAAAACCTAATTTAGTTTTTATCTAGGTTAAAGTTTTTAAAAAGTATCAGTTATTTATAGTTTGAGTTATACATATGTAAATCAAGTTTCCAATGCTGTGAGAAAAATACCTGAGACAAAAAACTTAAAGGAGAAAATATTTGTGTGTGTGTGTGTGTGTGTGTGTGTGCGCATGTGTGCACATGTGCATGGTTTCAAGGTTTCAATACCTGGTTACTTAGCCCTGTCATTTAGGGTCTTTGGTGAGGCAGAACATAGTGTCAGGGACTGCATGATCACCAACAACTGCTTGCTTCATGGAAGGAGAGGAAAAGAGAGGAGGGGAGAGGGAGAGGGAGAGAGAAAGGGAGATGGAGAGAAAGAGAGGGAGAGAGGGAGAGAAAGGGGAGAGAGAGAGAGAGAGAGAGAGAGAGAGAGAGATAGATAGATATGAGGCAGCATACATCTATAATCCCAGCAACTCAGGAGCCTGAGCCAGGAGGATTGCAAGTTAGAGGCAAGCCCAACAACTTAGTGAACCCTTGTCTCAAAATAAAATAAAAATATAATAATAAAAAATTAAATAGGTCTGAGAATGTATTTAAGTGGTAAAGTACCCCTGGGTGCAACCCCTAGTAACCTTCCCCCTCAAAAAAAAAAAAAAAAAAAAAAAAGCAAGAGAGAGGAAGAGAAAAATACCATTCCTTCCCCCTTAAGATGTACTTTCTTCAGGTAGGATTCACCTCCTTAAGGTTGTGTTACCTCCTAATAGTGCCAAAGAAGCCTTTAGCTTATGACCTTTGGGAGGATATTTCATATCCTAGCCAAAAATTCTTTTTTGACCCCTGAAGACTTATGTCCATCTTAAAAAGCAAAATACATTCAGTTCATCTTCAAAAGTCCCCCAAAGACTCTACACTCCCATCACTGCTTAAAAGTTCAAGTCCAAAAATCTCTTTTGATATTCAAGGCAAGCTCTTTCCTACGAGGCTCATTAAAAATTAAAAACAACCTATATACTTCAAGCATATAATAATGAGATAGTCACAGGGTAACTGCTTTCATTACAAAATGGAGTAATGGGGGAGTAAAAAGGAGGAATGGGACCAAAGCAACACCAAAACCCAGTGGGGCAAACATTAAATCCTGTAGCTCCATGTGAGACACATTGATGTGACGTGATGTGGTGTGATATGAGCTGCAAAGAACTAGGGAAACCCTGCCTCAAGTCTTTGCCAGCTGAAGCTCACATGAGTGCCTTCTTGGGCTGGCTGTGTTCATTGTCTATATCTTCCCTTGGCAGATGTTCCATGTTCTTGGAATCTCCAAATTTATGTGGTCTTCCTTGCAAATTTGGCTTCATTCTCATAGTTTCATTCATCACCTGCTCAGGAGCTGATGGTAGGGACTCTAACCATCTCACATACTACCTGGTCTCCTTGGCCTTCCTTTGAACTCACAGTGGAAGCCTTCATCCCTATACTAACCTTTCAGTTTCCATGAATGTCAAAGTGCCTTCTAAATGGTGTACCACCTCCTAATGGCATCACAGGTTGGCAAATGAACCCTTTTCACTTGGTCCTTGGAGGATATTTAAATCCAAACTGTATTAGTCAGGATTCTTTGGAGGAACAGAACCAACAGGATGGGTGGATATACACACACATGTATATGAACAGGGGATTTATTAGATCAGCTTAAACTACCAGAATCTGAATACCCCACAATGGCCACCTGCATGCTGGAGAGCTAGCAATAGCTGTTCAGTCCCAGAAGTTGATGCCTTAAAACAAGAGAGATCAATGATGCAGCCCCAGTTTAGGACCCAAGGCCTGGAAACTCCCTGGAGAGTCACTGGGAAGGGTTTACTTTGGAAGAGTGAAGGAGCTAGAGTCTGATGACTTCAGACGATCACAGCAGCAATCACAAATCTGTTCAATAAGAACAAAGCTTGCTTCTGCTGCTGCTTTCTTGTTCTTCCAAGTTTAAGTTTTATCCAAGTCTCCAACCTAGTGGACTGTGCTGCCCACACATAGGGTGGGTCTCTGATTCTGTTTGCTATCCCACAGGCCAGTCATTCCTAGAAACAACTTAATTGACACACTCAGAAATCTCTTAATCTTAGGCATCTCTCAATCAAGTTGACAATTTAGATTAACCATAAAACTAGAAAGTAAAAGTAAGAAGACTTTTTATTTTATATTGATCTTAATATTATTAGAGTTTTTCTTTTACATATGTTCTCTATGAAATAAAGCCTAAATTTTAAAAAAAAGTAAAAACAAATCTATACAATTGAATGTATTTTTTTGTTTTGTTTTTTAGCTGTAGTTGGACACAATACCTTTATTTTATTTATTTTTATGTCGTGTTGAGGCTCAAACCCAGAGCCTTGCACATGCTAGGTGTGCACTCTACCACTGAGCCACAACCCCAGCCCACAATTTAATGTTTCCAGCACTAAATAGGACTGTCAAGCCATGAAACATGGAGGAAACATAAATTGGATATTACTAAGTGAAATAAGATATACTGAAAAGTCTACATACTATAAGATTTCAACAATATTACATTCTGAGAAAGGTAAAACTAAGGAAACAATGAAAAGATCAATGTTCATCATGGGTTGGAAGTAAGGGAAAGGGGCTAGGCTCAATGGCATAGGCCTGTCATCGAAGCGACTTGGGAGACTAAGGCAGGAGATAGTGAATTCAAAGCTAGCTTCAGCAACTTAGCGAGGCTCTAAGCAAATCAGTGACATCCTATCTCTAAACAAAATATAAAAAGTGCTAGGAAAGGGACTGGAGCTGTGGCTCAATGATAGAGTGCTTGGCACTGGGTGAGGCACTGGGTTCAATTCTCAGCACAAGAAAAGAAAGAGAGAGAGAGAGAGAGAGAGAGAGAGAGAGAGAGAGAGAGAAAGTAAGTCCATGAACAACTAAGAAAATATTTAAAAAAAAAGTGCTGGGGATGTTGCTCAATGGTTAAGTGTCCCTGGTTTAATCCCCAATTAAAAAAAAAAAAGAAGAAGAAGAGGAAAAAAAAAGAAAGGAAGAGTTTATAGGTAGAGTGCAGAGGATTTTTAGGACACTGAAACTACCCTGTATGACTCTAGAATCAGAGATACACATCATTACAAATTTGCTGAAACCCATGGAGTGGGGCACGTTAATAATGGGGAAAGCTATGCATGTATGGGGACAAGAAAAATTTCTGTATTTTCCACTTACTTTTGCTATAAACGTAAAACTGCTGTAGAAATGAAAATCCATTAAATCAGTTGATGTAAATCTGCTTGAAATGCAAAACAATAAACAAGCAGAAAAACAAACAAAAGCAAAACATATTCTACCATGTTTTAAATAATCTAGTCTCAAGGATCATAAATGGAACAAGGCAATAAGGCTCAGTTCATCAGTGTCTGTTAAAATTTTCATGATGTATAATAGTTGTGGATTTTACTCTAAGAAAAAAAAACTGAGAGAAAATTCACAACTTATGAGGAATCATACATGGAGACAATGAGGAAATTGTCATTACTGAGTCTAAGTGAAGGGAATAGAATGGGAATATTGGTAATACTAATGACAAAGATAATTTCTTCCCACTTGCTTTCCTAGAGTAGTCATGGTTAAAGTGATGCTTTTATATATTTCCAGTCAAGGATAATTGGTATTTTTAAACTTTTCTTTTAACTGAATTGCAAATTACATTAAGCAAAAAAAAAAAAAATGTCAAGAAACCCAATGTTTGGACATTCATGAAGGTGGTGGAACACTTATATGTATAAAGGCAAGCAATTCACCATTCCACCCCTCCACCTTAGGAAAGCCTTTTTGCATCTGTGAGGCCTTCAGGGAATGCCTAAGTGTTTCCATGCTTCACTCAAATTTCCAAGATAGGAAGCTAATCTTTAAACTAAGATGCAGCCCACCTAGTCCTTTGCTTCCTTAAGAGAATTCTTACTTGCTGGAGATGCTAAATTTAGCATTATATCTTAGGTCAAGTGGAAGACTATTAAAATTTAATATCATATGTATGGAGATCTGGGAGTAAGAGTTCTCATAGTAATAGTCATTAAGTACAAATTTTAAATTTTTCTTAGAGTTTCTATTTTAACTGCCATGAAAATTTGGATTGTTTGGATACCTTCCTTAGATATTTCTTAACAATTATCAATGTCTATCTTCCCTTTCCCATGATGGGTCCATAATCAATGATTGATAAACAGGGAATAACAATCCTATTGCCATCAATAGACCATTTATTGATTATCAGTGGTTTGAAAGATGCTGAATAGCAGAGAAATGGTAATATAAAATGTGGAAAATGAATAATATTACAATAGAGCATACAAATACAGAAATATACAATGAGATGATATATGTTAAAGCATTTTACTATATTTGAAGATAAATTGTTTTACAAAGTAGTGCTTAATATCAAACAGTATGATTACTTTGAACTTACATATATTTTTTTCACTTGGCTTTCACTTTATATTGGAAAAACAATGAAAAGATATTTCTTCAGAAACATAAAGAATCAATAGATATGTACAAAATATATTTCATTGCTCTCACCATCATTTTCACTTTTTTGTGCAAAATTGGAGTTGTCCTTTCTTTCAGATTCTCCCAATTGTACCAGCCCTTTTTGATGGGAGAGGCAAAAGTAGAGGATTCAGAATGGAAAATTAAGAGGGATCTCATTTAATAAATATGTTACTACAGCTTCATAATGGTCATTGTCAGAATCTCTATAATATAGAAAAATTTTCAAGAAGACACAATGTATAATTTCTGTGAAAAGAGAAAACCCAAATCACTTGCAATTATTATTCCAAAAGGAAAAATCAATTGTAAATAACTAAAAGTCAATTAAAGCAGACTTCTGCTGGGTAATGCAAATCTTTTATAGTTTTGTTTCAATTAACTGCCTCATTAATGATTTATAGATGTGTATACAGCTGTGGGAACCATAGCATTATCTAATGCACTAAAAGAATAATTACATATGAAAAGAACTATGCAGCTCAAGGGAAAACCTCTGAAATTACTTACTACCTTAACTTTAACCATATTAAAATGCAAAGCATTTAGAAATAAACTGTGATGTTTTGTCATTTGTTTGGCTCAAAATGCTGCAATTTTTAAAGAAAAATCAGGATTTTTTCATCATATAAAAGTGTTTGCACACATCTCCAATGCACAGCATGCAGAAACAACAAGGCTTATCAAGCAAAGTACGTAATTTATTTATTATTTAGGAGACAAATTCATAAAATATTTCTTCTCTTTCTAAATGTGTTATGTATGAAGAATGAAAATTTAAACAGTAAAACAATTTATAAGCCAAAAGTGTAATCTGTTACTATTATTGTTCTACTAGATTACAGGTAATTTTTAAGATAAGTAAGAGAACACCATCTTCCCACAAGATTATATCACATTCCATACAATCACTATTAAAACAATGATTTCTTTAATTCTAGTTGTAACCAGCTCTATTTTGGCATCAATTGTTTTAATTCTTTTGTGAGTATTTTTTCTTGAATTTTAACTACCTGTCTGATATGATGCATAATCAATTATTCAACTCCTTTTTCTACTAACATTTAAAACAAATACACATAATACCAACCACAGTTTTTTAATTCTGACCTTCTGCTCCTAGATTATGTTTACTCAAAATGTCTCCAATTTATCAAAATGAAAATTCAATGTGAACTCGATTTCAATTTTCTGGGCGCATGCAAAAAATGGTGATTGATGGAAAAAATCTGAGGGTGAATTTAAATAATCATACAGTTTTGGTTGTTAAAACATTTCTTAGAAATTTTATCGAAGATATACGTTTATTAGGTCTGAAAGACATGCAAATGCAATTAGGCCTCCACTCTTTTCCTGTCAGAGTTTTACTCAGTCAAGCTTTAGTTGCATAAAGTCACTGAAAATCATAAACTTAAAATATGACTTTGTATTGTCCCATTAAGAATAAAATTTTATTTACACATTCAGCACAAAGCTAAATCAATATGGATTCTGTTTCACAGCAAAACCATGACTCTTTTTGAAACAAAATGAATATTTAGAAAAAATGCAGGTTGAACAAGATAAAATATCTTTTTCATCTCTAATTTATATAATTAGGTTGTAGGTGTTTTCCATTTGTTCACATTAATGCCATATTATGTTATATCAAAATACCTAAAATGATATCACATGAAGAAACGTGTAACACTTTGATATTTGTAATATTGTGGATGAGACGAAAATGAAATAATAATGAAAATTAAATATAAATGCTACCAAAGTAGACATTATAATTCTTTTGTTCTATGGCCTTAAATAAGTTTTCGAACATTATATGCACATATGAAACAATTTCACTGGGAAAAGTTTTATCCTTTTCATATAATTTTGTTTGATCAAGATTTCTATTATTTCTCTGAGAGTCAAATGTTCAAGCTTTCAAGCTTATACAACTTTATAATTTATAATAGTTCAAAACATATTATTTATAATAAAGTTTTCTTAAAATCATTTGGATATAGAAACAATGTTGTTTTCTTATTTCCTAATAATTCTAGAATTGGACCTCATAAAACCAAGTCTTTAGATTTTCAGTTTTAATTCGAAAGGAAAAATACTCACAATACATTCTGACTCAAATTCTATAATTCATAATAAAAATATAAATTTTTAAAAAGTAAAATGAATAATAAAAATAGCAAAAAGGCTTATAAAACAGCAATAATTAATAAGAAAAAGCTAGCAAAAGTTAAATAAGAGGCACAGAACAATGTAATTAATTTCAAAAAATGGCAGCCACCAACAAAATAGATGATGATTTAGAAGAATATGACAATGTCCACCCAAACAATATTTAGAAACCATGATGGTGAATCCACAAAAGCCCCTGAATTTTAGCTAATATTACCAAATTTGAAAAAGCAAACTGATTTAGTATATGTTTACTCTGTTCAATGCTAGAGTGATACATGTAAAGGAGAGGAAGTTAACAATGAGACTGAATGTCTCTGACTAATATGAATGAATTTAAGCTAAAGGAAGAGTTTGTGTAGTAAATTTAAGTCAACTGATACCTTAAGGGAATAAAATACATCTCACAGAGAAGTGGAATATATCTAAGTAACAAATTCTTTGAAAGGAAAGCTGAGTTAAAGAATATCCTTCTCTCCATGACTAGAGTTTATGGAAAAAGTGGATATAGCATTTAAAACTCAGCTTAAATATTTCAAAAGCATTGGCAAAGGAGTTAAAATTACCTATATTATGTGAGAATTTTTTTTAAAAAAGGTCTTCCACAGCATGAACAAGAGAAAAAGAATTGCATTGACATTATGTGTCCATATTACAGCAATTAAAGAAAATAAATGAGGTAATTTTAATATAAAGGACCAAGAACAAAGCTATACAAGAAGGAAAACCTAGCAAAAAGATCAGAAGAAAAATCACAAATGTTTTGAACTTTGGAACAACTCAGATTAAATAAAGAGTTAGACATGAAATAATTTCAACTTGTGATAATAAACCAGGGGTCAAAAAGCTATATGCATTTAGTAACTAAATTAGAAGAAAACAAGGTGCAAAACATATAGATACAAACAATTTTAAATGTATAATAACTTGGAAGAAAATCTGGAGATAACTGCAGTCAACATATTTGTGAAAGATGGAGTAATTAAGAAAACAATAGATATGTAGGGCAAATAAAATCTCCAAGGTGAGTAATTGATGTCCCCAAAGTAAATAACTCAACATATGGATGTAGGCACATGTAATAAAGTAAATTACCATGAGATTAAGAAAGAGGAAAGAAAATGGTTCCAGAAAAAACTGAGACAAATGATTGTACTAAGACATAACCTATGATAAGGTGATTTAATTTTAAGACCCAATTTTTTTAGTTACATGTGACAGTGGAATATATTTTGGCATATCATAAATACATACATGGAGTAGAATTTTCCATTTTTTGGTTGTACATGATGTGGAGTTACACTGGTCTGTATTCATATATGTACATAGGAAAGTTATGTCTGATGTACTCTGCTGTCTTTCCCATTCCTATTCCTGCTCCATTCCCCCCACTCCATGCTAACCAAGCCAGTGAACCTCCCCTTCTCCTTCCACCACACCCACTATTATGAGTCAGAATCCACATATCAGAGAGAACATTCAGCCTTTGGTTTGGGGGAATTGGCATATTTCACTTAGCATGATAGTCTCCACTTCCATCTACTTACTGGCAAATGCCATCATTTCATTCTTGCTTATGGCTGATTAATATTCCATTGTGTATATGTACCACATTTTCCTTATCTATTAATCTGTAGAAGGGCACTTAGGTTGCTTCTATAGCTTAGCTACTGTGAATTGAGCTGCTGTAAACATTGATGTGGCTGTGTCACTGCTGTATGCTGACTTTAAGTCTTTTGAGTGTATGCCGGGGAGTGGGTAACTTGGTCAAATGTGGTTCTATTCCAATTTTTCTGAAGAATGTCCATACTGCTTTCTAGAGTGATTGCACCAATTTGTATCACCACCAGCAATGTATGACTGTACCTTTTATGAATTCTAGAAATTTTCTAGTGGAGTTTTTTGGGTCTCCCAAATACAGAATCATGTCGTCAGCAAATAGAGATAGTTTGAGTCCTTCTTCCCCTTTTGTATCTCTTTGATTTCTTTCTTCTAATTGCTCTGGTTGGAGTGTCCTCGACTGTGTTGAATAGAACTGGTGAAAGAGGGCATCCCTGTCTTGTTCCAGTTTTAGAGGGAATGCTTTCCATTTTCTCCAATTAGAATAAGGTTGGCCTTGGGTTTACCATATGTAGCTTTTACAATGTTTAGGTATGTTCTTACTTTCCCTAGTTTTTTTAGTGTTTTGAACATGAATGAAAAATATATGGATACAATCAATTTCAAATGTGTGAGAATATGGAAAAAAATATGGGGATAACTGTAGTCAACATATTTGTGAAAAGTAAAGTAATTAGGAAAAAATAGATATGTCAAATGCTTTCCCTGCATATATTGAGATAATCATGTGATTCTTTAAGTCTATTGATGTGATGAATTTTGTTTATTGATTTCTGTATGTTTAACCAACCTTGCATCCCTGGGATGAACCCCACTTGATCATGTGCACTATATTTTCAATATGTTTTTGTATGCAATGCCAGTATTTTATTAAGAATTTGCATGTATATTCATCAAGGATATAGGTGTGAAAATTTATTTTATTGATATAATCTTTGTCTGGTTTTGGTATCAAGGTGATACTAGCTTCATAGAATAGTTCAGAAGAATCACATCCTTTTGTATTTTATGGAGTAATTTGAAAGGAATTAGTGTTAGTTCTTTTTTGAATGTCTGGCAGAACTTATCTGAGAATTCCTGTGGTATTAGGCTTTTCTCTCTTTGAATATTTTTCATGGTGTTTTCAATTTCATTGCTTGAAATGGATCTGTTTAAATTTTCTGTTTTTGTAATTTTATTTGGGTAGGTCATATGTCTCTAGAAATTTTTTATATCTTTGGGATATTCTATTAGAATATAAATTTTTAAAATGGTTCTTGATTGTAATCTGTATTTCAGTAGTAATTTCCTTTCTTCTTTTGCTCTTGCTATTGATTGCTTTTTCTTTTTCTAGGGCTTTGAGATGTAATGTTGAGTTATGTATTCATTGACTTTCTATTCTTTTAATGAATGAGATCAATGCAATAAACTTCTCAGCACTGCCTTCATAGTGTCCCAGAGATTTTTGATATGTTGTATTGCTATTCTCACCTCTAAGTATTTTTTAATTTTATCTCTGATTTTATCTGCTATCCATTCATAATTCAATAATGGATTATTTAGTCCCCAGATTAGCTTCTATTTTTATTTCTTCCTTGATTTCTACTTTCCTTTCATTATGATGTGATAGAATGTAAGGTGTTATCTCTAAATTTTTGTATTTGCTATGATTTGCTTGGTGGCCTAAGATATGGTCTATTTTAGATGAGGATTCATGCTGCTGAGAAGAAAGTAAATTCAATCACTGAGAGATGGAAGATTCTATATATGTCTGTTAAGTCTAAATTATTAATTGTATATTTTAGTTTTATAGCTTCTTTATTAGTTTCTGTTTGGAGGATCTATCTAGTGGTGAGAAAGGTGTGTGAAAGTCACCCAAAATTATTGTGTTGTGGTCGATTTTATTCTTAAAATTATGAATAGTTTGTTTGATATATGTTGAATCTCCATTGTTTGAGGCATAAATATTTATGATTTTTATGTCTTGTTGAAATATAATTTCCTTAAGCAGTAAAAAGTGTCCTTCTTTGTCTCTTCTGATTAACTTTGGTTTGAAGTCCACTTTATCTGAGATGGGATAGAAACCCCTTCTTTTTTATGAAATCCATGTGAATGATACATTCCCCACCCCCATCCTTTTACCTTCATTTTGTGGATGTTTTTGCCTATGCAGTGAGCCCTCAGAGACAGAATATTGTTGGGTCTTGATTTTTAATCCAATCTACCAGTTTGTATCTTTTGATTGATGAGTTTAGACCATTTACATTCAATGTTATAATTGAGAAACCATTTTCATTCCCTGTCATTTTAATTTATTTCTCATTTTTAATTTCAGTTAGTTTCTATTTTCACTGATTATTCTTCCAATGTAGTTCCTCTCTTTGCTGTTTTTCACTTTTATTTGTCATTTCTTTTTCGTGATGCATCTTATTAAATATATTTTGTAGAGCAGACTTTCTAGTTGTGAATTCTTTAAACTTTTGTTTATAATGAAAGTTATTTTATTTCATTATCAATTCTAAAGCTTAATTTTTTGGGTATAGTATTCTTGGCTATCATCCATTTTTTTCACAGCTTGATATATATTATTCCAGGACCCCCAGCTTTGATGGTTTGGGTTGAGAAACCAGCTGAGATCCATATTTGTTTCACTCTAAACATGACTTTTCCCTTTTCTCTGGCAGCCCTTGATATTCTATCCTTATTCTCTGTGTTAGACATTTTCATATTAATGTGCATTGGTGTGGGTCTTTTGCAATTTTGTATATTTGGGTCCTCTGAGCCTCCTGTATCTGATTTTCTGATTCTTTAGGTTTTGGAAATTTTCTATTATTATTTAACTGAAAAGATTGTGCATTCTTTTGGTTGTACATCCAAGCCATTATCTATCCCGACAAATCTTAAATTTACTCTTTTCAAGTTATCCCATATTTCTTGAAAATTCTGTTCATGGTCTTTTAACACTTATTCTCTATAATCAACTTGATTTTAAAGATAAAATATTTGTTTTCTCAGAAAAAAATGTTGAAACATGAATATAATAGCTATACTAGGGCATGGAAACACTGAAGAAGACTTCAGAAAGTTTCTGGAAAAAAACATAAAAACCACCACAAAATAAATAAATAAATAGATAGGTAAATAAATAAGAAAAACCTACACAGAACTATATGAGGATAAAATCAAGTTAATAAAGAGACAAATTCAAATGGATAAATCATATAATTATAAACTTGTGCAAGTTGTAGTAACAGAACTATATTTAAATGTTATAAATCTTTTTTTAAGAGAGAGAGAAGAGAGAAAGAGAGAGAATTTTTAAATATTTATTTTTCAGTTTTCAGTGGACACAACATCCTTATTTTATTTTTATGTGGTACTGAGGATCGAACCCAGCGCCCCGCGCATGCCAGATCAGCACGTTACCCCTTGAGCCACATCCCCAGCCCAAAATATTATAAATCTTTATGGGGAAAATAATATTCTAAATTACAAGTTAGAAAGGAGAAAGGAGGGAGGTAGAATTTCATGTAAGATTGCTCATATCTACCTTTTATGTTACCTTCTTTTATCCCATTTTTGTCTCTACCTTCCACATATTAAAAAAAAAATACAACACGTCACATTTTGTTTGGCTTATTTTTTTTATTGTACTGCCCTAAAGTTACATATTTTCCTGCAAAAAACATAACTTCACTCTTCTTTATGAATGTAGTATAATTTCAAGTCAGGTATTATGGTGTTTCCAGCATTGCTTTTTTTGCTTAGAATTTCTTGGGCTATTCTAGGTCTTTGGTTCTTCCATGTGAATTTTAGTACCTTTTTTCTAGTTTTGTGAAGAATGTCATTTGTATTTTTATGGGTTTTGCATGGTACCTGTATATCACTTGATAATATAGTCATTTTAAATATTAATTGTGCCTATGCAGGGACATAAAAATCATTCCATATTCTAGTGCCTTCTTAAATTTCTTATTCAATGTTCTATAAATTTTCCCGTAGAGTTATTTCATCTCCTCAGATTTATTCATAGATATTTTATTTTGTTTGAGATTTATGTGAATGAGATTATTTTTCTGATTTCTTTTTCAGTGATTTTGTTATTGGTATATAGGAAAGCTACTGATTTTTTGTATATTGATTTTATATTCCACTAATTTGATAAATTTATTTATTAGTTATAGCAGTCTTATGGTAGAACTTTTTGATCTTCTAATATAGAATCATATAATCTACAAATAGTGGTAACTGGATTTCTTCCTTTCTTATTTTTACCTTTTTTATTTCTTTTGTATAATTTCTGTGTCTAGTATTTCTAGTACTGCATTTAATAGGAGTTTTGAAAGTAGGCATATTTTCTTATTCTAAGCTTCAGAGTAAATGTGTTTATTTTCTACCTTCACTATGATCTTGCCTTTAGGTTTATAATATTCAGCCTTTATGACTATTGAGATAAGGTCTTCTATCCCTAGTTTCTAAGTGTTACCATGAAAGAGTGTTGAATATTGTTGAAAGATTTCTCTGCATGTATTGAGTTGACTGTTATTCTACTCATGTTATATGTATACTTATTTGTGTGTATTGGACAATCCTTTCATCCCTGGAACAACATCAACTTGGCCATGATATTCAATATTCTTAATGGGTTGTTGAATATGATTTGCTAACTATGATGAATAATTTTTGAAAATATGTTCATCAGGAATATTGGATTACAGATTTCTTTCCTTGATGTTTCTTTTCTAGTTTTGGTATTAGGATGATACTGATTTCATAGAATGAATTTGGAAGTTTACATCCCTATCTATTAAGTGAAATAATTTGTGGATCATTGGCATTTAGTTATTTAAAAGGGGGGTATTGGAAAGCTATCCATTTTTGTGTGTTGGTTTTATATACTGCTACCTTGCTAAATTTATTTATGAGCTATAAGCAGTCTTATGATGGAACTTCTTGATCTTCTAATATAGGATAATTTAAATTTTTGGTATAATTCAGCTTAGAATGCATCTATTCTCAGGCTTTTCTTTTTTGGAAGACTTTTTTATTGCTGCTTCAATGCCATTGTTTTTATTTAATATGCTTAGGTGTTGTATAATTTCTTGTTTCAACTTTGTAAAATCATACGTGTCTAGAAATATCTCAATTTCTTCTAGCTCCTGGAATGTGTTGAAATATACACTTTCAAAACAGTCTATAATGGTTTTCTGAATTACTTTGATGTCTATAGTGATACCTCCTATTCCATCACTATTTTGATGATTTTGAGTCATCTCTCTTTTCCATTTGGTTAATTTGACTAAGTATATATTAATATTACTTATCTTTTCAAAAACCAACTTTTCATTTTATTGAACAATTATATTCCTTTATTATATTCTCTATTTCATTGATTTGGACTCCAATATCAATTATCTCCTTTCTACTACTGGCATTCAACTGGGTTTGAGATGTACCATTAGGTTGTGTATTTAGAATCTCATTAGACACTCAAGGCTATAAATTTTCCTCTTAGAACAGCCATTGTAGTGTCCCAATACTTTTGATATATGGTACTTGATTCTATGAGTTTTAAAAATTTCTTCTCTGATTTTTTGATCACCCAATTCACTGTTCAAAAGGGTATCATTTAGTCTCAGTATGTTTATATAGTTTCTGTAGGTTTTTTTTGTGTGTGTGTGTTGATTTCTACCTTCCCTCCACTATAATATGATAAGATCTAAAAAATAATATCATTTTTGTATTGGTTAAGAGTTTTTATGGCATAAAATATGTTGTATTTTGGAGAAGATTCTTTGAGCAGCTGAGAAGGAAGTGAATTCTGCTGTTGTTGGATGAAATATTTTATTATGTCTGTTTAGTCCCTTTGATTTATAATAGTTTTAAATTTTGGGATATAAATATTTGCTATTATTATACTCTACTCATATTGTTTCCCTTTCTTGAGTGAAGTGACCTTCTTTATATCTTCTGATTAACTTCAACTTGAAGTATGATTTATCAGATATGACACTAGCTACTTCTGCTGTTTTTCCAGGCTCTATTTGCATGGAATGTCATTTTCCATTCTTTCACTTTCAACCTGTGACTGTTTCTGTAAAGTTAAGCTCTTGCAAATAATATACAGTTGGATCTTCACTTTTAAACCATTTGGTTAGCCTATGTCATTTAATTGGAAGATTGAGAACACTCACACTTGTTATAGAGATATTTATTAATTTCTGCCATTTTAATCTATTAATTATATTTAATTTGGTACAATTTTTTTCTTAGCTATTCTTCAAATAAGATTTTTACATTCGTGAACTTCATTTTTTTTGGTGTCTTCTGCATGGTATTTCTTTAAATATTGTTTGTAGTGCTGGATTAGTGGTCATGAATTCTTTTAATTTCTCCTTATCATGGACATTTTAAATTTCTCGTAATATTATGGAGTTTACCTTTTTTAGGTATAGCAATCTTGGGTTGACAGATATTTACTTTCCCGGCCTGCAACACATCATTCCAAGCCTCTCTGGATTTTAGAGTTTGTACTGATAATTCAGAAGTGTTTTTTTTTTTTTTTTTTTTTTTTTATTGGTTGTATGATTGGCTTGTCTTCCAATGTGACCTGGCATTTTTTTCTCTAGAGATTTTTAAAATTCTACCCTTATTATGCATTTTAGGGTTTTTTTTAGAACAACTCAGCAAAATAAAATTCTGGTTTATTTCTAGACAACATTGTTTCACACATATATCAAACACTCCAAAAAAAAAAAAAAAAACCCAGCAACTTCATAGTCAAAAAATTAAACAAAAGAAACATTATTATCTTTGGCCTTTTTACCATCTCATACAAATCAACTACTTATAGTACAGTTAAAGTACATACAGACTGGAATGATCAGAATAAGGCTGGGTTTGTTTTATTTTGTTTTGTTTTGATTTTTTGCTCTTTTTATAAAAAAGTTTTTTTTTCTCCTTTGTGATTATAATGAACATGGTCACATCACAAGTCAGAAATAGGACAAAGATTCTTCAAAGGCTTATTTGGTCATTCAAGGTCATTAAAAATAACTGACCTCTAACAATATGTACAAAAATATAAAATGTAAATAAAAGATGCAAACAAGTTTCCTCTTTTTAAAATAGTACTTTTTTTTAAAAGAGAGAGTGAGAGAGAGGGAGAAAGAGAGAGAATTTTACTATTTATTTTTTAGTTTTCGGCGGACACAACATCTTTGTTTTGTATGTGGTGCTGAGGATCGAACCCGGACCGCACGCATGCCAGGCGAGTGTGCTACCGCTTGAGCCACATCCCCAGCACCTTTAAAATAGTACTTTTAAGAAAAAAAGCAAGGCCCTGGAAATTTTTTTCCTCCCCAATGCAAGTTTATGTTGTGGTTTTGGTTGGGTGGTGGAGAGCAGGTGTCATCTGTGAGTGGTACTGCCCATGGTGGGTGGGCAGGTGGGCCTCTTTACTTGAAGGTGAACACATTTCCATTCTGAGGTGAGAAGTGGAGGGTGAATCAGTCACGGCAGCATTTTATTTTTAGTTTAACTTTTCATTTTTTGCTGTGCAGTTATCCTCATTGGTCTTCTGCTTCTTGGTATAAACATCCTCATTCTCGTCATTTTCAGCTGCCTATTTGCCTGTAGCTGCCTCTGCTTCGTCATCTTCATCACCATAATTTTCCTCAGCATCACCTTTCACCTCTTTCTCTTCCTTTTCTTCATCTACCTCATTGTCAGCCTCCTGCTTGCCATTTTCCTCATTAGCAATCCCATTAGCAGGGGCATCTCTTGCATTCTCTGTCTCATCCACAATTTCCTTCTTCTTTGGTGGTGATCTTTGGGCTAGTGTCTACAGCTGCATCTGACAAGGTGGGTCATGCTGGTGATCTGATACAGTGGGCTAAAAAAGAAACTAGAGTTCAGGGACTCTGGTGATAAAGCTGCCAAAGTCCACAGCAGTGGAGGTAGTTGTGGGGAGCTGGACCCAGGAACAATGCAAAGATGGCTTTTCAGAGAATCCAGTCTATGTTAGGCATTTTAATAATGTGTCACAATGAGGTTTGTTTCTAATGTTTTCTATTTGGGGTTGTGAATGCTTCCTGTATCTGAATGTTTATCTTATTTTCATGATTTACAACATTTTCTGAAATTAGGTCTCTAAAGAGTTTATACATACCATTAGTCTCCATCTCAAAACCCTCTTCAATTCCAATTATATTTAAATTTTGTATTTTAATATTGTCTGAGAATTCTTATATATTTTTATATCATACATCATTTTTAATTTTTATATCATTTACACACACAATGGAGTAATACTCAGCAATAAAAATGAACAAAATTATAGCATTTACTGGTAAATGGATGAAAATGGAGATCATCATGCTAAGTGAAGTAATCCAGACCCAGAAGGCCAAAGGTTAATGTTTTATCTGATGCAGGAGCTAGACCAAAATAAGAAAAATAAAAGGTGGGGGAATTTCATGGAAAAAGAAGAGAGATCACTGAAGTAGAATAAGGGAATTGATGGGCAGGGAGGATATACAGGTAAAGGGAAGAATAATGGAATGAATCTGACCTAACTTTCCTATGCATTTATGTGAATATACCATAGTGAATCTCACCTTTGTGTGTGTGTGTGTGTGTGTGTGTGTGTGTATAAAGATATATATATATATATATATATATATATATATATATATATATATATATATATATCTTTAAGTCACTAAGTTAAAAATCATAGCTAAATAAAAGAAAAAATATATATATATCTTTAGATCACTAAGTTAAAAATTATATCTAAATAAAAGAAAAAATCAATAGAAGAAATGGAACAGGGGGAGAAAGGAGGGAAGAGAAATGGAAAGTACTGGAGCCTGAATTAGAGCAAATTATACTTCATGCTTTTATAATTATGTAAAAATTAACCCAAATATCTTGAACCAATCAGCACTGCAAGGATACAAAATGGCAAGAAGAAAAAGAAGAAGGAGAATGAGAAGAAAAAGAAAGGAAAAGGAAAAATTATTAAGGAGAGATAAAATAATTGTCTTTGCCAAGGTGATCAAAATTGCTAACAAGGATGGATTTTTTCTTTGTTTCTTCTTAGGGTATGCACACCTTAGAGACAACAAAGGATGGGAGAAGTTAAACTCTTCCTCCTTCTCTGTTGTTCACATGGATGTCATTTAGAATCACCTGGAACTAAATTTGGTTGAAATATCTCTCAGCTTTTCTTCTCATAAGTGTAAGTATGATGGAATGCAGAATACTGTCAAATGGAATTTATTTTTGGATAGCCTTCATAGATACACTTTAGGCAGGGTTAATTCAGAGTTCTAAATGGAAAGTTTCTGCAGCTGTGGTTTAGCTCTGATCCTTTGGGACTTTTTTGGGTAGTATCTGCTCTAGAGAGATTTTATCAACAATCAACACACCACTAGGGCCAGACATATGTCAATCTCTGTTGGGCATATGGATCTCAGGAACCTTATAAAAATTCTACTCAGAAAGTAGATTTGTTTATGGATACATACACACAGACACACACATGCACACACATATGTATGTATATATACACACAGATTGTACATATATAAATATATATGTGTATATATATATATATATATATATATATATATATTTATTTTTCTCATTTTAAAATTTTTCTTTGTTTTCTTTTCTTAGGTTCTATCCCTGAGTGTAATCCTACTTGCATGTTCAGTTTCCAAATATTATTAAGCTGGTCAATGTCATGACCTGCATGATGTTTACTCAGTTTCCCCCACGGTAGGAAGGTGAGTCAGATTAAAAATATTAAATGTATGTGAAATTTAAGAAATAAAACAAGGCACAAAAATAAGTGAAACAGTAGGATCCAAAGTGATCAGCTCTGATGGATATTGGGTCTAACTCCCCAAAATGGAGTCCACAGACCTTATTTAAATGAGTGGGAACATCAATGGAATTCAGTGTAAAGAACTTCCTGAGAAAATAGGAAGAAGATGGCAGAAACAACTCAGCTAGAGCTTAGCAGGTTAAGGCCACCACCTCTATTCCTGGGGCGCTTGCATTTGAACCTAGGGCTGTGAGCTAAGGCAGAATGTCAGCCTAATCTGGGCATTCTCTAACCAAGGAATTTCACCCAGGAGTTCACAGATAAGCAACTTCCTTCCCTTGTGATGGTTCAAACAAACCCATAATTCATACACAGACTCCCACAGGTCATGTGAGCTACCAGACTCAAGAGGAAAGCAAATTGCACTCCCCTCCATATTTCTGAGTTAAACACCCTCAATACAATCTTTTCTGTGTTTTTCTCAATTTTGTTCAGCCATGTGGTATGTGCTTGCTAGGACAGTATGAAAATACTTTCTATGTGGTTCCAGAATCTTGAAGCAGTAAACTGCAGTGTAGTCTCCTCAACATGGCTCTCTGCCTCAGCTCTCCACTTACCGTTTCAGAAACATGGACCACTTTTCAAACATCAGCTCACTATTCAGCTTTTGTTTTAATTAAATTCAGATTGCTTTTCTGTTCTACATGTTTTTCCATGCCAAAAATGACCTTTGTTTGTTTTACACCTCTCCTCTGCAATGAACTGATGCTGTTATCACCACCAGCTTGTCTCCAATGTTTTTCTTGTCCTCTATTCAAAGGACCCAATTTTCTGGATACTTAGGAATTTCTAATTGTCTGAATTTCAGTGAATTCCCTCTGTGGCCCACCTCACCAATAAGCAGTACCCCAAGCCATGGAGCAACTGGAAAATTCAGCCTTCCTCTATTCTACCATCTTGAATTGATCTTGATAATGTACAAAATTTAAAAGAAAAGTTAGCTTATAATGAAAATAATATTTTTTTACAAATCTGTTTCCTTTTATTTAGATAAAAATTATAGTAAATAGTATATTATGATGTACCAACATTTATTTTAATGTTCAACTTTTTTGGTGTATCTCAGTTTCTTGTTCTGTTATTGTCATTCAAACTTATATTGAACACATTTTTTAAATAATGTATGTTAGAGCCCAATATTTATGTTTTCTATTGTCAAACTGTCTATTTCAAAAACATGGGTATGTATGTATATATGCATCTATCTATCTATCTATCTATCTATCTATCTATCTACTTTTACCTATATATCATGTGTCTAACCATCCATCTTTATATTTTTCAAATTAGTCACCTGAAAAGATATTCACTTGTCATGAAAATTTTATGGTGTATAGGTTTTTTCAGTTCTTTCTAAATACATTTCTTTTAATTATTCAACTTATGTATGATATGTATATATTTTTAGCAAAAAATAATAAATTGATTATTTTTATCACGAAACAAACCCAACTTAAAAAGTGGGAAGAAATGCTTCCACAATTTAAACAATTCATAATCCTCCAGTCCTTCATATATAGTACTTCTATTTTTAGCACCAGTATTAGATAGTAGATGCTCACCTAGAACTTCAAGGAGATTTATGCTTTATGCATTAATGTTTTAACCACACTGAAGACTGTCATAATAGCATCTGTTTAAACACCCTTAATGATAAAGAACTTTATGCCACAAGGCTACCATTTCCATATTAGAACATTTCTTTTTTTTATTTAATATGATCTGAAATTAACATTATTTTGTATTAATCTGTATTAATACAAACTCTTTGCATGTGACACTGTTTCTTACCTTTGAAAAGACTTTTTTGTTTATATTTCAATATCTGTTTTGTGATTTCTGTAGGTCTTTAGATTTCTCTGAAATCTTTGAGGTTTCCTTTATAATGTGAGACCATGTCATCCACAAATAGGGACAACTTTACTTCTTTCTGATTTGGATGATTTTGTAATATATTTTGACAGTTAATGTTCCTCAAAAATTACATATTCAATCTTAAATCTCAATAAAATAGTGCTAAGAGACAGTTCCTTGAGCACACAAGAGGGATTAGGACACCCTAGATTTTTTGTCCTTCTATGAGTTAACTATGTTCAGGGTTCCACCTTGAAAACAAACAACAGACCCTTAATAGAGATGGACTGTTGATGCCTTGACTTCCTAGAATTCTGAACTTTGAGAGATAAATTTGTATAATTTATAATTTCCCCAGTATTAGTTATCTTAGCAGCATAAACAAATACAAAGTCAATAAATGGTATCCATTTAGGTGTAAGATATTGCTATAATGCCTATCTAAAAAATGTGGAAGCAGCTTTATAACTGAGTAGAGGCTAGCCTGTAAAAGGTAATTATGGTGAAGACAGCAGTGACAGAGTCTCACATTTGGAGATTATTTAAATGATTATGATCAGAATGTTGGTAGAAATATTAATGTAAAGGAAATTCTGACACAGTCTTAAACAGAAAAAAAAGGAAGAGCATATTGGAAAGTGCAGAAAATTCCATTCTTTTCATAAAGTGACAAAAACTTGACTTAATTATGTGTCCATTCCAAAGATTTGAGGAAGGCAAACCCTAAGAATAATGAACTAGGGTATTCAGCAGAATTATCTAAAGAAAGTCTGGAAGATACTATTTGGCTTTACTTGATTGCCTATTAAAACATGAAGGAAAAGAGAAATTAACTAAAGACAGAATTTATAATAAAAAGATAGGCAAAATTTAAGGATTTGGATGAAAAAGATTGCTTGGGAGAGAACATCAAGGGCTTGGCCAAGCTACTCTTTGAAAAACATTAGATAGAACAGACAACCAAAAACAAAATACTATTTATCACGAATACAAAATCATTATCCCAAACAGATTTCAGAGATTATAATTTCTGCTGTCCAAACATAGACCTAAGCACAAAGGCTTTATGGGGAGAACTGTGTCAAAAATACAGATGGAGTGATAGAGATATAGCTCAGTTGGTACAGTGCTTGCCTTGCATGCACAAGGCCCTGGGTTCAATTCCCAGCACCCTCCCCCCACACAAAAAAATACAGATCCACCCACTTGAACCACAACTGCAGTAGCTTCCAACTGCCTGGATAGACAACCATAGTGAAACAAATCCTAGCAAAACAATTTTCTGGATGGCTTTGTGGAAAGAGGTCACTCAGATACTCTCTTTTTAGTTAAAAAAAATAGATTTGACACACTTGAGCTCATGAGTGGTGGTCCTGTTGATTCCTGAAATGTCCATATGTCATCTTTTCTATTGTCCTGGAACAATTAATTGATTTCTTTTTAATGGTGTTAATATCTTAAGCAACCACACTCACAATGGCCCAAATTTTACAACTCACATATTTTCTAGATAACTGCAAGTTTTAAAAACCTTTATGCCCCCCTCTTCACACTATAAAATCTGCTAACAGCAGGCAGCAGTACCCATATCGTAGCCTGAATGTTGTTCTGTATTGAAATTTCCTCTGCCAGTTAAACTAGTCTATCACCTTTAATCTCAACATCACACGAAGTCTCAGTACATGGATTAAAAAGTAATGTAGACAAGTTTTTCTTTTGTTTTTGTTTTTTTGCCAGGCTGATAAACACACAGCCTCTAGTCAAATTCCCAAAAGAGTCCTTATTCCCATCTGAAATGTCATTGGCATAGCCTTTACTCTAAACATTTCTGTCAATATTCTGGTCTTCTGAGCTCCTACCAGAAGCACCCATTAAGCTCTGCTTGCAACATCCCAGCCTTGTTCTAGCCTATTTCTCCAAACTTTTCCAAGTTCCTCCCTCAAACAAGTTCAAAAGGCTTCTGAACCACATGCTCTGGTATAGTTAGAACAAGGACTCCACACTTGGGATCAATTTTATGTGATAGTTTTCTGTCACTGTGACAAAATACCTAAGAAAATCAACTTAAAGTAGAAGGGCTCTAAGTGTCTTACTATCTCAGCATGGTGAAAAATTTCTCGTGATACAAATTCTGGGGATATTTAAAGAAAAAATTATTTTGGCTCATGGTTTTAGAGGTTTCAGTCCATGGTTACTGGGTTCCATAATTTCTGGCCTTGTGGTGAAGTAAAACATCAGGTAGGGAGGGTGTGTGGAGAAAATTTGCTAACCTTATGTTGGCCAACTAGAAGAGAGCTGAAGGAGAGCAAGATGTTAGGGAAAGATATACAATTCTATCACATGCCCCCTAATGTCTTTTTCAGCTCTGCAGTATTTTCTGCTAGAGTAATATTGTTGCTACTGACCATACCTGCATTAATTATGGCTTTTGCTTATAAAAAAGTTACAACATTTTATCACTGGAAAGGTGGAAGTGACCTGTCAAACAACTAGGGCTGCATGATTGAAATATAATTGGACACCAGTGGGAATTCCATAGAAGCTAAAGAATGAAAAGGTATAAGTACTTTATCTCAGTGAACCTTCAGTGTAAAGTAGGAAGGATATTTCCAAAATGACACTATTTGTGATTCTGAAGAAGACCATGGATCTGAGTGATGCTGGCAGGTTCCAGGTAAGGAGCATGAAGACTACAAGTGTGGAGAGGCACTTCACACACTGGAACACAGTGTACTTCTCAGATGTAACCAGGACAGCAGCCGTGGGTGAGCACAGGTTGGCTCCTATGCTCCCAAGCCCATGGGAACAGGTGGAAAGAAATCTTCTACCACCTGCATGTTCCACTTCATGGAAGAACCAAAGACTATTTGCCAATTGCCTCCTTAATGTCATCAAAAAGTCACCGCAGGACAACTTTGTATAGCCTCCAATTGTTGCTACCTGAAGCAACCATATTCTTGCTGTGGGTGTCTCTATCATATGTTCTTTCTGTCCTAAATCCTGTTGATGTGGTTCTATTGATATTAACATATGTTGAAGTGCCCTTCCATCTTTGTGATAAATCCTGCTTGGTGATGGTGTATATTTTTAATGTGGTTTTGAGTTGAATTTAATTTACTATTTTTTTGTATCTAAATTCATCGCCTACATTGGTTTGCACCTTTCTTTCTTTTTCCAGGGTTTGAACTCAGGGGCACTTAACCACTGAGCCACATACCTAGCTCTATTTTGTATTTTATTTAGAGATAGTGTCTCACTGAGTTGCTTAGTGCCTCACTTTTGCTGAGGCTGGCTTTGAACTCGCGATCCTCCTGCTTCAGCTTCTTGAGCCCCTTGGATTACAGGTGTGCCCATCATTCCCAGCTCTTTCTTTCTTTTCTCTCTTTCTGGTATTGGTATCCATACTGGTGTAGTAGAATGAGTTTGGAAGAATTTCTTCCCCTTCAGGATTTTTTTTTTGTAATGATGTGTGAAGTATAGGTGTTAGATTTTTTTTAAATAAATGATATAATCCAGCAGTGAAATTTGTTGGGAGATATTTTATTACTGATTTAATATTATTGGTCATTATAAGTCTCTTTAGGTTTCTATTTCTTTCCATTCTCTATAGATTGCATGTATCCAGGAGTTATCCATTGCTTCTAGATTTTCCAATTTTAATAAGATAATTTTTCATGATAGTCTCTAATGATCCTTTGTATTTCTGTGGTATAAATTGTAATGTCTCATTTTTTGTCTCTGATTTTGATTCTCCTCTCTTTTATTTATTAGATACTTGGTTTAAATTTAAGAAAGTTACTTTAGTATATTTTGTAAACAGGACTTGTTAGCAACATATTATATCAACTTTTATTCATCTGAAAATTATTTTGCTTTTGAAGGATATTTTTGGTGGATATTGATTCCCAAATTGACTTTTCTTTTGTCTGAGTACTTTAAAAATGTTAATCTATTTTCTTTTATTTTCCGTAAATTATAAAAAGAATAGTTACTGTTATGAGATTATTCCTATGAATTGATTTTGCATAATTTTATGTCTTCTAACATTTTCTCTTTATCTTTAGTTTTAACAGATTGATTTTAATGAATATAGGTGACTTAATTTATAATAGCCTTGCTTATGGCTCATTGAATTTTTGGAATTTTGGTTTGATGTTTTGCACTAAATATCTTGGACATTACTTTTTTAAGTATTTTGTGCTTAATTGTTTTTCATATCATCTTATGGTACTCTAGTTACAAATATATTAGAGAATAATTCAGTATCTTAAATGTTACAGAGTCATGCATTTTATTGATATTTTTTCTGTATTTTAGATAGCACAATTTCATAATCACTGCTCTTTTCTTCTGGTGTGTCCAACCTGCTGTTAAGTGTCACTAATAATTTTGTTTTATTTATGATACATTATATTTGATGGTTTCATTTGATGGTTTTATTCATTTTTTCCTTGCTTCATATTCTACATTATTCACCCATTATGTCCATCATTTCCTGTAAACATGTCTTATATCTATACTAAGCATTTAAATTATTTTTTTCAAATTCCAGTATCTTTGTTAAAATGTCTATTTCTATTAACAGTTTTATTCTGTAGATTATGAATCATTTTCTTTCTTCTCACATCTAGCAAATTTTATTATATTTGTTGATGAGTCATTGTGTTTGTAGATTATATCTTTCTACAAATAATATATTTTGGTTTCTCCCAGGCAGTTTAATATCTAATATTTAATCTTAGTCCTGTGCATACATGGGTTTTGATCTTGCAGTTGTTTTTGCTTGTATTTCATATCCCTTAGTCTTATTCTTAGCTTTTATCCCTTTGTGTTTCAATTTGTTATTACTCATAATATAAAATCTTACTAGGTTTTAAAAACAAAGTTCTAGATATTTTCTACCTCTCTATCATGGCAAGATTGAACTGCAAATTTGGTTTACCCAGAACCAGGCAGCTTGTGAAATCAGTGTATCTCAATTGCTACGCTCTGTTGAGCTCCTTTAAATCTTATATATGTTATGTATTAGGATTTAGCCACAGATTTTTTTATTATTTTTTTTTTTTGGTACCAGGAATGAACCCAGGTGTGGTAACCACTGAGCCACTTGCCCAGGCCTGTATTTGTTTCTTTTAGACAGGATTTCTCTATATTGCTCAGAGTCTCCTTAAGTTGCTAAGGCTAGCTTTAAACTTCTGATCCTCCTTCCTTGGCTTCCTGAGTCACTGGGATTGCAGGTGTGTGCCACCATGTACAGTTTAGCCACAGATGTGAAGATAATTTGTAAATATATTTTGGGTCTTCTGTCTCTGTGCCATCAGCTTTCTAAAATTCCCTTTGAATTTCAGATGTTTTTACATCCCCTGACTCCAAACTCTGTTTCTTGTGGCTAGAATAAGTACCACTTTCTCTTTCAGCTTTTTTCTTTCCTTTTCTCTGGATTGGAGAAGTGTCTTCAGCAGGAAAATATAATAAATGTTCTATTATCCTATCATTTCCATTTAATTTCCATTTCGCTTTCATATTTTAAGTTTTTTTGGTATCTGCTAATGTAACAGCATTGTTGCAGAACAGAGTGTAAAGTAACACCTGTGGAGGAATCTGTGAGGAGGCGCACAAAGAACAGAAACATACACAAAAGTCAAGTAGGCAGACAGGATGGAGCAGAGAGAGTGAAGTGGAGTGGTGAAGAAGAAGTGCAGAAGTGAAGTGTCTGCTCCTCCCTGCCTGGGAGTTTATTAACTCAAACACATACTTCCTGTTACCATGAGTATATTCTAATTAGTATTTCTTTAACCTGAGTGCTAGCTAAGATAAGGTCCAGGTTAAAACAAACACAGAGCCTCTCATACCCAAGGACATTACTATGGAAACCAGGTAGTGCACCTGATAGTTATCTTAATAGCCTCAGGGGGAAACTGTTGGGCATTCTAATCATGGGAATCAGGGTTCCAGTTACCCCCCAAGAGTTTGCTCACAGGGAATGCTTCCCTGTCTATTTCCATGGTCAGAATACCTACAACAGAGCTCTTGCAGGTACCTCAAAGAATTTATTCTCAGTTTCAGAACTTTGTTTATAAGAAAATTTCAGTGAACTTCTCAGAACTCCAGACCACTGAAAAATTCACTGTTTTGTTTTCTCTTAATTCTGTAAAAAGTTACAAAACATAGGGAAGTACAATTTTGCTTTGCTTTCAAGTATAGCACTGAAAAGAATGTGCATATGTATGAATGTATAGAAAATGACTGGAAATACATCTAACATGACTATGTTAAATCACAATACTAGGGCTGGGGATGTGGCTCAGGCCGTGGCGCGCTCGCCTGGCATGCGTGCGGCCAGGGTTTGGTCCTCGGCACCACATGCAGATGGGGATGTTGTGTCCGCCGAAAACTAAAAAATAAATATTAAAAAAAAATTCTCTCTCTCTCCCCTCTCTCTCTTAAAAAAATCACAATACTAAATAAAAACCCATTTTATTGGAGTTTGAAGTAATTCAAATACAATTCTTACTCTCAAGACATTAAAAATTTTATTTAATTATAGTCAATTTTCTTATTTACATAAGTTCTTCTGGCAGTACATCCAAAGTATGTTTTATATTTATTTCTTTATTTCACAAACACAAATTTGAAGCTATAGAAGTGATAGGTCCCAAATGAGTATAGTTGAAACTTTATGTCTTAGATTGCATATGTTCATGCACATTATTTTTGCCTTTTTGTTGTTGTTTTTGTTATTTTGTGAAGATTCTGAATAACAAGATTTGGTTTAACACTCTGCATGTCTTGCAATTCAAAATTATTATTCTTTCAGGCTTCTATTTCTTGGTTAATAACAATGTTATTATTGTTGAGCTATTGCCATACTATCCTCCTTCAAAATATTCATAGTAATTTGATTAGTGGTTGTCAGTATGTGAAGTTGCAATGGTAATGTCATTTTAATATGCAGAAAATATACATTTTAGTTTATACAAAATATCATATAAATACACACAGAGACATCATTCAAAATATTATATGGATATATCATATGTATACTTACATATATACATTTATACATGTATATATACATGGTATTTTTAATGATGTATGTATATATATACATAAAATTTTTTGTAAATACATTATCTCTCTCTCTCTCTCTCTCTCTCTCTCTATATATATATATATATATATATATATATATATATATATATATCTTCTTTAGTTCCTTAAAATCAGATTAATCTGACTGTGTCACCTGAATTGCAAAATTTCCTCTCTGTCATTGCTGGCAACTCCTTAATTCACTAGTCAGTTTTGGGTGCAAACATTCATCATGGGTCCTGGGGCACAAAAGAGAAATGAAAAATTTGAACTAAAGAAGAAGGACACAGGCTGAATCTCTATGTTCAGCAACTTGCTAAACATCAACCACACATTTTAAATGAAAAGACGATGCACTCAACTAACTTCTTAAAATGAATTAATAAGCCACTTCTAAAATTGTTATTAACCCCATGACAGGTAGATAATTAGCCCAACACCAAGTGAAGCTGATAATAACTGATCTAGCAGAATTTCTTGAAGGGATGTTTACCTGCAGAGAAACAAAAATACAGTCATTATTTCCTTGTTAGCTATTATTATAATGTAACCTCAAGTTGCAGGATGAAAAAGGGTGGATTCTCAACAAAGCTCTTTTCTCCCATCAGGATTTATTGACAGCAATTGGGAGTCTGCTTAGGAAAAGGGCTTGGCCCAAGAAGCTCAAAAGCAATTTTCCAATTTGCATGGGAAGTTTAAATAAAAGGAAGAATCTTTTGAGTGATAGATTGGGAGTTAAACTCAGAACACAGAAATATGTACGTGTCTACATGATATAAAAAAGATTCATATACAAGACATTTGAATTAAGTTTATCAGATAAAAATTTCAAAGACTGGCATTTTCTTAATTGGACACAAATTGTAGAGAAATAGTAAGAGGAAGCAACTTATTGTTTCTGATCTACAATCCTCTGGTGAAAGCATTCATTTTTTTCCACTATTGTGTATAACCCCATTTGTGTGGTTATTTTTTAAAATATATTTTAGTTGTAGATGGACACAATATCTTTATTTTTATGTGGTGCTGAGGATCATACCCAGTGACTCACATGTGCAAGGCAAGCACTCTACCATTGAGCTACAGGTCCAGCCCTGTGTGGTTATTTTTAAAAGATTTCCATTATCAGCTTAAGGAAGTTCAATTTTCTTCCTAGTAGTCTGAAATTTTTTAAAATATAAAAAGGTATTGGATTTTGTCCAATGCTTTTTTGGCATATCCATATTTCCAACTTAGTCACAGTGTATTCTCCTTTCTACATATACTAGGTTTGTTTTGTTAGTATTTTATTGAGAGTATTTGTATTTGTACTGATAATCTAAATTGATCTGTGATTTAATTTTTTTGAAATTTTTTTTCTGGTTTTGGTATTATGGAAATACTGGCTTTACAGAATGAAATCAGATTTTCTTTTCTTGAAATGCAGTTTTCCCCTCCTTTGTGTGTGTATGTGTGAATATTCGAAAAAAGTTGGTAGTAATGTTTTTTCCAATGTTAAAATTTATCAATTAAGGCCTTTAGGCCTATATTTCTTTGTCATAAATTTAAAAATCTCTCTTTCACACCTTTTATTTGTTATAGGTCTAATCAGATTTTCTTTCTCCACAGTGCTTTGAAAAATGTGTGTCATGCTAAGAAGTGTTTTATTTCATCTGTGTTATGTCATTATTAGGTATGTAGTTGTTTATAATCCCTTTTAATCCTTTTTTGTTGTTTTTGTTATTGTTGTTGTTAAAGTTGTTAGCAATGTCCCACAATTGCTTACTGATTTTAGTAAAATAAGTCATCTTTCTTTTTTCTTGTTTAGACTGGTTAAAAATTTGTAATTTTTAAAAAAATATTTTCAAAGAACCAGCTTTTTATTTCAAAGAAATTTACTTTTAACAGAAAAATGAAACATAAAATTGCATCTATTTCTGAGATAACATGATGTTTTGATACATTTATACATTGCATGACATTAAAATCAGGTTAGACATGTCTCTCTCCTCAAAGATTAATCATTTATTTAAAAGATTTCAAGACATTTTCTTTCAGTATTTAAAATGTACAGTTTATCCACGTTATCCATAGTCATCATACTGTAAACTAGCATACCAAAATTTTCCACTCTTATCTAATTATAGCTTAATACCCACTGATTAAACTTTCCCCATATCTGTCTCCCCACTAAACTGCCCAGACTCTGATAACAACTATTTTACTCTAAACTTCTATGAGATCACTTTTTGAGATTCTACATAGGGGAGAGATAATATAGTATTTGTCTTTCTGTGCCTGTCTTATTTCATTGAATATAATATAATGATCTTCACTTATATCTATCTTGATGCAAAAAAGCATTTCATTCTTGGTTTGGGTTGAATGGTATTACAGTATGTACATGTATCACATTTTTGTTATACATTTGTTGGGTGAAGGACATTCTGCTTATTTCCATTTCATAGATATTGTGAATAGTTTTGCCATGAGTATGAGCGTGTAGATGTCTTTCTTACATACTGATTTTATAATTTTCATAAATATCCTGGAGTTGGATTTCTGTATATTAAGTTAACTCTATTTTTAAGTTTTTGAGGGACATACATACTATTTTCTATAATTGCTATACTACTTTATCTTTCCATCAATAGTGTGTAAGGGTTTCCTTTAATTCACATCATCACCAGCACTTGTTATCTTCTATCTTTTGATAACAACCATTCTTACTGGGGTGATATGATATCTCACTGTGGTTTTGGTTTGCATTTCCCTAATCATTAGTTATGTTAAGTGTTTTTTTTTTTTTGGAGGGGTACCTATGACTGAACTCAGGAGTACTCGACCACTGAGCCACATTCCCAGCCCTATTTTGTATTTTGTTTAGAGACAGGGTCTCACTGAGTTAGTTAGTGCCTCCCTTTTGCTGAGACTAGCTTTGAACTCATGATCCTCCTTCCTCAGCTTCCCAAGCCACTGGGATTATAGACATCCACCACCAGCCTAGCATGTTTTCATATACTGTGAGTGTTTGTATATGCGTCAGTGTGCACACACATGTGTGAGATGTTCATTTAGGTCTAGTGCTTATTTTTCTATCAGGTCATTCATTTGCTATTGAGTTTTTTGGGAATTCTTTAGATACTCTTTATATTAACCCTATTAGAAGTATAGTTTGAAAACATTAATAGATTGAAAAGAAATAAATAATTATCTCACTTAAACTGTAAGTAATCGCTGTAAATTAACTTCCTCAATGGTTTAGCTCATAGGAACAGTCTTGTAGAAAGAGAATATTGTATGGGGCTGGCACGGGGAGGGGGGCATGTAACTGTACTGGAAGTAAATTTAGATAACATTAAAATACAGCTTTTTTTCCCTTCAAGCATTTGTTTTGCTTCAGTTTACAATAAGCTATGTATTGAGCTGCTGAAAAAAAATGTGTATATTTAGCAAATATTTTCTCACATTATTCAGGTTGACACTTTATTGTTTCCTTTGCTGTGCAGAAGACTTTTATATTGATGTTGTCCTATTTGTCTAATTTTTGCTTTGGGGGCTTGTGCTTTTTATGTCTCTTCCAAATGACCCTTCCGATTTCCAATGTCCTGAAGCTTTTCCCCTGCATTTTCTTCTTGTAGTTTCATAATTTCAGGTTTTGTTGTAAATTATTTAATGCATTTTGAGTTGGTTTTAGTAACTGGATAGAGATAAAGGCTGCTTTCATTCTTCTGAATGTGGACATGCAATTTTTTCCAGATCTATTTATTGAAAACAATGTCTTTAATTTTTTAACACCTTTGTAAAACTCATTTATGTATAGATCTAGTTTTATTCTTCTACATATGGATATCCCATTTCCCCAGAATTAAAAATGCTATCTTTTCTCCAACATGTTTTATTGGCACCTCCATTAATATCATAACTGTATCTATGAAGGGTTTTTGTTTGTTGGTTGGTTGGTTGGTGCTGGGAATTGAACCCAGAGTCTCATGCATGCTGGGCACACTGAGTGCTCCTGGGTTCAACATCCCCAGTCTTTTTATTTTTTTAATTGAAATAGGGTATCTCTAATCTGCTTAGATCCTTGTTAAGTTGCTGAGGCTGTCTTTGAACTTATGATCCTCCTGCCCCAATCACCCAAGTCACTGGGATTATGGTTGTGCACCACTGAGCCGAAAAAATTACACCTTTTGTATATCCATAATTCATTAATTAAAAAATGTGCTTGTATAATTATGTCAAAATGAACCCAAATAAAAAGAACATATTCTTTAGTTACTATATAATAGTGGATTGCTCAAATTTATTTTTTTAATTTTAATTTTATTCTCTTATGATCTGAGTCCATAATTGGTATTATTGAATTCCTTTACATTTTATTGAGGCTTGGGCTGAGGTTGTGGTTCAGTGGTCCAGTGCTCACCCAGCATGGGTGAGGCACTGGGTTCAACCCTCAGCACCACATAAAAATAAATAAATAAGAATAAAGGCATTATGTCCACCTACAATTGAAAAAAGTTTTAAAAATTCATTGAGGCTTAGTTAATCAATTAGTTAATGGTACTTGTGATTTAACCTATGAATGCTTTACCACTGAGATATATTTACATCCATTTTTAAAATTTTTCTTTGTGACATGATCTCACCAACTTGTAAAGGCTGTCATTGAATTGTGAATCTTCTATATCAAGGCTTATTTTATGTTCTAGGATATGATCTAACCCATATACAATCCATTCTCACTTAAGAAGAATGTATGTTTTGTGCTGGGCTTGGTGGCACTTGCCTATAATTCCAGCGACTGAGGAGGCTGTCAGGAGGAGCACATCTTCAAATCCAGCCTCAGCAACTTAGAGAGCTTTCAGCAACTTAGCTAGACCCTGTTTCAAAAATGAATAAAGAACTGGAAATGTGGTTCAGCACCTCTTGGTTCAATCTCTGGTAAAAAAAAATGTATGTTTTGATGTTTTCATTTGGGGTAAAGATATTTGTTAAGTTTGGTTTATACTATTCTCAAAAATTATTTTTTTAAAATTTTCTGCCTACTTTTTCTATAATTGTTGAAAATAACATTTCAAAATGACAAATGTTATTCTTTTAAATATCCATTTCCTTTCAAGCTTTGTCATATTTTGCTTCACATATTTTAGTGTTATGCATATATGGTTATAATCACTATATATTTCTAATAGATTTACCTTTTTACCATTATAAAATGTCCCTCTTTGTCTGTGTTACATGTTGTTCTAAATTCAGTTTTGTTGGATATTAGTATGTACTTTCCAGTTTACTATGGTTTCTGTTTATATATTTTCCATTCTTTTACTTTTAATCTATTTATATCTTACAATGTAGTATGTCTCATATAAACACTGTATTATTGGATCTTGTTTCTATCCAGTCTGAAAAATCTCTGCCTTTCAGTTGGATTGCTAAATCCATTCACATTTTTATAGATGAGTGTTTGTGCCTCTCCAATAATTATGTTAAATTCCTAACCCTCAATATGATGATAGTGCATCTAAAAAATTAGGGAGGTAATTAGATTTAGATTAAATCATGAAGGTGGGACCCACATGAAGGGATTAGTGTCCTTATAAGAATAAAAAGAGTCAGGCATGTATTCCCAGTGATAGGGGAGGAAGGAGAATCATGAGTTCAAAGCCCAGTCTCAGCAATTTAATGAGGCCCTAAGCAATTTAGGAAGATCCTGTTTCTAAATAAAATATAAAAAGATCATGGTATGTGGCTTAGTGGGGTCAATCATTAGTAACAAACAAAGAATAAGAAGAGAAACTAGAACTCTACACTTATTTCTACTTTATGAGGACACAGAAGGCAAGTGGGCCTAAGCCAGGAAGAAAGACTTTAGTAGAACCAGATTGCCACTTGATTTCACACTCCCTAATCTCCAGAAATGTGAGAAATAAATTCCTGTTAATTACCCCACACAATGTAATGGTATTCCGTTATAGAAACCCAAGAAGACTAATTTACACTTTTTAATCTTATTATTGAATGTATTAATTTTGTTGTGTTTACATCTACCATTTTACTTTTTGTTTCCATATTCTTCATATCCTTTTTTGTGTGTGCTCTTCTTTAATTGCTTCCTTTTGTATTAGTTGACTATTTCTAGCATAATGTTTTAAGTCTCTTAATGATTGCTTTACCATATGTTAGAGCTATGTACTAAGTGTTGTTCTAAAAATTTAAAATGCATATTAATATATAGTAACAAAAATAAGATTTATACTAACTTTGTTCCAGTGAGATATAAATATATTATTTCAACATATCTTGATTATTTCTTCTCCATTTTATACTATTATTGTAATAAACATTTTATCTATAAATGTTATACACCAAACAATGCTTTGTCATAAATATTGACATTTTTTATGTATTTTAGACACATTTAAGGAAGAAATTATAGAAAGTATAATTGATAGAGTTTATGTTAACATTCTTATTGCCCATTTTTGTTTTCTTCATTTCTTCCTGTCACTTCAGATTACTATTTAATATAATATTCTTACTTTAATACATCTTTGTTCTGATTTATCTTCATTGTGTCATTGTTGCCAAATTTATAGCATTTCAATGTTATATTCTCCAATACAAAATTATACACATGCATTTTATTTTCAAGAACTATATATTTTTAAACAATTTCTATTGTTTTTGATTCACACATAATATTTGTCATATTTATGTAATATGCTGTTATGTTTTGATTCATCTATACATTAAATAGTTGTCAACTCAGGGTAACTAGCCTATTCATTACTTTCAACTACCATTTATTTATAGTGAACATATTCAAATTCTTCTTCTCTATTTTGAGATATTTATTATTATTAATTATATTCCCTCCATGCTATAAAATCAAAATTTATTTATCCCAGCAAATAGTAACATTCTATCTGTTGATTGACCTCTCCCATTCCTCCTGCTCTACTTCCCAGTTTCTCTTCTGCTATTAACTTCTATGTGATCAACTTTTTAAGATTCCACTTATGCATGAGAAATACAGTGTTTGTTTTTTAGTGCCTGACTTATTTAACTTAACATAATGTCTTGCAGGTCAGCCCATGTTGTCACAAAAAGAGGATTTTATGCTTATTTTTATATTACTGAACAAGAATAAAATTGTGTATATATATCATTTTTGGTAGACTTTTAGGTTGATTTCATTTACTAATTATTGTGAATAGTGCTGCATGTGAATAGTGCTACATGGGAGTGTAGGCATCTTTTTGTCATCTTGATTTTCTTTTCCTGGGTATGTATGCAATAACTGAATTATTGGGTCATAGTAATTCTATTTTCAGCTTTTTGAGGAAGATCCATACTTTGCTCCACAATGACAGTACTAATTTATATTCCAATAAGCACTTGTAAAATTCTTTGTTTTCCACATCCTTACCCAGATATCAACAAAATGACTAAGTAGGGGATCCCAGCCTTTGTTCTTTCTCACAGTAAACCCAAATAGATTTAAAATAGAGCCAATATACAATTCAGAAGTACTATTTCTAGGTAGGTACCCTTAAGATTTGAAAACAGGATCTTGAAGAGATATTGGTAATCTTGTTGTCATTACAGCATTATTCACAATAGCTAAGATATAAAAGCAACCTAAATTTCCATGAATGGATAAATGAATAAAGAATATGTTTTATATATATATATATATATATATATATATATATATATATATATTCACACAATAAAATATATTTCAGAAAAAAATACTGTCATAGTGAAATAAGTGAGATAAGCTTGTCACAGAGACACATATTGCATCCTTTTATTTATATTAAATACCCAAAATAATCAGTTTTGTACAATAGTGGTTTCCAAGAGCTATGGTGGGGGAAATAAGAGCTCTCATCTAATGTTTAATATATGCACTCTGATTATGTTTGAGAGATATGGTGCTGTTATTGTTTAGATGTGGTGTTCCCTGAAAGCTCACATCTGAGAAAATGCAAGAAGCTTTGAAAGAGAAATGATTGGGTTATAGCCTTAGCCTAATCAGTGAATTAATCTGCGATGGGATTAACTGAAGTGGTAGGATGTGGCTTGAGAGGATGGAAATTTGGGCATAGCTATGGGGTATATATTTTGTATTTGGAGAGTGGAGTCTCTCTCTCTGCTTCTTGATCACCATGATATGACCTGCTTACCTCCACCACACTCTCTTGCCATGATGTGCAGCTTCACCTCAAGCCCCAAGAAATGGAACCAGCCTTCTCTGGATTAAGACCTCTGTAACCATGAGCCCTCAAATAAACTCTTCCTTATCTGCAATTATTCTGATCAGGTCCTTTAGTCACAGTAGTGAAAAAGCTGACTAAAACAGGTGCGAAACATAATCCTTAGAGTTAACAATATTATATTGTGTTTTGAAATGATTCATTAAGTGGGTAGATCTTGAGTTAAGTATACCTACAGAAAGAAAATAATTAAATAAATAAAAGAAGATAATGCAAAATCCTTTGGAGGTGGTCAGTGTATTTCTTACATTGGGTGTGGTGATGGTTTCATTGGTATATGTTCATACTCAGCATCATCAAATTGTACACATTTAATATTGAAGTACCTTGTGTTATTAGTGTAAAGAGAGACATGGAGGTAATTACAGTGAAATAGAAAACCCGTATATAATCCTCAAATTATTTCAACAAGGGTTCAAATGCTACTCTATGGGAAAAGTGATATTCTTTTAAACAAATTGCTCTTCGATATCTGTGATTCCACTTTAAAGAGAATGGAGTTGCAACCTTACCATTATCAGAAATGAAAATTAATTAAAATGGATTAAAACCCTAAATATAAGTTTTAAAACTTTAAAAATCTTAGGAGAACAAAGTGGGGAGTATCTTCCTAACCTTTTTTTTTTTAATTGTAGATGGACAAAATAACTATTTTATTTATTTTTATGTGGTACTGAGGATCTAACCCAGTGCCTCACACGTGCCAGGCAAGCATTCTACCACTGAGCTAAAACCCCAGCCCCATCATTACATTTTATTTGACAATATTTATTGGTTATGACACCAAAATCATACAATAATAAAACTAAGTAAATTAAATCCATTAAAGATTTATATTTTTATTACTGAATTAATTCTTCTGACCAAATTTTTTTAGATCATATTAAAAATACTTGGTGAAAATGGGCATGCTTGTTTTTTTTCCTGATCTTAGATGGTCACTCAGTGTGATGTTGGGTATGAGTTTATCATATATAGCCTTTATTAGTTGAGGTATGATGTTAAAATACATAAATTATTCAGGGCTTTCATCATGAAGTGATATTGACTTTTCTCATAGGCTTTTTCTGAAACTAATGAGATGATTATGTGATTTTTATCTTTGATTCTTTTTATGCCAAGTATTACATTTATTGATTTGCCTATATTAAAACATTATTGCATCCTTGAAATGAAACCAAATTGATCATGGTGCATGAGCTTCTTGATATCCTGTTGAATTTGATTTGTAAGTATTTCTGTTGAAAATATTTGCATCTGTGTTCACTAAGTGTATCAGTATTTAGTTTTCTTTTCTGTTGTTTCATTGTCAGATTTTGGTAACAAAGTAATACTGGCCTTATAGAATGAATTTAAAATGGTTCCTTAATTTCATATTTTGTGGAATAGTTTGAGGAATACCAGTGCCATTTCTACATTAAAAGGCTAGTCAAATTCAGCAATGAATCCATCTGGTTCTGGGTTTTCATTGTTAGGGGACTTTATTACTGCTTCAGTCTCACTACATTTTGTCAATATATTTAGGTTATTTATATTTCTTATTTAAATTTTGGTACTTTATGAAATTCCAGTAATTTCTCCATTTCTTCTAGATTTTCCAATTTACTGGCATATATATATATATATATATATATATATATATATATATATATATATATATATATATTATTCCATAATGATAATTTGAATTTTTGTGGCATCTATTTTAATGTCTCCTTTTTCACCTCTAATTTTATATACTTGGGGTACTCTCTCTTTCTTTTCCTGCCTCTTGTGTTATGTAGCTGGAGTTTGTTTATCTTTTCAAAGAGCCAAATCTTTGTTTCTTTTTTTTAAAGATAGAGAGAGAGGGAGAGAGAGAGAGAGAGAGAGAGAGAGAGAGAGAATTTTTCAATATTTATTTTTTAGTTTTTGGCAGACACAACATCTTTGTTTGTATGTGGTGCTGAGGATCGAACCTGGGCCACACGCATGCCAGGCGAGCGCGCTACTGCTTGAGCCACATCCCCAGCCCCCAAATTTTGTTTCATTGATCATTTTATTGTTATTTTAATCTTTAATTATTTCTTCCTTGATTATCTATTAATTCTTTCCTTCTTACAGTTGATTCCTGATTTCTTTCTATTGTTATCTGATAGGGTGAAAAATTATTTTAACTTTTTGAATTTATTAAGATGTTTTGTGTGTTAATATATAGTCTATTTTGGAAAAAAGTTCTATGTGCTTATGAAAGTTTATTCTTCAGGCTTTTGATTTAGGTGTCTCTTAAGACAATTATAGTATGATTTTATTCTGATATTTTCTCTTGATTCTTTTGTCTGTATATTCTATATATTGGTCAAAGTAGGGCATTAAAGTCATCTATTCATTTGTTGAGACATAATTCTCCATTTATTATGCTACTTCTGCTTTTATAAAATTATGTGCTCCAATTTTTGGTGAAGATATATTTACATTCATTATATCTTCTTGCTAGATTATTTCCTTTACCAATATGTAGGGAACTGTGTATAGTCTTGCAGATTTTGGTTTGTAGTCAATAAAGTCCAATATGAGTATAATTGTTGCTTTTTTTTGGATTCCATTTGATTGAGATATCACTCTCCATCCTTTCACTTTTAGTCTATGTCTTTGCTAGTGAAGTGAGTTTTGTTACTTGCAGAGAAAAAAATGGGTCTTATTTTTTTTTAATCCAGTCAGCCAATCTTTATTCCTTATTTGGAGAATTCAGACCATTTACCTTCAGGGTTGTGTTTTTGAAAGGTATGTACTTTTTTCCTGTCATTCTGCTGATTTTTCTTATAGTTGTTTAGAGTGATTTATGTTTTTTTCTTATACATCTTAGATGTTTGATTATTTTCTGTATTCATAGTGTTTGATTCCTATATCTTATTTCCATGTCTATTCTTCTAATGTGATTTGTTTATGTGCTGTCATGATTATATTTAAACCTTCATTTCTCTTCTTGGTTCAGGATTCCCTTAAACTTGTTCTGAACAGCTGGTCTAGTTGTAATGAAATCCCTTACTTTATACTTCTCTTGGAAAACATTTATTTTTTTCTTCATTTCTGAAGGATACTGTTTTTGTGTATAGTAATCTTGATTGGCACTTAGTTTCTTTCGAAACTTGAAGTACATCGTTCCATGCCATCCTTGCCTTTAGGTATTTTTTCTCAGAAACCTGCTGTTAGGTTAATGGGTTGTCTTGAAATATGAATGGGCACTTTTTCTCTTGAAGATGTTAATGATTTTTCTTTATTCTCTACTTATGAAAAAAATAACATTTATGAAGAGGTTCTTTTCCATTTTTCTCTATTTTGTGTCCTAAATACCTTGTTGTATTTCCCAATATCAGAATAATCTTCTTTTACTATGTCTGTGAATGAATTTTCTATGCCCTCATCCCATTGATCTTCTCCTTCAGATATTATAAACATCAGACCTCTGAATTTTTAATGGTGTCTCACAGTCTTGAATGGTCTTTCCAGGCTTTCTTATATTTAAAAAATTTCCTTTGAATAAGATATTTTGGTAGACTGGTCTAAAAGTTCTGAAATCTTTTCTTCTACTTATCTAATAATTTTTGAAGTTTTCAACTGAGATTATTACATGACTTATTAAATCTTTCATTTTCAAGATTTCTCTTTGAGTCTTTTAAAAAATCTCTCTCTTTATTGAATTTTCATTCATATTCTACATCATTTTTCTTCCTTCATTCAACTTTTTATTTTATTCATTTAGATTTCATTGAACTTTTTGTATTCATTGTTTTGTATATTTCTTCTGGTATTACACTCACTTTAATATCTTTGAAATATGTTAGTATGCCGTTAGGAGCTTTATAGGTAGCATATTACCTTGTATTTTTTTTTCATATTTTTTGTTTCTATGTTGTGATTTCTGAACCGGTTGACATGGATGCATCTTCTAATTTTATGTGATGATCTTCTCTGTATGTCTCATTCTTTACCCATTATGTCTTGGGATATCAGTTAGTTGAGCTGCAATATTTTTAACTCGACACAATAGTGTAATTTCTTTGTAGGTGGAGAAAAATTTATTTGGGGTTCATGTTTGCAGAAGTTTCAGTCCATAGATGGCCATCTGCATTGTTTTGGGCTGGAGTTATGCAGAACATCATGATGGAAGTGTGTTACAGAGGGATGCAGCTGGGGACATGGCACCAGGAAGGCGAGGGAGTCAGAGAGACAGAAAGAGAGAAAGGGGGGGTATCTTCACTCAACAAGGACAAAATATCTACTGCAAAGCCATTCTCCCATGATCCTACCACCTCCATCCACACCCTACCTATCTACAGTAACCATCCAGATAAATCCCTATCAGTTGATTGATTCACTAATTAGGTCAAGCCTTTCATAATCCAATCATTTTGATTCTAAACCTTCTTGCATTATCTCACACATAAGCTATACATGGACACCTCTTATGTAAACCATAACAGTATTGATTGTGATTCATGGGATTGGGCATAAAATGTGCCATATTGGAGCTGAAGATACACACTGTCTTTGCAAATCTTGTGACTGGGGACAGTCTGGGTTTTCAGGCAGATGTGGTGTAGGCATCAGAGTATGTAGGATACGCACTCTGTGGCTACACCTACTATGGGAGTAGTAGTCCCTATCAGGAGATGGGAATTTCCAGAGGCATGAATTAAAGAAGCTCTGGTACTTGAAAATGATGCTGATGTTGGTTGTTCCAGTCACATTGAAGTGCATGAATCTTTTTTCTCTGATTGGAGACAGGTTAAGATCTAGTTGCTTCACAGGGAGTGCATGAGCTGAAGTCAGAATTTACCCTCTACAGAACCCAACTTTAGTTTTATCAGTCCTGTGCAATCTGACAAGGTACAGCTACAAACAGTATAGTGAATCCTGAATTCCTGTAGACACAGTGTCAGTAACCTTTGTGTTTTTCATCTGTTCATCTATGGTATGGATATCTTTCCAAGAATGAGACCTCAACCTCCTCCTAGCTGTGGCTCCCTGTATACATATTGACATCTGGTATCTTATGTCACCTCTTTTCTGTGGGACTGTTTTTTGGCATAACTGGCATCTATTGCTCTCTGCTGAACTGGGATTATGTCTCAGAAGCAAAGCCTCTGCCCAATGTGAACCCTTGTGTTCAATCCCTAGAACTAGAAAAAACACAATATAGTAACAGTTTAAATACACACACACACACACACACACACACACACACACAATTTAAAAAATTAAAAACTCAAAAACAAAAATAAATAAAACATAAATATAAGAAAATGAAGATGGAAATAAATAATAATAAAACTTGCTGTAGTCCAGCTGGGTTAAATAACTGAGAGGTGACAAGCAACTTGAAGGTTGAAGCGGGAACTACTTTATTGCGAGTGAACTCAGCAGGAGCTGAGCGAGAACTCAAAGTAGTGGGCACCCTAGGTAGCAGGAGCCGCTTCTCTGTGGGACAGCAGAGGTATATATACTTAACTAAATACACACAGCTTGACTCAATTAACATCATGTAGATACAGCAGTCAGCCAATAAGGAATCCTCATCATCTTAATGGCTCGCTGGCATTGCTTCACAGACCACTCCTCCTGGCAAAGTGCCAGGTGCCATCTTGACTTGATTACAGCCCTCAACAAAAACCCAAAAAACAAAAATGAGAAAGAATAAAAATTTAAGAAATAAAATCAAAGTAAAAAAAAATAAAAGTCAGAATCAACAGAGAGAAAATGAGTCAAAAATTCTTTCTGGTGGGGGCGGGCATGTAGCTCAGTGGTAAATCTATTGTCCTAGCAAGCACAGGTCCTGGGTTCAATCCCCAGTGTAATGCCAGATTCGTGGGACCCCAGTAGACCTCCAGGAGCTGAATCTGATGCAATCACACAAGAGTCTTTATTGCAAGCTCGAGCCTGGACTCACAACCATTTCCGACGCAGCGGTCCCAGGGAGTGAGTCCTAGTCCTTTGTTCAGTGAGATTTTATAGGTTTTTTTGGTTACTCTATGTGTCACAACATCACACAGCAAATCATTTCACATCGCGGGAAAATCAAACAACAACTCTTAACATTGATTAGCACATTCACTGGTGGGAACAGGTTGGGTAGGAGTGATTGGTTAGTAAAAGAGGGGGATTCATTTGAACTGATTGGTTTAATCCGTGAGGGGTGTATGTGCTAAACTACATGGTTTTCTAACATGTTATCAACCACCATAAACTACTGGGGGGTCATATGGCATCCCAGGTATTTTCCCTGTCTCATGCTGATTGGTGGTTACTAGGGGGTTGCTATGGGTCCTCACCTAGCAACTGAGTCAGGGACACCTGGTGCCACAGATCTCTTCTGTTATTTGCAGACAAACAACTCAGCAGCGTGGCTATGGGCCTAGGAGCACTTTGTGGGCTTTTCCAAGGACAAGGGTCACGCCCCCTCCCTTTGGACAGGCCTTGAGGTAGAAGCTGTTTTCAAAAATGGAGTCACATCAGTTTCTCACCAGCACCCCCCACATAAATACTTCCTGGCTGAGGTGCTTGAAGACACACACAAGGGTGGATGGTGGTGATCTATGCAGATCTAAATTTCTCTCCAGGTTTTCTAGTGTTGAAATCCACCACTTGTGGACTGTCATGAGTTGCAGTTGCAGCTTATTGAAATGCTGTTCAGCTCTAGCCAAGTGAGTTAGGGCAGAATTCAGTTTATGCCAGACATTTATTCCTAAAAAAGTAAGGGCAGGTGTATATTCCCTGTGTATAATTGCTCCAGAGGTTTTTGGCCCACGTGCATGGGATGTGGCAAATGTTGGGTGTGCAACAGGGAGCCCTTCCTCACCAGACTTGGGTGGTGTTCAGATTGTACATCTTTGGATGTTTTTATTTGGCCTATCCTGGCACATGGCGACTTCCAAAGCAATCCCAGATGATCTAAGGGTGGGGGCGGGAAATGCAGGGTACAATTCAGCAATCAAACCACCAAATTCTGTGCTAGAGAGTTTACAGGAACCCAGCAATCTGCTACCCTTAATCCTGGAACTTTCAGACTTGGTGTGAAATGACATGTATTTGATGTTATTACAAGTGAAAAAAGGCAAGTTTACCAAACTGCTTATTCCAGTATAACTGCCTTCCTTTCATCTCTGTTTTGCAGTCTGTAATCTGTATATAACTCTCAGTATGTTGGTGTCAGAGACATTTCGTCAAGCTTGTACAGTCTTGTATGGTTGCTGCCTGCCCAGTCAATGCTGTAGGATTGAAGGATACCCTATGCGATTAAGCCTTGTTTTCTGATTCCCAGAGCCTCATACAACAAGACCCTTCTCAAGATGGTTCTGGCTATAGCCCTCTGAGAATTTGCTTAGAGATAAAATTAATTTCTTCTTTAATCCTACTTATGTACACTAACATCTCTTATTTAAGATCACTGTCTGTAGGGGAAACCCATGCTAAGCTAGGACTGTTTCTCTTTCACTTTTTCTCCCTTAGAGAGGAGAGATTCCTTCCCCCAAAATATGCATGGTGTCATGTACTAGGATATTTTGCTTCTCTTTCTTGTTATTTTTCCTTGTCTTTAAATTTCACCAGGATCCACTTTCTCAACTTAATTTCTGGTGTTCCTTTATGACAGTTCATCTCCATATGCCATTACACACCTATTGCTCCTTCCAAAGGGAGTAGTTTAGGGCTGGGTACCTCTGTTCTGACATCTTCTTGTAAACTAAACAGGGGCTAGAGAGTCAATGGAAGGAATCAATCATACAATAGCGGTGGTAAAGTCACCTGGAGGAGTTTATCCAAGGAAGTTTTGATGTTGTTGTTTTTTGAACCAGGAATTAATCCTAGTGGTGCCTAACCATCAAGACACATTCCCAGCACTTTTTAATTTTTTTCATTTTTTAAATTTGAAACAGAGTCTCCCTAAGTTGCTTAGAGCTGTGCTAAATTGCTGAGGCTGGCTTTGAACTTGTGATCTTCCTGCCTTATCCTCCTGAGCCATCAGGATTACAGGCATGCACCACTGCACCCAGCTTGTTTTATTTTTTAAGAAAACAGACACTATAATATGTTTCATGTTTGCAGGTGACTGATTATTGTAGAGGAGTGAAGATGTGAGGTTATCAAAGTTTTTTTTTCTTTTTTTATAACTTTATTTTATTTATTTATTTTATGTAGTGCTGAGGATGGAGCCCGGGTCTTACACATGCGAGGCAAGTGCTCTACCACTGAGCCATACCCCCAGCCCCCTAATTTTTTTCCTTAAAGGGAAAGATTCATTAAATATATGAGAGGAAATTATTATGACTATAAAGATGAAAGCAAATATACAGAAACATATTGCATATATTGTTATAATATTGTTCTAAGCATTTTACAGAACTTAATTACTTAACCTCTATAACTCTATCTAGAAAGTGCTAATATTAAGTGGGTACAGTGATGAATGCCTCTAATCCCAGCTGCTCAGGAGACAGAAGCAGGAGGATTACAAGTATAAGGCCAGCTTCAGCAACTTAGTGAAGCCCTAAGCAACTCAGTGAGATCCTGTCTATAAATACAAAAAAGGGCTGGGGATGTGGTTCAGTGGTAAAAGCTCCCAAGGGTTCAATTCCTGGTAACAGATATAAAAAAGTGCTAGTATTATCTCTATTATATAGATGAAGAAACTGAGGAAGATAAAGGTTAAGCAATCCATCAAATATGGCACAAATGGGAATTGGTAGAGTTGTCATGAAGGAAGTGATGGGTTTGTATGTAAAGTTTCACTTTTGATGTTGCAAAAATGACAGACTCTTATGCCTTCTTTTTAATATAGCATCTTTGCTGGTAATAAAGGAATAAGTGGAAATATTAGACATTTTAAGATAACACATTTTTAAATAGTGATCTTAGTGAGAACACATGCTTAGTAGTAGCATGGGATGAATCTCTTGGCCTAATTAAGAAGCTATTTGAAGGTTATGGCTATGAATTGAAAATGAATCCAATCTGTTTATGTGGCATTCAATCTTGAATGTGCTGTAGAATAAGCTGAATTATGAGGTGACCTCTAAGTCTCCACAAAGTTCAAATAAATAAAGTGAATAAGAAATGTTTTAGAGTATATAAAACATAAAACATACAATACCCTGGGGCTGGGGCCGTGGCTCAGTAGCACAGTGCTTGCCTAGCATGTGTGAGGCACTAGGTTTGATTCTCAGCACCACATAAAAATAAATAAATAAAATAAAGTTATCATGTCCACCTACAACTAATATATATATATATATATATATTTTTTTTTTTTTTAAAAAAAAACATACAATATCCTGAGCCCCCATAAAAGCAAAGAATTATCAGAAGTTTAAAAAAAGGGTTTTTTTGTGCACCTTTTAGTACCAACCACTAAACTGAATATATGGAAAGATACTTCAAGTGCCTCTTCCCCTCAAAATAGTAGGGTTCTTTTCTGCCATGTCCTGTGATTCCATTGGAGAAGACATTGAGATAAAACAGGCTGATCTTCTGGGGAAATCCTTTCATCACTCAGTAATTACACTTAGGAAATGGTGTTTTCTAGTTGCTGTTGAGAATATTGAAATGATAAATAGCCTTTCAACTTAAAATATTAACATATATAATGTCCACATGAAAACTATGTAAACCCCAATCAATCCATTCACATTTTTGCATGTAAATATCTTGCCTTGATAAACTTTGATTATTCAATAATATATACATAAATTAAATAAAAGCTAGCAGCATCATTTCCAGACAACCTTTTTTTAATTGTTACAAGAAACAAATAAATCTTAGGCAGATCTTACTTTGTGTTTTCACTAATATTGAAGAAATCATGGAACCTGTGAAACAAAAAATAAATAAAATCACAAAATAGAAGATATAACAGAAAATAAAACTTGATTTAGACATAAAAGAATAGAGGGAAGGTAAAATAACAGAGAAAATATAAGTCTATTAAAATGAAATGTATTATAGTAGAATTTAAATTTAAATAGCAAGCAGTATAGAACAGAATATGTTATACAGAAGATTGAACAATTTAAACATAGAGAAATCTTGAGAAGCTATTTCATAATTCAGAAGTTAAATAAACGAATGTGAAGAAAGATGAAGGAAAGAGAATAAGAAGCAAATATATAGGTAATTCATGCTCCTGAAGAGCATGATACTGTTAAACATAAATTTTAAAAATGTAGTAGAAGAAAACTATATGACCTGAAGAAAGATACAAATTTAAATTTGTAATAGCTTGTTAGAAATAAAGACAAACTATGAAAAAGACCGACATTTATATGCATGCATACATGTGCACACCCGCGTGCATACACACACACACACACACTCACACACACACACACACAACTTGGTGAAGACCTAAAGACAAACCCAGATAAAAACAGTTATCTGACACTAGACAAAGGTGCCAAAAACATACATTGGAGAAAATACAGCCTTTTAAACAAATGGTGCTGGGAAAACTGGAAATCTCTTTATGTAGAAAAACAAAATTAAATCCTATTTTTCACCCTGCACCAAAGTTGATTCAAAGTGCTCAAAGACTTAGGAATTAGACTAGAACCCCTAGAAGAAAATGTGTACCCAACACTCCAACATGTTGGTTCAGGAACTGACTTCCTTAACAAGATCCCTAAAGCATAAGAAATAAAAATAAAAAAAATAGTAAGTGGTTGGCATTAAATTAAAAAGCTTCCGTACAGCAAAGAAATAATTAAGATCATGAAAAGAGAACCTACAGAATGAGAGAAGATAATTTCCTCCTGGTCCTCAGATGGGGCATTGATATACAGAATACAAAGAATTCACACCATTGAGTATATCCACAAGAAATTAATTAAAAATATAAGTGTGGGTAAATGGCAGAAAGATCAGTAGATTAGAAGAAAGGGAGCAGGAGATGGCGGCAGGTCGGGTAAGTGGAGGTGCTCTAGACTGAATTAGAACAAGATATGTTCCATCACCAGGCATGGTGGTGCACCTTTCCAGGTGCTTGCATTAGGGCTGTATAAGAAGCAAAGATGAAGTGGCAATACCTTATTAAAAACAGGAAAATTGCCAGGCACTGTGGTACAGGCCTGTAATCTCAGTGGCTCAAGAGGCTGAGGCAGGACCCTGACTTAAATATAAAAAGGGGCTAGGGACAGGCATGATGGCACACGCCTATAATCCCAGTGGCTAGAGAGGCTAAGGCAGGAGGATTGTGAGTTCAAAGCCAGGCTCAGCAAGGGCAAGGCGCTAAGCAACTCAGTGAGACCTTGTCTCAAAATAAAATACAAAATAGGGGTGGGATGTAGCTCAGTGGTTGAGTGCCTCTGAGTTCAATCCCCAGTACTCCAAATAATAATGATAATAATATTAATGATAATAATAGTAATAATAATATTTAAAACTTAACATCAAAAAGTAAATACCCTGCTATTTTTTAAAAATTTATTTATTATTAGTTCTAGAAGTTTTCTGATGGGATTTTTTTGATCTTCCATATATAGAATCATGTCAGCAAATAGTGATAGAGTTATTTTCCTATTCATATCCCTTTTAATTTCTTTACTCTGTATAATTACTCTATCTATAATTTCAAGGACTATTTTAAGTAGAAGTGGAAAACGAGGGCATCCCTGTCTTGTCCCAATTTTTAGAGAAATTGCTTTCAATTGTTCTCCATTTAGAATGATGTTGGCCTTGGGCTTAGCATAGATAGGTTTTACAATGTTGAGATATGTTTCTACTATCCCTAGTTTTTCTAGTGTTTTGAGTTTGAAGAGGTGCTGTATTTTGTCAAATGCTCTCTTTGTATCTATTGGGATCATTATATTATTCTTGTCTTTAAGTCTATTGAAGTGATGAATTATGTTTATTGATTTCTATATGGTAAACCAATCTTGCATCGCTGGGATGAACACCACTTGATGGTGGTACACTGTCTTTTTAATATGTTTTTATATGCAATTTGCCAGAATTTTACTGAGAACTTTTGCACTTATGTTCATCAGGTATATTGGTCTTAAGTTTTCTTTCCTTGATGTGTTTTGTCTGATTTGGGTATCAGGGTGATACAATACTAGCCTAAAAAAATGAGTTTGAAAGGGTTCCCTCTTCTATTTCATGGAGTATTGGTGTTAGTTCTTCTTTGAAGTTCTTGTAGAACTTGGTTAAGAATCTATCTGGTCTTGGGCTTGTCTTGGTTATTAGGCTTCCGATGGCATCTTTTATTTCATTGATCTGTTTAAATTGTATATGTCTTCCTGATTCAGTTTGGGTAGACCGTATGTCTTTAGAAATTTGTCAATGCCTTTGAGATTTTCTGTTTTATTTGAGTATAAATTTTCAAAATAGTTTCTAATTATCTTCTATATTTCAGTAATGTCTATCATAATATTTCCTTTTCCATCATGAATTTTAGTCATTTGAGTTTTCTATTTCTCTTCATTAGTGTAGATAAGGGTTTATCAATTTTACTTATTTTTTTCAAAGAACCAACTTTTTGTTTTGTCAATTTTTTTGAATTGTTTCTTTTGTTTCAATTTCATTGATTTCAGCTCTGATTTTAATTATTTCCGGTCTTCTACTGCTTTGGGTGTTGATTTGTTCTTCTTTTTCTAGGGCTTTGAGATGAAATGATAGGTGATTTATTTGTTGACTTTTTATTATTTTAATGAGTGAGATCAATGCACTGAACTGTCCTCTTAGCAATTCCTTCGTTATGTCCCAGAGATTTTGGTATGTTGTATCAGTGTTCTGATTTACCACAGAGTATTTTTTTTATTTCCTCCCTGATTTTTTCTGGTATTCATTCATCATTTGATAGCATATTTTAAGTCTCCAGGAGTTGGAATAGCTTCTATTTCTTATTTGATCTTTGATTTAAGTTTCTTCTGTTGTGATCTGATATATATATATATATATATATATATATATATATATATATATACACACATATATATACACATACATATATAAAATTTGTTAAGAATTGTTTTATGGCATAACATAATCTATCTTAGAGAAGGATCCATGTGCTGCTGAGAAGAAAGTGTATTCACTCAATGAAAGATGAGATACTCTATATATGTTCAAATCAAAATAATTGATTGTATTGTTTAGTTCTATAGTTTCTTTGTTTAGTTTTGTTTGGAAGATATATCCAGTAGTGAGAGAGGTGTTTGAAAGGCACCCAGTATTATTGTGTTGTGGTCTATTTGACTCTTGAAATTGAGAAGGGTTTGTTTGATGCCCCATTGTTTGAAGCATATATATTTATGATTGTTGTGTCTTGCTGATGTACAATTAAAGCAGTATAAAATGTCCTTCTTTATCCCTTCTGATGAATTTTGGCTTGAAATCCACTTTATCCGATATAAGGCTGAAGACCCATGCTTGTTTATGCAGTCCATGTGAGTGATATTTTTTTTTCCCATCCTTTCACCTTCATTTAGTGGATGTCTTTTCTTAGGATGTCTTAAGCACATCATTTTGTTGGGTCTTTTTTTTTTAATCCAATCTGCTACTCCATGTCTTTTGATTGATGAGTTTAGGCCATTAACATTCAGGGTTATTATTGAGATATGATTTTTATTCCCAGGCATTTTGGTTTATTTTTGTTTTTTAACTTGACTTCACTTCCCCTTTGATTGACTTTTCCTTTAGTTTATTCCCTCCCTTTGCTGGCTTTCATTGTTTTTTCATTTTCTCCTCATAGACTATTTTGCTGAGGATGTTCTATAGTGTTGGTTTTCTAGCTGTGGATTATTTTAACTGTTGAATATGATGGAATTTTTAAATTTCATCTTCAAATCTAAAGCTTAGTTTTGCTGGATATAAAATTCTTAGTTGGAAATCATTTTCTTTCAGAGCTGGATGTATGTTATTCTAGGACTTTCTGGTGTTGCGGGTCTGGGTTGAGAAATCAGTTGCGAACTGAATTGGTTTTCACCTTTATGTAATTTTATTTTTTTCTCTCAAAGCCTTTAAAATTCTTTCCTTATTCTGTATGTTACTCATTCTCAATATAATATGCCTTGGTGTGGGTCTGCTGTAATTTTGTACATTTGGGGTTCCTATATGCCTCTTGCAGTTGATTTTCCATTTAATTATTTAGATTTAGGAAAATTTCTGATATTTTGTCATTGAAAATATTGTGCATTTCTTTGGTTTGTATCTTTATGCCTTCATCTATTCCAATGAATCTTAAATGTGGTCTTTTAATGTTATACCACATTTGTTGGAAGTTTTGTTCATGGTTTCTTACCATCTTCTCTGTGAAGTCAGCTTTATTCCTTCCTTTTGAAGATTTCTGCTTGATTCTTTTTTATAATATCTGTCTCTTTATTGAAGTGATCTTTCATTTCCTGTATTTGTTCTCCTATACAATCATTTATCTTGAAGATCAACCTAAGTATGTGCATTGTAAATTTGTTCTCTGACATTTCTTCTACTGTGTTATTTATGGATTTTATTGTTGCAACATTTTGGTTTGTTTGCGGTGCTTTGTTGTTGCCAGTTGGCTGGGCTAGCAAGATAAGCTGGGTTTAAAGGAGCTGGCTGCAGCAATAAACTGAGAAAACAGTGAAGAAAAATGCAAAACATGGAAATGAGTTGCCAGGGTGGGATTGCTCATTGATCCTATGGGTCAGCTCCATGATGGATAATTCTGGAAGGAGCAAGAGAGGGAATGAACCCATAACCCCCCTATTCATTGGGGAAAATACATTCGATAGAATACTCCACCCAAATAAGGCAAGGGATAGGGTTTTGAAAAGTGGAGTCTTCCTTGGTGATGTCTTGTGATCAGCAGATTGATTGACATCTTGGCAAGTCACAACCATCTCAGGTGCTGTGTAGGATCATAGGCAGAATGAGAGGAAAGACACAATTGTGTTGCACAGCCCAATCAGTGCGCAACACCAGACCAGTTTCTTATATGCTCAAATGTGCATAGCTCATACACACAGCCCATGGATGGCTCAAAACACTTTGTTTCCTTATTTTTCATGTTGTTTGAGTGTCATTCCATCTAGAAATATGGATCTGAGGCAGTACAGTTTCTATCCTGAAGTCTACTAGAGTTCCAAGGCTTCCAGTACCTCACCTTTAAGGGGGAGATCAATATCAATAGGACTTAAGGCAAATAATATACAACCTTATACCAAATAGCTCCTATTAAGGCATCTATAGTTTTGTTGCAATAAACAGAAATGATGTGTTCACTTATTGTTTACAATATAAACAGTTTTTAAAAGGTTTATCATTTCAAATGATGAACAAAGAGAAAACAGAAGTAGTGTATGTTGTGATGCTTATGAGGGAGGAGGAGAAAAATAGAGGTAAAAATTTATAGTAAGAGCAAGGGAGAAATTAATAGAGGTTAGTTCTTAGCATGAGAGAAGTGAGAAAGAGAATCCAGGGAGACATGTATAAGTGAAAGAAAAAAATATATATACACAGAGTTTTAAAATAGTAAAAATATAAGAATACACTAAAAAACTGTAATATACTATTCAGACATCCCATTCCTCATTAAATTGTTGCATGAAAAATATTCGGGTTTAAAGATGATAGAAATGTGAGAAAAAGGTGGGGGGAAGGAAAGTCTTATTGGAAAATTGAATAATTTCTTTGATTGCTTCTGTTGACTTTTAAAAGTTTTCTCAGCTTCTCTTCTCCACTAATAGATGGGGTTGTCTGAAGTTTGATGGTAGTTCCAGTCTAGTGGGGGCTGGATTGATTGAATGGGTGAGCAGATAGCAAGATGCCCTCACACTCTCTTCTAGTTTTCCCACCCATTATAGCTGCCCCTGCACACTTCAGGACTCACTGCCTGGAGAGAGCCCTGTTTTCTCAAGTTTCTCCAACCTGTGCTCTTCCAGGGACTGCCCCCCATTCTCTCTGGATTTCCAAGGCTGGCCAGGCCCACACAGTCCCAGCTGCAATCTGACAGATCTGGGCTCCAGATTCCCCAGATTCTGCCTTGCTGCAGTCTCAGGATCTCAATGCCATCTCAACTTGTAGAGAAACCTCCAGGGATGCACCCACACAAAGAAGTGACCCTGAAAAGAGGAAGCTAGATGGCAGCCACTAATACATCCAGCAGGAAGACCTAAGGTACAACCAGGCTTTCAGGTACCCCAACAATATGTCTCCAGGCCCTGGTGGTGTTCCGAGACTGAGGCAGCTGTGCTCTGAGATGGCAGCAGTGGGGTTGCAAATCTGCAGGCTCTTTGGCCTTGGACTCATTTAACAGATTTCTCCATGTTTTCTTCTATCCCAATGAATCAAGTTTATTCTCTTTATGCTGTCCCATACTTCTTGTGTATTTTGATCATGTTCTTTTTTCTCCTTTATTGCATATTGAATATTCAAGTTCATATACCTTGTCTTCAATTTCTGAAGTTATATCTCCAAGGCTTGAAGTTTTATTTTACTCCCAATCTAATCTTTTGGTGATGGCTTCAAGTAAATTTTTAATTTGATTCTTTAGGTCTTTTATTTCCAGGAGTTATGATTGGCTTGTTTTCAATATCTCTGTTTCTTTTTCTATTTTTTTTAGAATTTTATAGTTATACGTAGTAGTCATGTTTATTCTGACAAAATTATACATGTGTGGAATTTAATTTTAGCTTATAAACCACCTCTGTTTTTCTCCTTTTTACTTCCTGTCCTTTTCAATATCTCTATTTCCTTATTGAAATTGTATTTTATTTTCTGTATTTGCTCACTTAATTTCATTCTCTTAGATTATAGAACATTACAATAAACAGTGTTTATAGTCTTTCTCTGGAATTTCATTCATTCCTTATATGTGGATTTCTCTGTTGGACGATTATAACTTTTGGGTGGAGAATTTTGTGCATATTTCTTCATGTTTCACAGATCTTGGACTTGCACATCAGTTCCAATGGTTTCCCATTCTTCACTTATGCTTCTATCCTTTGTTTGTGCTGTTTTGTTTCTTGTTCTGAGATTTCTCTCTGTTCTTGATGTCTAGGAATGAAACCTGGGGTTCCCCTCTGATTGTTCCTAATTGGGGCCTCATTTTTGTTTCCAGACCTTTGTCTTCCACATTCTATATGTTAAAGTACTTTGGGGATTGGGGGTGTGTGTGATTGTGTGTGGAGGGAGATTCACTTTTGCTTGGCTGAGTTGTGAGCATTACTTTAGAGCATAATCTCTCCTCTGTGAATTTGAAGCTCCCAAACACCTTCCAGTCCTCTTAGATGAAAGGGTGAGTCATGAATATCAATAATTTTAGCATCAGATGTAAGCCTTAAATTAAGTATCTGGTGTCTACTTTGACCTCTATAACACTATTACTACCTGTATAGAAATTGTGGGGTGAACATTTAACATCAGCACCAACAATAATCAACCATGAATTAAATTAGTTTTTAAATAACAGGTGTTTGCTTTGTCATCCACTCTGTTAATAATCATTAAAAAATGATTTGGAGAGGGATTGCATGAACTACATAATTATATCAGATGCTGAAATTATAGTTTCTTAAGTGACAAAAAAATAGGGTAAGAAGGCCAGAGAAAATTTGAAGTGTTTACACAGTGAATGGAGAAGCAGAAGATATGTAAAGGTGATAGCTATAAATAAGGAGGAGTAAAAATTAACAAAATATAATAAAATAGTGAAAAAGAGGATGAATGGAGCAGAAAATTTAACTATTAGTTGGAGATGAGAGTGATGAAAGGGTAATGAGGAACAACAATCAAGGTGAAAACAAACAAATGATTTTAAGACCAAAACAACCCAAACCCATGTTTAATTTTCCCCATGAGAGTCATACCAAGGCTAAATAATAAATGGATGAAGAGAAAAATCTATTAAAATGTAAGTAAAATTATATATATATATATATATATATATATATATATATATATATATATATACACTTTTTCCAAAACTATCCAGTGAGAACACATACACACATATACATCCATACCTCCACCCACATGAACATGCACACATACACACAAACATACATAATCATGCACAAAGAAAAAAAATGTGTAAAAATGAGATTAAATAAAATAAAATTTAAAAAATAAAAAGAGCAAAAAAATGATGGGGAGAATAGGAAAATCATGATAAAACCCTTAAAACATTTTTAGTTTTTTGAAGGACACAATACTTTTATTTCATTTATTTATTTATTTAGTGCTGTGAATTGAACCCAGTGCTTCACAGATGCTAAGCAAGGGCAGTATTACTAACCATAATCTCAGGCCCCAGAAAACTTCTTAATGAGAAATAAAGGACTTCTTTCTGCTGAAGTGGTCAAACCTGTTGGCAAGGATTGATTTTCTTTATTTGTTCTTAATTTTAGACTCTAACATTTGGGTCAAGGATTGGGCATTGTTAAACCCAATGTTTCTGTGTTCCTCACCAAGTTGCCAGTTATTGTGGCTAGGAGCCAAAGTAGATTGTAGTAGCTCTCAGCTTCCTGTTTCCTAGCATAGCTTGACTAAACAGGGGTGTGCTTACAAGTGTTGTACTCCCATGGCATGGTTGGTGTGGAGTTCTAAGTTGAAATTCACAGCAGTTGGGATTTAGTCTTGGCTGTCTTTTGGAAATCTGTTCATTGGTATATGTGATTTGATCCATACCCCTTGTTTCTGGGGAGATGCTGATCTCTGCTGAATTTCTTGGTCTCAGGGGTCTTCAATAAATTTCCCTTCATTAACCACCATAGATATAAATTACCCATGATAAAACCTGGAGTTCAGAGGCTCCTAAATGATCATTGTTGGTGTATTCCCAATAGCTCTTATGGGAACCCAGCAACAGAGGGAGCACTCTCTCCTCTGTATCCTGAGGATGGATAACATTAGGCGCAATTCTCTTTTCTCCTGTTTGAGTAACACTGGTCCAGGAACACTCTAGAGCCCACAGGAATTTACTGCTAGGTGAGACTGGCACTTTCCTTTATGAGTTCCCAATCCCCAGCCTCTACTCAGTGATTTTTCTCTACAGCAACCCTGGTTTCTGCTGAATTATCCTCTCAACTTGGATTGATTTTCACTCAACAACTTTCCACCATCTCTGGCTCCATTAAGATCAGTCTCCCTCTCTGTTTTACAGGTTCCCACAATCCATTTTTTTTTTGTATCACTATTGTCTCTCTCTGCTTGTGCTCTCCCAAACTGTAGCAGCCCCAAACTGGCTCCTGTCACCCCTACTACACAAGCTGGCCTATATCTAATGTATTTTGTCTTATGTTATATTTGCAGTTTTTGAATCTCTGTGTCTGTATGGTTTCTTTTACTATCTGGTATTGAATTCCACTAAGTTCCTTTAGTTATACACCCTGCTGAGGAACAGTCTGTTCACTTTTTAAATACTGAGTTAAGGAACTTCTAGGAAGCACACCCTTCCTCTAATCTGAGGTTTTCTCTTCATGCTTTTCATTGCTTTTAACATAAATGGGTGGTTTTTGTTTTGTTTAGTTTTGCTTTGGAATTGGATGGTGAACCCAGGGCCTTGAACATGCTAAGCAAATGCTCTATCAAATCCACAGCCTTCATAAACTATTTCCTTCATCTAATGAATTATCATGATTTATATCTTTACTTCTATTTATATGATAAATTAGGTTTGTTGTTTTGCGTATTTTTGAAAATATCTTCTCCTACATTAAAACTTTTTAATCACTTAATGTCTTATGATGAACAGATGTTTTAAATTATAATAAAGCCCAGAATAAACACATGGGGATACAGATTTGCTTTATAGTTAGTACTTTTTGCAACACATTTGAGAAATATTTTTACCCTAAGATCACAGAAGTGCTCATAAAAGTTTTATTTCTAATATTCTTTTATTTTTGCACAAGTAGTTATACAATCACATTTTTCGTGATTTCATGTAGAAGCTTATTTTTTTCACAGAAATATTTATCAAAGATTTCATGTATGCATACCATACATGATATATAATCTATATCATGAATCAAACATTTAAAAATACCTGTGTAGTCACTTCTTTTCCCTCAGTTTTCTTGCACTTCCATGTTCTTATTTTCTATACCATTATATTTTGTCCAGATAAATAGTATAGGCATTATATGTACATGTATACAAATAATATTAATCACTTGAAAGTCAGTGATTATTATTTAAGAAGATGTAAAAATAGAGCCCTCAAAGGGCTGAAAATAATGGATTCCATGTATGTGCAATACCATAAAATTATTTAGAAATATTACTTATGCAAATTGCTTATACTTTTTACAGTCTTATTTTATAAAAGGGCCTTAACATAACAATCCTTTACTTTGCAATTTCTTTAAAGTTTTAAAGTAAATCACTTCAGTAAATAAAACTATTTATTTGAACTTAATAAAATTGTATCATCTTATCTCAGACAGAAACATGTTTTTTAATTAAGAATCACTTGAAATCTGTATCACTCGAAAGCCTGTACCTACCAAGGTAAATAACAAAGAGGTACAGGAATTCTGTTACTTCATTTTCACGCAGAATAACAAGACATATTTTGTTTACTACCTGTTATTTATTGAATAAAAGAAAATAAATATATTTTAAATTTTATTTTAAGAAATAATTGTGCTATATCCAACTGAGAGAATTTTTCTATCCTTGTATTAATAATGATGAATTTTAAAATGGAGTAATGTTTTTATTCAAGAATGTTTTAGTCAGCTTTTTCATCAGTGTGGCCAGAAGGCCCGACAAGAACAACACAGAGGAAGAAAAGTTTCTTTGCAGCTCACAGTTGCAGGGTCTCAATTCATAGATAGCTAATATAATTCCTCTGGGAATAAGATGAGGCAAAACATCATGGTAGAAGGACATATCAGAGGAAAGCATCTCAGTGCATGGATACCAGGAAGGGGGGGGGGAGAGAGAGAGAGAGAGAGAGAGAGAGAGCGAGCTGCTTATCATGGACAAAGTATAAACCTCAAAGGTACACTCACAGTGACCCCCTCCTCCATCCACAACATAACTGCCTAAAATTAACACTCAGCTAATCTAGTATCAGTGGTTCAATCAAGTAATTACTCTACAACTCTCATAATCATTACACCTCTGAATGTTTTTGCATTTTCTCTCACATGAACTTTTGTGGGTCACCATTTATCCAAGCCATGACGTTTTACCCCTGCTCCCCCCACCAAAAAAAAAAAAACCTCATGCCCATTTCACAATTCAAAATACATTTAGCTCATTTCAAAGAATTCCCATAGTCTTAGTATTTTCAGCATTACCCAAAAGTTTAAGTCCAAAGTCTCCTCTGAGACTCAAAGCAAACTCTCAGCTCTTTTCCCCTGTAAAAATTAAATGCAAATTAAATATATGCAATATACAATGGAGTAGAGTAAACATTTTATTTCCATATGGGAGAAAAGGAGACATAGAAAGAAAGGATGGAATCAAAGCAAGACCAAATTCAAGCTGGGCAAAAAAAAATTGGATCTCCACATCCAACATCTGGGTCACATGCATTATAATATTCTCTCCAAAGTCTTTATCCTTAAGACTTTACTGTTTACAGCACACATGACCTCTTTTTTGCCCTGTTTCTGTCCACTTCTCACAGATTTTTCTTGGCAGACTTTCTGTGGTACTCTAATCTCTTAAACTCAAGTGTTTCCACTGCAGCTTTGGTTTTCTTCTTGCATATTCATGCACCACTCTCTCAGGGTCAACCCCCAAGGATTCTGACCCTGCTACATTTTGCCTTGTCTGCTAGGTCTTCCTTTGAAATCTTGGCAAAAGCCTTCATGACACCCTAAATTCACCATCCTGTGTTCTTACAGAACCAGCTGCCAAGGTAGGCCACCTTCTGGTTGCTGCCAAGGTAGGTAACTTTCTTGAGCAGTAGCCTAGCCTCCTGGGATTACAGCTGGAACAGCATCTGAGTAACTGTGTGACTGAGCATGATAAAACAACTTCTTACAGGTAGGTAAAACCTACTTACACAAGCCCCTCTGTATAAGTAGGGTACCCCCATTGTCTCTTCTCAAAGGAATTTATATTTATTTATTTATTTATTTATTTATTTATTTATTTATTTATTTCAGGAATTGAACCCAGGGGCACTCAGCCACTGAATCACATTCCCATCCCTATTTTGTATTTTATTTAGAGACAGTCTCACTGAGTTGCTTAGCACCTCACTATCACTGAGGCTGGGTTTGAACTCACAATCTTCCTGTCTCAGTCACCTGAGCTGCTGGGATTACAGGTGTGCACAACCATGCCTAGCAGGAATTTTTATTTTTATGCTCTTCAGCCTGAGGTGGTTATGATCTTGCCAATTCCTGAGATGTTCTCAAGAAATATTTTCTATTTTCTCTGGGGAAAATATTTAACATCACTTTAGTGGATATAATGTCTTTATCTACCACATCTTGCTTGGCCCCAGTCTTACTGGCAGATTTTTGTCAAAATTGCAAGTTTTCAAGTCTTTCTGCTCTGCTTTCTGATCCTTATTATCACAGGATATCTGTTTATTGCATTGGTTTTCAGTAAAAATAATAGCTTATGTTTATACCATGTAATTTTTATTAACAGTAAAATCAAATTGAATATCTCAGTAATGCTCCAAAAATGTACTGCCATAATCATTAGAAACCAGTGAAATGAAAGTGAATAAATTGAAGCCAGTATTATATTATAATTGCTATATAATAATTTTATTTTATACATGTACTTTGGAATAGATATATTATTATTATAGTTAAATTCAACTTGAAAACTTGTTTTGAAATAATAAAAAATAACAAGGTGAACTGTATTAAAGCATAGTGAAGCTCATATGATAAATGAATACTATGCAAACCTTCTATCTCATCCATAAAAATTCAGGTTAATATTGAGTACCAACAACAAAATAACATGCTATCCTCTTGAGTTTAAATAAGCTCTGAATGTTTAAATTTCTATGTGTTCTATAATTGCTTCCCTTGCATAGTTCAAAAGAAGAAAAATATATGTAGTGACTTTATGGAATCAGTCTCTCACTATCTATCTATCTATCTATCTATCTATCTATCTATCTATCTATCATCTATCTATCTATCTATATCTATCTATCTATATCCAAGGATTGAATACATGGAAACTTAGCTACTGAGTCTCATCCCCAACCATTTTTACTTTTTGTTTAGAAAAGAGTCTCATTAAGTTGCTAAGGCTACATTGCTGAGGCTGGTCTTATCCTTGTAATCCTCCTGCTATGGCCTCCTATGAAATTGAATTACAGATGAGCACAAACTCATTGAGCCAGAACACAAATTTTGAGTATGATCAAAAAGATCTTGGGTTTTTATATTCATAATTATGTTCTAAATGAACAATTACACACAATTTTCTCACTAAATTTAAGGAAAATTATAGACTATTAGTTCAGTTTTCCAGACAATTATTGATTATTCTTAAATCATAACTGTTTATAATTTTTTTAATAATGGCCAATTTTTAAATCCCCTTTCCCTTCAGAATGCAAATACTTTTTTTATAATTGAGATACCTCTTCTCATTTTCCCCTTAATCTATAAAATCCAGAGAGATGTACAAATTTTCTTGAAGTCTTTAACTGAAGAAAATGAATAACTGTTATTTTTTAACATTTTCTTCAGTTAAAGCCTTCAAGAGTCTAATGACAATGTGATGAAAATGTTGAAAAGGGGTCTACAATCAATTCAAAATTCTTGATTAAACAATGGTATATGAGGAGCAAAGGCCTACTTTAGCTGCCATTCACTTCCTTCCTTCTGGAATATTGGAAAGAGAGCAATAGACACAAGCACTATTTCTTGCTACTTTCCTGAACCCCTCTGTTTTAGTCAGCTTTTTCTTTGCTGTAACCAAAAGAACTAACAAGAGCAATTTTAAAGGAGGAAAATCTTATTTGGGGCCCACAGTTTAAGGGGTCTCAGTACATAGATGACAAAATCCATTGCTCTGGGCCAGTGGTGGAGAAGAATATCATGGCTGAAGGACATGGCAGAGGAAAGCAGCTCAGTATATCATGTCAGGAAGCAGAGAGAGAGACATACAGCTCCACTCTCCAGTGATAAAACATACATCCCAAATGCACAACCCCAGTGATCCACCTCTTCCTGCCACTTGCTAGCTGCATACATTTACCACCCAGTTAGTTAATCTCTATCAGGAGATGAATGCACTGATTCAGTTAAAGCTCTCATAATCCAGTCATTTCACCTCTAGATTTCTTTCATTGTCTCATAAATGAGTTTTTGGTGGATACCTCATATGTGAACCATATACTTCTTTTTAGCCTCCATAACCATTACTAACTTACCAACTCAGATTCTGAGCACTAGTCACAGTTTTTGTGAATACAATTGTGTTCACTTTCTTTGATTTAAATTATCATGAGTTGCATTAGATTGAAATTTTAAATTGTACTCTATTAATATTTATAATTTGTATGTATGTTTTAAAGTTCCAATTAAAAATTAAAAAATTAAAATTTAAAAATGTAACATAAGACCTAAAAGTGAAAAACTACTAAAACAAAACATGGAAAAATTTATTGAAATTGGTCTATACAATGACTGCTTGGATATGATCCTAAAAGAATAGAAAACAAAAAGAAAAAGAGACCAATGAGCCAATTTACATTAGCAACATTGATAACATTTAAAATAGCAACAAAATATTTATGAATAAACTAAAAAAATGAAGATATTGTAACTAAAAATTGTAAAACATTTATGTAAAAACTTAAAAAAATAAATGAATTCACAGAAGCAGTCATGTGAGACTGTATTAAACTGAACAACTTCTGTTCAACAAAGGAAACAACAATGTGAAAAAATAAAAGAGAGGGAGAAATATTTTCAAACCATATATGGAATATAATGGAATGCAATCAATATACAAATCATCTAAAGAAATAAAAATATTCATTATCAAAAGAGTCTATTTAAAAATAGGCAAAGGGTTCAAATAGACATTTCTACCCCAAAAACAGAAATAACCTATAAGTATACAAAAAGGTGCTCAATACAACTAATTATCAATGAAATGAAAGTTAAAACCACAATGAAATATCAGTACACATCTTTAGAATGTCTGTATTCCAAAAAAGAACAAGATAAAATTTATTGGTGAGGATGTGGAGGAAAGAGAACATTTGTGCATTGTTGTGGAAGATGTCAGTTGACAGAACCATTTCAGAAAACAGTATGAAGGTTCCTAGAAAATTAAAAATAGAAGAACTAGGGCTGGGGTTGTAGCTCAGTTGTAGAGCACTTGTCTTGCATGTGTAAGTTACTTGATTCAATCCTCAGCACCACATAGAAACACAAATAAACAAACAAACAAACAAACAAACAAAATAACTACGTGTTTCAGTAATCCTACTTCTGGATTGTAGCCAAAGGAAATGATATCAATATGTCACTCCTATATTGACACATTAGTCACAAGAGTCAAGATATGGAGACAACCTAAGTGTTCATCAGTAGATGAGGAGACATGCCGCAGTCCGGCTGCAGCAAAATAACGGGGGTGGGGGGTGGGGGGTGACGAGCAACTTGTTTAGATTGATACAGCAGGAGTAGGACAGGAGCGGTATTTATACATTCCACACAGCTTATCTAATTAATATAAACCAGATACAGCAGTCAACCAATAAGGAATCTCCACACTTAATGGCTCGCTGGCGTTACTTCACAAACCACTCCCTCTGGCATTTTGCCAGGCACCATCCAGACTTGTTTACAGACTCTAACATTTCTCTGGCAAAATACCAGGTGCCATCCTGACTTGTTTACAGACTCTAACAGAGACATATGGCACATTTACTATATATATATATATATATATATATATATATATATATATATATATATGGTAAATATATATATATATATATACACACACACACATTTACTACATATATTAAATGCACCATATATCTATATTTATATACATATATATATATAGCGAGATATATAGATATATAAATATATATATGAAGTGGGTGAACTCAGAGAATATTATCCTAAGTAGAATAAGCCAGACAGAAAAAAATAAAATACTGTATAAGATGAATTTTGGTTGTAACCTAAAATACTCAAATTCATAGAAATATAGAGAATAATGTTAGTTTGTTGGGGATTTGATACAGGGAAAATGGGAGATATGGGTTAAAGTTACAACTTTTTAGTAATGAAAGATGAATAAATTCTGGGGATCTAATATATAGCAAGGTGATTGGATAATGATATTATTTGTGTATCTAAAATTTCTTAAGAGGGTGATTATTAAACATTACCATTAAAAATAAAAATTATAAAAGGAAATGATATGTATGTAAAATTTTGAATATTTTACCTAGTTTTATTTAAGATATTTTTAAAAATATTGAGCTAAGCACCTGCTAGGAAGCATAACTTTTCCTAATCTAGAATCTTATCCCAGAAATGAAGTTTTAACAAGAATTTTAGTAGTGACAATCGGAACTTTAGTAATTTGGTTATGATCATAAAGGCTTCTTTTTAATTTGGTCTTGAGTTAGCTTTCATGAGAATTACCATACACCAAGATCACAACTCTCTAGGACAGCAGTCAGAAACAGAAATAAATAGAGTACTTACAGCTCCCAGAATGGTGAGACTTCCTGATGATCTAATGGGGGCCAATGTATATGGAAGAAACATTAATTAATTGTAGAAGAGGGTAGAATAAATTCTGAAATAGGATTAGGCAAATTGGTTCACAAAAATATGGAGGCACAGAAGTCCTAGTAAACACTATTTGCAACCTGGAGAAGCAGAGAAACCAGAGAACTTGGTGGCAGATCTCATTCCAAGTCCCAAGGCTTGAGAACATGGAAGCTGATGGTGTTACTCTCTCTAGCCAAAATTCTGAAAAAGTGAAAGTTATTAGTGCAATTCTCAGAGACTGAATGTTTTAGAACCTGAATTTTATCATTCAATGGCCAAAAACAACAACAAAAGTACATCCCCAGTATAAGAGAGAGTAGGTTATTGTGATTTAGATAATATAATTTTCTTCCTGAATATCAACAACTAGATGAAGTCTTGTTAGATCTGTAAACTGCCAATGAATCATACAAGAAGACAATATTTTTTCTTAATCTCCAAAATGGCCACTCAGAAAATTTAATGTAAAATAATCTTATTCATACATATTATAAAGCAATAATAAATGTACAGAACCCATATGATTGAATTGACTAAATGCTACTGAAGAAGAGTAAAGTTGAGATGTGGATTCATTACATATTGCACACTTTATAAGATTCAATATTATAAATATTTCATTTTTATGAAGTTAATTTACAATTTAAAATATAGATTAATATGTTAAAAATTTAAGCAAAATCCATTCAAAAGTTTGCCAATTATTGCCAATATTTTCAGTAGCCTCTTAATTTGTCATGGTTTCTACCTTTCCTTGTTACAGATTGTTCTCAGCACAGCTATCACAAAATTCAGTTGACATAAAATTCAGATTACATTTATCTTTTTTGCAAAATTACACAATTACTTCCCATCACTGAGTAAAATTCAAAATCTAAACAATGACCTATAGTTTTGTACGTGTTCTGAATTTTCACACTATGCCTCTAGCTTCTACTCCCTTGTCACCATCCCTCTATATACCACATAAATATTTTTGCTATTTCTCAGACACACCAGGTATATCTATATCTATGCTTTTTGTTTCCACTTCCTGAATATACTTTTCTCACTTATATGCTTTGTTTACTTTGGCATTTCACACAGGTTTTTGGTTCAAATCTCAAATTCTCAGTTTGTCTTACTCTGAATACCTAATTTAAAGTTGCAATCTGCAATATCAAAGATGACACTCTGTATTTTCCTACACTGATTGATATTTATATTATTTTTGAAAACTGACTTTATTGGTGTGTTATGATTGTACATATTAGTGAGATTTACCTTAAGATAATCCTACATACACATAACATAATTTGTTCAATTTTATTCTTCCTCTTTCCCTTCATTAATTCCTCCTGCTGATAAACTTCCTGTACTCTAAAGGTCTCCCTACTATTTTTTAATTGGTACATTATAATTATTCATGACAATAAGAGTCATTGTGATATAACCATACATTCATAGCATAATTTGGTCAACTTTATTTCCCAGTACCTCCTGTTTTGTTCAGCTATGCCCCACCATTTCTGTACTCTATAGGATGCTGAGTAGAGATCACATTTTTTTCCCTATCTCACTTCCACATATGAGACAAAATATTTGACCATTCAACTTTTGAGTCTGGCTTATTGCACAATATGACTCAGCTATTCTACTCTTTAGTTTTAACCCAAAATAAATTCAGCATACTATAGCAATACATGGGTATCAATGTTTACAGCAACACAATTTACAATATCCAAGTTATGGAATCAGTTTAGGTATATCACTTTTCCTGAAACTTCTGCATTTTTTTAGAGATACCCTCTGCTTTGGGAAAGAGAGGCACATACTAAAAGGACTTTGCTTTGGACACCAATGCTAGGCCTGTCTGGTAAATATCAGAAAAAAATGCAGGTACCCATGACTGTAGACTCCAGATCAAGTCTCTATGTTGGATTCAATTTCCCATCTGTACCAATACAGGGATAACTTTCATGGCCCGAAACTCCAGGAACCCCACAGCTGCAGGCCAACTTGATGGGCCCTGGGATTCATACTGTCCATAATGCCAGGCTGGCTCCAGTGCCCTTGGGCTACTGATCTTCTATGGTATCAGGTAAACTTCAGTGACACGAGGCTTTGAGTCGACCTAAGTGCTAGCAAGGCCAGTACTAATGCACAGAGACATAGGAATTGCTCCATCTGTAGCTCAGTCTCTGTATCCTGGTGTAACAGAGATCCACTTCACCTTTTCAATGTAGCTCTGAGGGTTGTTTTTCAAAGGGACATACTTTTCTTTTCCTGTACTCCCTCCCCTTTCCATAACCTGGGAGCAGGAAACAAGATTACTTTTAGTATTCTGTGCTCCACCGGAAGATGTCTGCCAGAGGATCTAGGAAGTGAACCTCTCCCAAATTATCAAGTGAATCCTAACACACCATCAGGGTTCCCTGAGACCCTCTGTCAGGGCATACCTGGTGTTACAAGCAAAGCTAAAATTTTCCACTGCCCCCCAGCCTCTTCTGAGAAAGGGGAGTGTTCTTTAAGCTCACTATCCTCCAACTTCTGAGAATAAAAGATTGTCCTCCTTGAAGTCCACTGTTATCTGTACCTTCTGGAGCTGTTGAACGCTGACCTAGTTATCTTGCTTAAACATTTGTGCTGTGGTTTATACCTGCATAAGTTGTGCTCTACCTATGCTTGGGGTCAAAGTATATAGGGACCCAGTCTCTTGCTTTGGCCTGCTGGATGGTGAACAAACTCCTTCTTCTTGCTGTACAGACATGGTGGCCATTGACTTGGGAATCTCATCTCAGAACTGGAATTTAGCCTTTGAAGAGCTTCTTTAAAAGCCCCCTGTTTTCCCAGATGTGCAGAATTGCAGCCTCTGGGACAGGAGTCCCCTATGTTTCTATCGCTAGACACATTAAAGAAAAGAAGGAGAGAGAAAACTCAAATTACTAAAATTCATGATTAAAAAAGGAAACACCAGACATCACTGAAATACAGAAGATAATTACAAACTTTTTTCAAAACTTATACTCCAATAAAATAAAAAATATCAAAGACATCAACAAATTTCTAGAGTCATATAATCTACCCAAACTGAATCAGGAGGATATACACAATTTAAGCAAATCAATTTCGAGCAATGAAATAAAAGATGCCATCAAAAGCCTACCTAAAAAAACCCAGGACCAGATGGATTCACAGCTGAATTCTACAAGACCTTCAAAGAAAAACTAATATTAATACTCCTCAAATTATTCTGTGAAATAGAAAAACAGGGAATCCTTTGAAACTGATTCTATGAGGCCAGGATCACCTTGATACCAAACCAAAGACACATCAAGGAAAGGAACTTTAGACAAATATTCTTGATGAACATAGATGTAAAAAATTCTCAATAAAAGTCTGGCAAATCACATACAAAAATATATTTAAAATATAGTAGGGGGCTGGGGATGTGTCTCAAGTGGTAGCACGCTCACCTGGCAAGCGTGGGGCGCTGGGTTTGATCCTCAGCACCACATTAAAAAAATAACATAAAGATGTTGTGTCCACTGAAAATTAAAAAAATAAATATTAAAAAATTCTCTCTCTCTCTCTCTCTCTCTCTCTCTCTCTCTCTCCCTCTCTCTCTCTCTTAAAAAAAAAAGATAGTAGGGGGCTGGGAACATAACTCAGTTGGTAGAGCTTGCCTCACATGCACAAGGACTTAGGTTCAATCTCCAGCACCACAAAATAAATAATAATAATAAGGAAGGAAAGAAAAGATGGTGCACCACAATCAAGTGGGGTTCATCCCAGGGATGAAAGATAAGGAAATCAATAAATTCAATTCATCATATTAATAAACTTAAAGATGATCATCTCAATAAATACAGAAAAACCATTCAATGAAATATGGCACCCTTCATGTTCAAAACACTAGAAAAACAAGGGATAATAGGAACATATCTCAACATTGTAAAAGCTATCCTTGCTAAGCCCTAGGCCAACATAATCTAAATGGAGAACAATTGAAAGCATTTCCCATAAAAACTGAAACAAGACAGGGATGCCGTCTTTCACCAGTTCTATTTAACATAGTCCTTGAAACTATAGCTAGAGCAATTAGACAGATAAAAGAAAATAAGGGATATAAATAGAAAAAGAAGAATTCAAACTTTCACTATTTGCTGATACAGAGGATCAAAAAAAGTCCAATAGAAAAATTCTAGGACTAATAAATGAATTCAGAAAATTAGCAGGATATAAATCAACACAAATAAAAAAAATTGCATTTCTGTACATCAGTGATGAATCCTCTGAATGAGAGTATTGCACCATTTACAATAGCCTCAAAAAAAAAAAGAAAAAGAAAAAGAAACACAAACAAACAACAACAAAACCCTTGGGAATAAACCTATAAAAGAAGTTAAAGATTTCTGCAATGAAAACTACAGAACCCTAAAGAAAGAATTTAAAGAAGACCTTAGATGATGGAAATATTTTCCTTGTTCTTTGATAGGGAGAATTAATATTGTCAAAATGACCATACTACCAAAAGCACAGATCTAATACAATTCGAATCAATATCCCAATGACAGTCCTAATAAAAATAGAAAAAAACAATCATGAAATTCATTTGGAGAAATAAAAGACCTAGAATAGCCAAAGTAATCCTTAGAAAAAAGAATGAAGCAAAAGGCATCACAATACCAGAACTGGTTTGAGGTGGCTAAGGGAACAAAGCACCAGGAAACCCCCCCCCAGCCCCGCAGGTGTGATAAAAACACCAATAAGGTGCCTGAAGAACCATCTGTCCATCACTGTGGTCTCCTGACCAACCCTGGATCTCAGCAAGCTCTCTCTACCAACCCCAGTAGGACAAGGGACTCTTAAAACCTCCCTTTACTGTCCCAAGCCCTCCCTTTCTGCCCTAAACCCAATAAAAATTCCAATCTGACTGAGCCCAAAAGCGATTCCCCAAACCCACCTTGTTGAAGTGGAGGGTCTTCCCCTGGGAGTGAATCTCAATAAATCCTTGTTCAGCAGCTTCTAATCTTCCTCCTTCTGGTCACTGGTGTCTGATCTTACACTGACTTTCTTAACAAGACTCCAAAATAGCAAGAAATAAAATAAAGAATCAATAAATGGGGGCCAGGGTTGTGGCTCAGTGGCAGAGCACACATATGTGAGGCACTGGGTTCGATCCCCGACATCACATAATAAATAAATAAATAAAAACAAATAAAATAAAGGTGTTGTGTTCATCTACAACTAAAAAAAAACCCAAAACCAAAACAAACAAACAACAACAACAACAACAAAAAGAACAATGAGGTGAAGAGAGAGCCTACACTTTGGAAGCAAATGTTTGCCACACACACATCAGATACAGCCATAATCTCCAGGATATATAAAGAACTGAAAGAAACTTAATACCAAAGAACCAAAGAACCTAATAAATAAATGGGCAAAGGAAATGAGCAGACACTTCACAGAAGAAGATATACAATTGATCAACAAATGTATAAGAAAACGTTCAACATCTCTAGCAATAGAGAAATGCAAACCAAAACTACTCTAATACTCCAGTAACAATGGCAATTATCAAGAATTCAAGCAACAATAAGTGCTGGCAAGGATGTGGGGAGAGAGGTACACTGATTAATTTATGTTGGGATTGGAAAATGGTGCAAAACAGTATGGAGATTCCTTAGAAAATTTGGAATGGAACCATCATTTGATCCAGCTATCCCAGTTCTCAGTCTATATCCAAAGAACGTAAAATCAGCATACAACTGTGATGCAGCCATCTCAATGTTTATAGCAGCACTATTCACAATAGCTAATCTATGGAACCAACCTCAATGCCTTTCAATGGATGAATGGATTAAAAAACTGTGGTATATAGACACAATAGACTAATATGCTATCTTAAAGAAGAATGAAATTATGGCATTTACAGGCAAATGGATGGAGTTGGAGAATATTATGCTAAGTGAAGTAAGCTAATGCCAAAAAAAAAAAGGATGAATGTTTTCACTGATGAGTGGTTGCTTATCCATAATAAGAGGGGCAAGGGAAGAATTGAGGAACATTTTATTGAGCAGAGGGCAGGAGGGGAAGGAAAGGGTGTGTGTTTGTGTGGGATGAAGATGGTGGAATGAGACGGACATAATTATCTTGAGTACAGGTATGATTGCCCGAATTGTGTGACTCTACATCATGTACAAGAGAAATGAATATTTGTGCTCTATTTTTTTAAAATTTAGTTATAGATAGACACAATACCTTTATTTTATTTTTTTATATGGTGCCAAGGATCAAACCCAGTGCCCCATGCATGTGAGGCAAGTGCTGTACCACTGAGCCACAACCTTAGCCCTTATGCTCCATTTTTGTGAAAAAAACACAAACAAAACAAAACAAAAAAAACTCTGTTTTTTCTGATGGCCAGAATCTCAGCCTCTGGGACAAGAGTCCCCTATGTTTCTTTTTTGCTAGCTGTAAAACATAAAGGGTTTATGAGATCAGGAGCTACAGAACAAGAATGAGATATCAAAAGAAAGTTTATTGGGGGTGCTCCTGGGTGAAGTTCACAGGTCCGTAAATGGGTGAGGGCTGGGGAAATCAGGGAGCAGGGGAGGCAAGAACAATGCCAATAAGGGAAGCCTGAGGTAGGAGGGCCTAGGCCATCTAAATTGCAGCTACTGACAGCAGGTTGGCTGAGCAGAGTTTAAGGGCATTGTGTCTGTCAAAGGTTGGTCAGGACTGATGTGAGTTGACAGGGCTAGTGCTTCAACTGGTGGGAACCTGTGGTGGTTGGGGTCCATTGCCATGTCATCTTCTGATTGGCCATTCCAGGTCTCCTTAGGTGGAAAATCCCTGCCCACAGCTGCCATGAAATGGGAGGGGGAAGGTAAGGCTGCTGTCCCAACACTAGCAAAGTAATAAAACTTCTTTTTTCCCATTTTATCCAAACCATGTCCTTGTTATTGAATTGGCATGAGGGACAAGAACCAATATTTTTGTTACACTTGGATTTTGGATCATTGCAGCACTATCTTAACTTTAGATATAGAACACTCACTTTAGATATAGAAGTTCTGGGCTTCAGGGATGTCTTACTATTATCTCAGACACTGTAACCCAGAACTTTCATTCAGCTTTAACACTGCCTTTGGAGGCTACAGGCTTTGGGCTTGTTGCAGAAACAAGAAGACCCCAGGCTTTAGCCCATGTCCAATGCCATCTCTGTCCCAGTGTCCCTATATATAAGGTCTAGTGAAGCACCAGGCTGGCTCCAGTAGGCCTGGTCTTTGTGTCTGCTTCAGTGTCATATCCAGTAGCCCTTGGTTTTGGACCCATTCTAGTTTCAGGATGAAATTCATACTACCTAACTTTGTCTGCTGTATTATGGAAATTGCATTCCACAAGAGACCAAGAACCACTTGTAGGGTTGGAGAACTCAGCTTTACTTACAAAAGTGGACCTAAATGTGTTACTGATACCACAGTGATGATAATCAATCAGGGCCAAGTTCCATTATTCCAGATATGAAGATTGAACACCTGAGAAATGCCAAGGCAAGGGTAGAAATTAAGATTTATTTAAAGGGTAGAACAGATATAGACTTCTCCCAGGAGGAAGAAAGGGGATCCAGAGCTGATATTTGATGAAGTGGGGGTGCCCAGCACTTTTTTATACATTTTAGAAATTCTTTATTCTCACAGTTCCTCCCCACATCCTAAGTACCTGACTTTTGACCAAAGTGACTCATGACCAAAAGGTGGGCCTAGCACTGGAATGAAACCACGCAGGGGTCCAGGCAGAAAGTGAGCAGCCCCAGGAGGTAGTCATTAACAACCTTTCCTAGGAAGAAACAATTCCCTGGAGGGAGGTCACCTTGACAAATGGTTATAGCATGGGGAAGAGCTCCAGAGGTCTTAACATTTCATTTCTTCCTGAATCAGCCCCTATCTTTTTGACTCAGTTATTTATTTCCTAAAATGATTGTTTTTTTTTTTTTGTTTGTTTTTTTTTTTGCCTCCTGGCTTCACTCTCACTTTGAAATTCTGGGACCCAAGCTGAGGTTACACAGGGCTTTTACATGAAATATGACAATATTTAGCCATTCCACATTGGTGGGTTTGAATTCTTGGCCTAGGTGACAAAATATTGCACAATAATTTTTTTTATATAAGCAGTACGCTGATGCAGAACAAAGACAGTGAAACACCTGCAAGTCATACTGATATCACGGATAACCACTTATCTTGACAAGTCCTGCTTCCACTAACGCTGAAGTATAACATCAGAGAAGCATGCCAAGAGAAGCATAGAGTAGAAAGTAAAAAGCTTTATTCAATATATACTAGAATGTGGGAGGCCATCCTCGCACGTGATTTGAGTTACCTCCCTGGCTGGGTGAGAGGCTCTTAGACACAGCTGTGTCAGAGCTTTCCCCATCCTTCTCCAGGTCCGAGGGCTTGTACGTGCAGAGGTGTGTCTGGCCACTGCTCCGAAGACCCAATCATTGCCCCTGACCTTGGGATGCTGTACCCCCCCTTAATCTTCATTGGATGGGATTTTCCCCGGAATTTTTTGTTCCCCAATAAAAGTCCACTCGGTGGCGTGCTCTTGCTCGCTCGCGCTCTCGCGCTCGCTCGCTAGCTTCTTCAGTAAACCTCCCTACCACATTAGGAGCTAGGAGAAGCCATCCTGGAGCTGGTTTTAAAGGTAATTAGAGTCTTGTCTCTTTAATTTAAAACTCCCTAGCGTTTTCTCACAGTTCGAACCTTCTTTCATGAAGCCAGCGCGGTTCGCAGGCTAGACTAGAACAGGTGAACAGAGAAAGAAGGGGACCCAAAAGGCCAAAATCCATGGAATGAGATGGGATGAGGAAGTCCCAATCCTTTTATATCTAAAGTTATCTTTGTTCTTCTACATTTCTCTTCTTAACCATTTCCCTCATTCTTCATATGTAATGGGGAATGGAGGTGGGAAGGCCAAAAAGGTGGGGACCAGGTGGGCTGAAGGAGTGTGTGTGTGGAAGTGATGTGTGCAGGAAGGGGGCCCAGGGTGAATTAATTAGCAATTCCCTGTCTGCTCAGGAGTTGCTCCATTAACAACTATTTAGGATGGGCAGTATAGGCAAAGCTTTGGGAAGATTAACATTTTAATCTCTCAGGTATGGTTTCTGATTTCCCAGACACAAATCAGACTCCATTTCTTTAGACTAGCACCTGTGGATATAGATGCCATGTTTATCCTAGAAGACACAACAAATGCTGTAACCAGGGGATATAGGCCCCAAAGCCACATGCCTGCAAAACTGAGGCACCATGTAACAAGTCCAAGGACTCTAGAAACAATGATTTTCCATATTTTTGATAAATATCTTTCCCAGAGACAGTTCACTTATAAAAACTAGAATAAACACCTACTTCTATAAAAGTACAGATTTCAATTCATCACTACAAAGATCAGGACAAATCAGGGAAACATGATATCACTGAAAGTACCAAATAATATAGAGGTGACCATGTAACAGTGGTCCATTTTATGCTTTTAATATAGCCCTTGCTTCTCTGCCACTACAACTTATTTTTAAAATGGAAATGTTTCTATCTCTTCCTCTCTCCCTGCTCCTCCCTAATATCTCCCCAACACTAATCTCATAGGTAAAGGATTACCTTTCTTCCCCATTTTAGGCAGATTTATCTGTCTTTGAGTACACACTCACCATAAGAATGAAAAAATCCAGAGTTTGGAGATGGCACCAGAAGATCTCAGAATTGACTATCTTCCAAATTAACAAGTGAATTACAACTCCAACAGAGAACTCATGGAATGTAGCCTTTGAATCACCTCTTTAAAAGCCCCCTATTCCTGCTGCTGGGCAGATTCACAGGCTGTGGAACAGGAGTCCCCTATGTTTATCATTTGCTAGAAAAGTAATAGACCTTCTTTTTCCTTTTTTCTTAAAAGCATGTCCTCATTATTGGATTGGCATCTAGGACAAGGACCCAGCATTCAACAAAAAACAGTCCCAAACAAATAGTGATATATAAGCTGAATGACAAAGGATTCAAAATAAATGTTTTAAAGAAGCTTAGAAAATTTCAAGAAGATACAAACAATTCAACAAAATGCAGAAAACAATAGGTGATCAGAGGAGAAATTTAACAAAAATTAAAATTATTTTAAAATATAATGAATATATATTTTAAAAATAATATATTCAAATATATTTTTAAAATAATGAAAATTAAGAGTGTAAGGTCCTTGCTTAGAATCTGGATGGCCATCTTAAGTGACAGTCACCATTTTAAGGCTTTTCTGCCCAAGGGCCTTTCTGAGAAAGGCTTACTACTCCCTCATACTAACCTCAACCTTAACTGTCCACATTAGGACCCTGTTGGTTCTAATACCTAAGCTTCCCCCATAAAAGTCTCCAACCCCAAGCCTGTGTTGCCACTCTCCATCTGTGAAATGATGGCCTTTATTTGTCAGCTCTGACAAATAAACTCTCCTGTGTATCTCTGCCTGGTCTGTGTGTTTCATTTCTTGCTCACCCATCTCCTGGTTCCTCACTTTCCTTTCAAAGAGGATTGACAGCAGAATTGGTTAAGTGGAAGAAAGAATCTGTGATTTTTAAAAACAGGTTATTAAAAATATATATTATGGAGAATAAGGAAAAGACAGCATAGAATAAGGAAAAGACAGCATACAAACCATGTTCAACAGAATCAATACAGAAAATATTTCAGTTCCTCTAACTCAAATATTTGACTCTGCTAGTCAAAGAAGTAGAAAATAAAATATAAAAAGATTATTTAAATAAATATTATTAAAAAACTTTCAAAATCTGAAAAAAATACAAATATTCAGGTACAGGAAAGTAAAAGTGAAGGAAAAGGGAGGAACCAGAGACGGTAAGAGAGAAATAAAAAATGCAAGAAATGAAAGACGGAGACCAGGCAGAGATACACACAAGAGTTTATCTCTCGATAGTGGAGAGAGGCAAAACAGGTTTGAGTTCTGGGACTTTCATGGGGGAGGCTCAGGAATCAGAGCTGGGCATGTCCTAAAGGTAGTAAAGGTTTGGGTTGGTATGAGGGAGTAGTGAACCTTTCTCAGAAATGCCCTTGGGCCCTTGGGATAGAAAGTGAAACTTTTTCCCTAAAATGGTGGCTGTCACTTAAGATGGCCAACCAGATGCTAAGCAATGATCTTATAAAAAGTAAAACCAGAGTTTTAAGATGAGACTACATTCCCCACTTCACCAATTTCTTCTGGGTTCTTGTCTCACATATTTTGAAGAATAAAATCCATGGGCAATCACAGAAGGGAAGAGTAAATAGAGTAGGATTTATTTAAGTAAGAAGAGATAGAACTCTCACCATGTAAGAGGGGAAAAATCCATTTTGGTGTGCTAATTTAGAAGCTCATATATGGTTCTTGGTAGACTATGGACCAAAATCTATATAAATCATCGTTGAAAAAAATCAAGGCTCTTGCCTTCCAATACATTTCTGGGTTCACCCCCATCTTCCTGTTTTCTTATTCTTGAGTCAAAAGTGTTGGCTAGAGGCATTTAAGGAGAATAGAATCATATCAAGTAAGTTTTCTAGCCACAATAATAAAATTAGAAATAAATAATGTGAAACTTTGGAGAGTTCACAAATACATTAAAATTGAACAGTATAATCCTGGAAAATCAATGGGTCAATAAGGATAGTGAGAAAATATTAAAATTCTCCTTAAAAATGACAATGGAAAGACAGTATTTTATAAAGCTAGTAGTAACTTGAAAGAAATCCAGATGAGGACACAGGAGTCATTATGTCAGATTCAAATATCACTAATAAAATCATAGCAAACTAAAATCAACAGCACTTTAAGAAGGCTATTCACTGTGGTCAAGTGGGATTTTTTTTTTTTTTTAACCAAGGCGACCAAAAAATCATGATACCAGAATAAAAACAGATATATAGATTAATGGGAAATAAAAAATACCCCAGATATAAACCTAGACATTAATAGCCAACTGATTTTCAACAAAGTTAAGAAATCACAATAGGGAAAGGATCGTTTTTTCAAAAATTAGATATCTACATGAAAAAGAATAAAATTGGATTCTTAGGTCATACTGTATACACAAATCAAATAAAATTGGATTAAAGACTTAAATGTAGGACTTGAAATCATTAAAATACTAGGGTAGAAGAAAATATACTGTAAAATCGTCAGGACACAGGAACAAAAGTTTTGTTGTTTCTTTTTTTGTTTGGTTTGTTCACGTTTTAGATATTACAGCAAAAGTACAGCTAAGAAAACAATTCCCAAATTAAAGACAACATACGGAATGGAGGAAAATATTTATCATACACATCTGATAAAGGCTTAATATCTAAAATATATAAGAAACTAAAATAAACTCAATAACAAGAAAACAGATCACCAGGTTAAAAAAAATGAGCAAGGAATTGAAATACACTTTTTTTCAAAAGAAGAAATGCAAATGGCCAACAAATAAATAAAAAATGATCATCAGTAATCATCTGGGACATCCAAATTAAAACCACTTTGAGAGTTCACTTCACAAGTGTTAGAATGTTTATTATAAAATGTACAAATTATAACAATGGTTGGAGAGGTTGGAGAGAAACTACAACCCCTCCATACTATTGGTGGCATGTAAATTAATGTAAATTTTAGAGAAAACAATATGAGCATTTCTCAAAAATTTAAAAATAGAACTGCCACACTATCCAGCAATCACACTACAGCACATTTATCCAAAGGAAATTAAATCAGTATGTTATAGAGACATTGCACTCCATGTTTATTGCAGCACTATTTATAATAGAAAAGATATAGAATATTTTAGTGTTCATCAATAAATTGATGGATAAAGAAAACGTGGTATATACAAACAATGGAATATTATTCAACCACAAAAAGGAAAAAAATCCAATAATTTGCAGCAACATGAAGGAACTTGGAGAATATTATGTCATAATTATATTAATAATATTGTGAAATAAGCAAGGCTCAAAAAGACAAATGAATGCCATAGGATAACATTTATATATGTTATCTAAAAAAGGTGATCTCACAGAAATAGAGAATAGGAAGATGATTACCAGGGGCTTGTGCAGTACTGATTGAGAGAATAGAGGAAATGTTCATAAAAAGTAATATGTTTTCAGCTAAATAGTAATACATTATCAATAAATTGATGAATAATTTGTCAATAAGTTGATAGTAATTATGGCTAGCTATGAATAATATATAAGGTTTTTGGTATTCTTGATAAATGCTCTGAAAATAGATTTTGTGTTCTCAATTCAAAGTGACAACCATGTGAGTAATTTGTATATTACTTAGCTTGTTTAGTCATTTCAAAATGTAGACATTTTTAAAAACATGGAATATGCAACTAATGTATATATGATTTTATCTGTAAATTAAAAAATGAAAATTAAAATATCTTTGAAAAGACACATTTTAATAGAAAATGAAAAGTGAGAGAATTCATTTAGGTTAATTAAGTAAGAATAGCCAAGATTTAAAATAAAATGACATACATTCTCTCATATAAAATTAAGTTGAGGTGATGATTTTGACTGTGAATTTATAATAAATGAAATCAGCTGTCAGATCAATTATTTTTGATTAGTCTTATATTTAATTCTGTATGTTTTTCAAGTATTTCACAACAAAAATTTAAAACAGTTGATTAGACCAAAATTGACCTGATTTTATTTGTTTAGTAGAACGAAATTAAAAGTACATATATATATTCTTTGTAAGAAGTTTTATAATGAAAAGGTAGTACTTGCATTAAATAGAAAAAATAATCTCTATATGTTGCCTATTCCAGTTTTAATATTTTTGAAATGTAGTATTTCCAAGAAATGTTAGAGCTGGTATCTGAGGAAGTGGGGTGTCTATAAAAAACCTGTGTAACCTCAGTTTGGGGGTCAAAAACCTGTCAGTTTAGGCAATAAATGATTGAGTCAGAAAGATGGGGGCTGATGCAGGAAGAAATGAAATGTTAAGACCTCCAGAGCCCTTCCCCCTGCCTTCAGGGAATTGTTCCTAGAAGTGACTATTAATGAATATCTCCTGGGCTGCCTTTGGCCCACCTTTTGGTCATGAATCACTTTGGTCAAGTGTCAGGTACTCAAGATGGGGTAGGGGCCATGAGAACAGGAACACTGGGACAGAGATGGCAGTGGGTAGGGGCTACATAAAGCCTGGGGTCATCTGATAAACTTTTGCTTGTGGGTTAACACTCCTACTAAAAACCTGTTTTTAAAAATCTGAATTAAACAGGTCATCACCACATTCTATCTGTATTTTTCTCAACATTTTAAAAGAACTTACATGTAGATTTTTAAAATTTCATCAAAATATTTAATCAGTCAGTAAATATTTGTTAAATAACTCATTAGTCACTCTTTCAAGAACATTTTAGGACAGGGACTCAACATGGAGGCGGGCGGGAAGGCAGCACTTTCAATACCTCCTCAACCATGTGAACAGAGAGATGCATTAGGACGTTTAGATTCTACCTGCTGAGAAACTCCCAGCAAAATTCTGCTAAAGTGAGACCTGCTGGGGAATTTGGGATTATTGGAGGTGACAGCTTGCCTCAGATGGGTGAATTTTGGCCACGCGGTGTGGAGGTCCGGGCTGTTCCGCGCCGCCGCTGCCGCTGCTTCACGACCAGCACAGTAGGAGGCAGTTCAGCACTGTGCGGCGGAGAGACCCTATGAAGAGGTTGCTAACCAAGCCTTCATGAAAAAGCGAACCAGAACTGAATTCGAGACTGAGACAGACCAGAGACAGGCCAGACCCACCCCTCCCATCGGACACTCCGGCAAGGAGTCTGGGGCCCACCATAGCAGAGAGCTGACGTCACCAGAGTTCAGCAGACGGGATCCCTTCCCAGCAGAATCGACTTTAGCAGGTGTGTGACTCCCACCCCCACCAGATACATACAGCTGGGAAACCTCAAAAATTTCGCCCCAAAACTCCGTCGGCGTGACTGTAGGGGCCGAGGGAAGCCAAGTGGACTCCCGATCCCCAACTCCCCCTACCACCAGCGGCGACACCCAAGGCCTTAGCCACCAGTTCCCGGGGGGCGTGGCCACCAAAGGGGTCCGGACAAATTAAACTGTTGGTTCCCAGATCACCGCTCCACAACCCTGGGGTCTGGATGAATGACAGAGAGAGTGCTCAGTCATTTAGGAAATAGGGCAAGCAGTGGGCCTGCAAGTGTAACCAGATCCTTGGAGATAGCCTCCGGTGAGTGGGGCCTGGCTGGCTGACAGGAGGAAGGGGGGGAGGGGCTAGAGAAGAGAAACAGATCTGGACTAACAGGACTAGAGAGACGACCAGAAGGGGAAGAGGAGTCGCCTTACAGGGATTGCTGCAGGCACATAGAGGGCAGAAGCTTGGCTAGGAGGACACAGCTCTGCCTACTGGAAGAGAAGAAAATAGAAATCTAAGACTTCATTTATCTTTTTCTTTTCTTTTTTCTTTCTTTCTTTTCCCTTTTCAATTTTTATTGTTCTTTCCATTCTCCTCTATTCTACCTATCTCTCTCTCCCTCTTTCTCTTTAAGGACTCCTTCCTTCCCCTTCCCCCTAAGTTTCATCCCAAGCATTACGACTTTCATTATGTGTAATTTTCTAAATGCAAATAGGTGATTGTTTTGAGGCTGTCTATAGGACTCCTAAATACCTAGCTATTACCAAATACCCTGATGCATTTGCCTGTTAATATCCACCTGGAGTAGAGTAATCTTCCAAAGTAGACAAGACATACTAAACTTCATACCATCATAGCACCCAACCTAAAGTCCTAAGACCAAACAACAGATCACTATATGCCTACAGAATCCATAAGCCTTTTATGAACTGAATGAATCAGCTTTAAATTACAATAAAGCCCAACATCTCTAGGCATACTCTCCCACCACAAAGGAGAGAACACAGAGATATACAAAACCAAAATAAATGTATAGGAGAAAACAGAAACACAGCAGTTAAACAGAGTTGGAAAGTATCATGAACACCATGAAAAAACAAGGGGAAAAAGGATTACAAACAATGCAGGACAACTTAAATTTACAGGAGAACCTAGAGGCATCAGAAAAATGGACAGAGAAAGAACTCAAGGCATACCTGACTCAGATGGAATGGAATCTTAAAGAAGTCATTAGACAGCAAGTCCAAATAATGAAAGAATATTTTGAAAATGAATTGCATAAGCAGATTCAAGAAGCAAAAAATGAACTGTACCAGGAGATAGAGATTAAAAAATATCAAACAGTAATCCTAGAAATGCGGGAAACCATAAACCAAATCAAAAACTCAAATGAGAATATTAGAAATAGACTAGATCAAATAGAAGTCAGAACATCAGATAATGAAGACAAAGTTTATCAACTCAAAAAGAATATAGTCAATGCAGAAAGGCTGGTAAAAAACCACGAGCAAAACATCCAAGAGATATGGGCTGTCATAAAAAAACCAAACTTAAGAGTCATTGGGATAGAAGAAGGTATAGAGGTCCAAACCAAAGGAATGAAGAATCTGTTGAATGAAATAATCTTAGAAAACTTTCCAGATATGAAAGATGGAACCCAAACATACAAAACCGTAATAGATCAACTCCAAGACACATTATGATGAAGATATCCAACATACAGAACAAGGAGAGAATATTAAAAGCTAAAAGAGAAAGGAAGAAGATTACGTTCAGGGGTAAATCAATTAGTTAACGGCTGATTTTTCATCACAGATGTTGAAAATGAGAAGATCCTGCAACAACGTATTTCAAACGCTGAAAAATAATGGATTCTAACCAAGAATACTGTATCAAGCAAAATTAAGCTTCAGGTTTGACAATGAAATTAAAATATTTCACGATAAACAAAAGTTAAAAGAATTTGCAGCCAGAAAACCAGCACTGCAAAGCATTTTGAGCAAAACACTACAAGAAGAGGAAATGAAAAACAGCACCCAAAACTTACAGTGGGAGGTAACTCAGTAAAGGGGGGGGATAACCAAAGAGGAAAAACAAGCCAAATTAAAATAAATAAATAAATAAACATGACTGGAAGTACAAACCATATATCAATAGTAACCGTAAACGTTAATGGCTTAACCTCACCAATCAAGCGACATAGGCTAGTAACTTGGATTAAAAAAACAATATGCTGCTTTCAGGAGACTCATATGATAGGAAAAGACATACACAGGCTGAAGGTGAAAGGTTGGGGAAAATCATACCACTCATATGGTCCTTGGAAGCAAGCAGGAGTAGCCATACTCATATCAAATAAAATCAACTTCAAACCTAAGTTAATCAAAAAGGATAAAGAAGGACACTATATACTGTTAAAGGAACCATTCACCAACAAGACATAACAATTATCAATATGTATGCACCAAATAATGGTGCTGCAATGTTCATAAAACAAATTCTCCTCAAGTTCAAGAATCAAATATACCACAACACAATAATTATGGGTCACTTCAACACTCCACTCTCACCATTGGACAGATCCTCCAAACAAAAGTTGAATAAAGAAACTATAGAACTCAATAACACAATCAATAACCTAGACTTAGGTGACACATATAGAATATATCAACCATCATCAAGTGGATATACGTTCTTCTCAGCAGCACATGGATCCTTCTCAAAGATAGACCATATATTGTGCCATAGGACAACCCTTAGTAAATATAAAGGTGTGGAGATAATACCATGCATCTTATCTGATCATAATGGAATGAAACTGGAAATCAATGATAAAAGAAGGAAGGAAAAATCCTGCATCACCTGGAAAATGAACAATATGTTACTGAATAATCAATGGGTTACAGAAGACATAAAGGAGGAAATCAAAAAATTCTTAGAGATAAATGAAAATACAGACACAACATATCGGAATCTATGGGAAACAATGAAAGCAGTTTTAAGAGGGAAATTCATTGCCTGGAGTTCATTCCTCAAAAAAAGAAAAAAAAAAAACAACAAATAAATGAGCTCACACTTCATCTCAAAACCCTAGAAAAAGAAGAGCAAAACAACAGCAAATGTAGCAGAAGGCAAGAAATAATTAAAATCAGAGTGGAAATCAATGAAATTGAAACAAAAGAAACCATTGAAAAAATTGATAAAACTAAAAGTTGGTTCTTCAAAAAAATAAATATGATCGACAGACCCTTAGCAATGCTAATGAAGAGAAGAAGAGAGAGAACTCAAATTACTAACATACGGGATGAAAAAGGCAATATCATAACAGACACTACAGAAATACAGAAGATAATTAGAAAGTATTTTGAAACCCTATATTCCAATAAAATAGAAGATAGTGAAGATATCGATAAATTTCTTAAGTCATATGATTTGCCCAGATTGAGTCAGGAAGATACACACAATTTAAACAGAACAATAACAAAGGAGGAAATAGAAGAAGCCATCAAAGACTACCAACCAAGAAAAGCCCTGGACTGGATGGGTATACAGCAGAGTTTTACAAAACCTTTAAAGAAGAATTAATACCAATACGTTTCAAGTTATTTCAGGAAATAGAAAAAGAAGGAGCTCTTCCAAATTCATTCTATGAGGCCAACATCACTCTGATCCCGAAACCAGACAAAGACACTTCAAAGAAAGAAAACGACAGACCAATATCTCTGATGAACGTAGATGCAAAAATCCTCAATAAAATTCTGGTGAATTGGATACAAAAGCATATCAAAAAAATTGTGCACCATGATCAAGTAGGATTCATCCCTGGGATGCAAGGCTGTTTCAATATACAGAAATCAATAAATGTTATTCACCACATCAATAGACTTAAAGATAAGAACCACATGATCATCTCGATAGACGCAGAAAAAGCATTCAACAAAGTACAGCATCCCTTTATGTTCAAAACATTAGAAAAACTAGGGATAACAGGAATTTACCTCAACATTGTAAAAGCTATCTATGCTAAGCCTCAGGCTAGCATCATTCTAAATGCAGAAAGAGTGAAGGCATTCCCTCTAAAATCTGGAACAAGACAGGGATGCCCTCTCTCACCACTTCTATTCAATTTAGTTCTCGAAATACTGGCCAGAGCAATTAGCCAGACAAAAGAAATTAAAGGCATAACAATAGGAAAAGAAGAACTTAAATTATCACTATTTGCAGAAGACACGATTCTATATCTAGCAGACCCAAAAGGGTCTACAAAGAAACTACTAGAACTAATAAATGAATTCAGCAATGTGGCAGGATATAAAATCAACACGCATAAATCAAAGGCATTCCTGTATATCAGTGACAAATCTTCTGAAATGGAAATGAGAACAACCACCCCATTGACGATATCCTCAAAACAAACAAACAAACAAAAAAAAAACTTGGGAATCAACCCAACAAAAGAGGTGAGATTTATATAATGAAAACTACAGAACCCTAAAGAGAGATATAGAAGAAGATCTTGGAAGATGAAAAATTATACCCTGTTCATGGATAGGCAGAACTAACATCATCAAAATGGCGATATTACCAAAAGTTCTCTATAGGTTTAATGCAATGCCAATCAAAATCCCAACAGCATTTCTTGTAGAAATAGATAAAGCAATCATGAAATTCATATGGGAAAATAAAAGGACCAGAATAGCAAAAGCAATTCTAAGCAGGAAAGGTGCATCAGGCGGTATAGCGATTCCAGATTTCAAACTATACTACAGAGCAATAGTAACAAAAATAGCATGGTACTGGTACCAAAACAAGCGGGTGGACCAATGGTGCAGAATAGAGGACACAGAGACCAATCCACAAAATTACAACTATCTTATATTTGATAAAGGGGCTAAAAGCATGAAATGGAGGAAGGATAGCATCTTCAACAAATGGTGCTGGGAAAACTGGAAATCCATATGCAACAAAATAAAACTGAATCCCTTTCTCTTGCCATGCACAAAAGTTAACTCAAAATGGATCAAGGAGCTTGATATCAAATCAGAGACTCTGCGTCTGATAGAAGAAAAAGTTGGCTCCGATCTACATATTGTGGGGTCGGGCTACAAATTCCTAAATAGGACACCCATAGCACAAGAGTTAATAACAAGAATCAACAAATGGGACTTACTTAAACTAAAAAGTTTTTTCTCAGCAAGAGAAACAATAAGAGAGGTAAATAGGGAGACTACATCCTGGGAACAAATTTTTACTCCTCACACTTCAGATAGAGCCCTAATATCCATAGTATACAAAGAACTCAAAAAAAAATTAAACAATAAGATAACAAATAACCCAATCAACAAATGGGCCAAGGACCTGAACAGACACTTCTCAGAGGAGGACATACAATCAATCAACAAGTACATGAAAAAATGCTCACCATCTCTAGCAGTGAGAGAAATGCAAATCAAAACCACCCTACGAAACCATCTCACTCCAGTAAGATTGGCAGCCATTATGAAGTCAAACAACAACAAGTGCTGGCTAGGATATGGGGAAAAGGGTACACTTTTACATTGCTGGTGGGACTGCAAATTGGTATGGCCAATTTGTAAAGCAGTATGGAGATTCCTGGGAAAGCTGGGAATGGAACCACCATTTGACCCAGCTATTCCCCTTCTTGGACTATTCTCTAACAGAGGGAGGGAAAGGGGGAGAGAGAAGGGAAATTGTATGGAAATGGAAGGAGACCCTCATCATTATACAAAATTATAAGAGGAGCTGAAGGGAAAGGGGGAAAAAGCAAGGGAGAGAAATGAATTACAGTAATGGGGTAGAGAGAGAAGATGGGAGGGGAGGGAGGGGGGATAGTAGAGGATAGGAAAGACAGCAGAATTCAACAGACACTAGAATGTAAAAACGTGGATGTGTAACCGATGTGATTCTGCAATCCATATATGGGGGAAAAATGGGAGTTCATAACCCACTTGAATCAAATGTATGAAATATGATATGTCAAGAGCTATGTAATGTTTTGAACAACCAATAATAAAAAATAAAAAAAGAACATTTTAGTAATGTGGAAAATAAAAATAATTTCTGTATGTTGCCTCTTCCAGTTTTAATATTTTTGAAATATAGTATTTCCAGGAATCTTTAGAATTCTCAATATTAAGATTTAGCACTAGAAGTATGTAATATATCTCACAAGATATCATCTGTCAGATATTACTTATCCATGGAGAAATAATAAAACATATATTTGAGTATAATGTAGAAAAAATCGAGTAAAATTTTCTATTTTTACTTTACTAATGAAAACTCTTTGCTAATATTTTCTGGAGGTTTTTTTGTGGCTAACATTTTTTTCAGCTGTTGTTTAATCCTCTATGCAGGAAGTATTACTCTGCTAACTTTTTCCCCTAAATTCTTTATCTGGTTTACCCTTTCTTCAAAATCATACCACTTCCTAATGAAATATTTTGTTTTCAATTGGAGTAGTTAAGTCCAGTTTTCATATGTTCTCATAGTATCGTGGTTTGATCAAAGCATATAACAGCATAGTAACTGTTTTCCCTGCTGTATGTTTATATAATTTTGTAAGGACCAGGGAACAAGGAGAGACAAAATTTTTTACTGGTTTATTGGCATCATCTGTCAATTCAATTTTTGATGGGTATCTGGACTGGTTCTATAACTTGGCGATTGTGAATTGTGCTGCTATAACTACTGATCACTATAGTCACTATATTATGCTGATTTTTTTTATATATATTGAGGAGTGGCATAGCTTCGACATACAGTGGCTGCATTCCATGTTTTTGAGGAATCTCTGTACTGCTTTCCAGAGTGATTTTACTAATTTGCAGTCCCCATAGCAATGGATAAGTGCCCCACATCCTTACCAGCATTTATTATTTGTATCCTTGCTAATTGCCTTTCTAAGTGAGATGGAATCTTAGTATAGTTTTGATTTTCACTTTCCTCATTACTGGAGATGTTAAACATTTTGTTTACATATATATTTTTGGCCATTTGTATTTATTCTTTTTAGAACCATCTGTTTAGTTGTTTTGCTAATTTATTGATTGGATTATTTGTTTTTGTATTTGATGTTAAGGTTTTAAGTTCTTTCTTTCCTTTGGGGGGAGGTCGTACCAGGGATTGAACTCAGTCAGGGGCATTCAACCATGAAGCACATCCCCAGCCTTATTTTGTATTTATTTAGAGACTGGGTCTCACTGAATTGCTTACTGATTGATTCCCAGTTTTATTTATTTATTTAATTTTAGGAGTCTTGTTAAGGAGGTTGGTGTGTGCACCAATATGTTGGATTGTTGACCCTATTGTTTCTTCTAGCAGTTGCAGAGTTTTTGATGTAATTCCTACTTCTTTGATCAACTTTGATTTTACTTTCTTGTAGGGAGAGACATAGAGATATACTTTCATTCTTTTACATATGAATATCTGGTATTCCTAGCAACATTTGTCAAAAATAGTATTTTTCTCTTCAATATATATTTTTGTAATCTTTGTGGAGAATTAGATGGCTGTAAGTGTCTGGGTTTGTCTCTGTGTCTTCTATTCTACTCTAGTGGTCTTCATATCTATTTTGAGGCCAACACCATGCTGGTTTTCTTATTATATTTCTGTAGTATAATTTGAAATCAGATATTATGATGCCTCCTCCATCACCCTTCTTACTCAGTATTACTTTGGATATTCTGGATATCATTCTTCTAAATAAATTTTACATCTTATTTTCTAGTTCTGTGAAGAATATAATTAGTAATTTGATGGCATTTGCATTGAACATGTATAGTGCATTTGGTATTTGACAATATTATTTTTGCCTATCCAAGAACATGGGAGGTCTTTTTGCATCTTCTAAGGTTTTCTTTAATTCCTTTCTTCAATGTTATATAGTTTTCATTGTAGAGAGCACTCACTTCCTTGGTTATATTAATTCCAACTATTTTATTTGGAGATTATTGTGAATAGAATAATAGTTCTGATTTTTTTTCCTTAGGATCACTGTTGCATTAAAGAAAAGCTATTGATTTATCAGTGTTGATCTTGTATCCTGCTACTTTGCTGAATTCATTTTTCAGCTCTAGAAGTCTTCTGGTAGAAGTTTTTAGGTCTACTATATACAGGTTTATGCATTAATAAACAGAAATATTTTGACTTGTTTTATATTTGGTTCTGTTTAATTTCCTTCTCTTGTCTGATTTCACTGGCTTGAGTTTCAAGAACTCTATTGAATAGAAGTGGTGAGAGTAGACATCCTTGTCTTGATCCTGATTTTAGAGGAAATTTTTTCAGTTTCTTTCCCGTTCACTTTGATGATGACTTTGGGTTTGACATATATAGACTGTAGAATGTTTAGGTAAATTCCTTCAATCCCTAGTTTCTCCAGGGTTTTTAACATGAATTCTTGCTGGATTTTGTCAAAAGACTTTTATGCATCTATTGAGATGATTATATGTTTCTGGTCCTCAATAATATTTAAGTGGTGAATTATATTTACTGATTTACACATGTTGAACCAACTTTGCATTCCATGAATTGAAACACACTTGATCATGATGTATTATCTTTTAATGTGTTTTGAATGCTGTTTGCCAATATTTTATAAAAGGTTTTTGCATCTGTTTGTCAGGTACATTGGTCTGTAGTTTTATTTCCTTGAGATGTCTTTACCCCGTTTGGGAATCAGGTTCATACTGGTTTTATAAAATGTATTGGGAATATTCTGTCCCCTTCAATTTCATGGAAAAGTTTGTGAAAGACTGGAGTTAATTCTTGAAAGGTCTGGTAGAACTCAGCTGAGAATCCATCTGGTCCTGGCTTTTCTTTGTTTTGGAAGGCTTTTAATTATTTCAATTTCATTAGATCTGATTAGGTTTTCTATGCTTTCCTGGTTCAATTCTTGTGGATCATATTTTTATAAAAATTTGTAAACACCATCTAGATTTTCCAGTGTATCAATGTATTTATTTTCAAAATAGTTTCTTATGATCCTCTGTATTTCAGAATTGTCTATGGTTATATCTCCTTTTTAATCTCTAATTTTGTTTAAGTGGGCTTTCTCTCTTGTGAGTTTGGCTATAGTTTTATAAATCTTATTTGCCTTTTCAAAGAACCAACTCTTTGGTTTATTGATAGTGTATGTTTTTTTAAATTAAAGTTTCATTAATTGCAGCTCTGATTTTAATATTTTGCTATCATCTACTTATTTTGGAATTAGCATTTTTCTTCCTTTTCTAAGGCCTTTAAGTGAAGCACAAGTTGATTTATTGGCACCTTTTTCTTAGTTCAATGTAGGCATTCAATGCTATAAAATTTTCTCTTATAACTGCTTTTACATTGTTCCAGAGATTTTGATATATTATATATAATTTTTAATTTGTTTCTAAGAATTTCTTAAATTCTTCTCCCAATTTTTCAATGATCTCTTTTTCATTTAAAAAAGTATTGTTCAATCTCAATGTATTTATATGGATTCTATCATATTTTTGCTTCTGATTTCTAGTTTTGTTCCATTATAATATGACAGAATACATGGGATTATATGCAATTTTTGCATTTACTAACAGCCACATTGTGTGGTCTATTTTGAAAAGTTTACATAAGGTTCTGAGAAGAGAGTAAATTCAGCTATTTTGCAGTAAAATATTTGACATTTATTTTACTAGGTACATTTGATTTATAGTATTATGTAGTTATGAGATATCTTTATGGATTTTTTTCTTTTATTTTGGATGACAAGTCTATTGTGATAAGCATTTTGAAATCACCCAGTATTATTGCATTGAGGTCTATCTGGTATTTAATGACAAGAAGTATCTTTTTTAATATAATGAGGTGCATTGATACATGAGGATTGTACATTTATTATTGTTATATCTTATTGTTGGATTGTTCCTTTTCCAAAATTGTAGTGGCCTTCTTTGTCACTTCTGATTGTTCTTTGCTTTTAATCTGTTTTACCAGATATTAGAATAGTTACTCTTGGTTATTTTCAAACTTAATTTGTATAAAGTTTTTTTTCCCATAATTTTACTTTCAATGTATAAGTAAATCTTTGCCTATGAGATGAGTCTCTTGCAAATATTATATAATTGAATCCTGCTTTATAATACATTCTCTTAATCATGTCTTTGAGAAATTCATACCATTTATATTCAATGTTATTATTCATTGGATTTTTTATTAGTTCTAATCAGTTATACATGAAAATAGAAAGCTCTTCAATTCATTATACACAAATGGAGCAGAATTTTTCACTTCTCTGATTGTACATGAAGTAGAGTCATACATGTACCTAAAGTAATGATGTCCATCTCATTCCACCATCTTTCTTACCCCCTTGCCCCCTCCCCTCCTCCCCTTTACCCCATCCACTCATACCATGCTTCCCTCATTATGAAGTGACATCCACTTATCAAAGAAAACATTTGACCCCTGATTTTGGGGGATTGGCTTATCTCACTAGCATGATGATCGCTAACGCCATCCATTTACCTCCAAATGCCATAATTTTATTCTCTTTTATTACTGAGCAATGTATCTTTGTGTATATATAACACAGTTTCTGTATCTATTCATCTGTTGAAGGGCATCTAGGTTGGTTCCACAGTTTAGCAATTGTGACTTCTGCTGCTATAAACATTGAAGTGGCTGTGTCACTGTAGTATGTTAAGTCCTTTGAGTATAGACCCAGGGGTGGGATAGCTGGGTCAAATGGTGGTTCTATTCCAAGTTTTCTAGGGAATCTCCATATTGCTTTCCAGATTGGTTGCACCAATTTGCAGTCCCAGCAGCAATGTATGAGTGTGCCTTTTACCTCACATCCTCTTCAATGCTTATTGTTGCTTGTATTCTTGATAATTGCCATTGTGACTACAGTGAGATGAAATCTTAAAGTAGGTTTTATTTGCCTTTCTCTAATTGCTACAGATGTTCAATATTTTTTCATATATTTGTTGATCAATTGTATACCTTCTTCTGTGAAGTATCTGCTCATTTTCTTAGCTTATTTTTTGATTGGATTATTTGTTCTTTTGGTGTTAGGTTTTATGAGTTCTTTATATATACTGGAGATTAGTGCTGTATCTGATGAATGTGTGGTAAAAATTTTCTCCCAAAGTATAGGCTCTCTTTTCACATCATTGATTTTTTTTCTTTTGTTGAGAAGTTTTTAGTTTGAATCTACCCTATTTATTGATTCTGGATTTTATTTCTTGCACTTTAAGAATCTTGTTAAGGAAGTCATGGCCTAATCCAATATGATGAAGATTTGGGCCTACTTTTTCTTCTATTAGCTGCAGGGTCTCTGGTCTAATTCCTAGGTTCTTGATCCACTTTGAGAGTTGGGTTGTGTGAATGGTAAGACATAAGGGTTTAATTTCATTTTGCTGCATATGGATTTCCAGTTTTCCCAGCACTATTTGTTGAAGAGGCTGTCTTTTCCCCATTGTGTGTTTTTGGTGCCTTTGTCCAGTATGAGATAACTGTATTTATGTGGGTTTTTCTCTGTGTCCTTTATTCTGTACCATTGGTTTACACGTCTGTTTTGGTGCCAATATCATGCTGTTTTTGTTACTGTAACTCTGTAGTATAGTTTAAGTTCTGGTATTCTGATTCTTCCTGCTTCACTCTTCTTGTTAAGTATTACTTTGGCTATTCTGGGTCTCTTATTTTTCCAAATGAATTTCACAATTCCTTTTTCTATTTCTATAAGGAATGATGTTGGGATGTTTATTGGAATCACATTAAATCTGTATGGTGCTTTGGTTAATATGGCCAGTTTGACAATATTAATTCTGCCTATCCAAGAGCATGGGAGATCTTTCCATCTTCTAAGGTCTTCTTCAATTTCTTTCCTTAGTGTTTAGGAGTTTGCATTATAGAGGTCTTTCACCTCTTTTGTTAAATTGATTCCCATGTATTTTTTAGGCTATTGTGAATGGGGTAGTTTATGCATAGGATTTTGTTGTTTCTTACCATTTTGGTTTGTTTACTATATTTAATGTTGTCTTTATTTTCATTTAGTTGGTTGCTCTTCTAGTGATCTTCATCTATTCAAGAGATATGGGGTATGTTATGGGGGTTCCTCTTTGAATATTCTTTGTACTGCTGACTTAGTGGTTATGAACTATTTTATTTTATATTTTCCATGGAAATTTTTCCAATAGATTCTGAAAGAGAGCTTTGCTGGATATAATCATCTATGTTGAGAATTGTTTTCTTTTAGTTTAGAATGCCTCATTGTAGAACCATCTCAATTTTGTGTTTTGATTGAGAAGTCTGAATTGATTTGCATCTACATATGACCTGGTGTTTTGTCTGGCAGATTTTAATATTCATTACTTATTTTTATGTTAGGCATTTTGTTTATGATGTATCTTGTAGAGTTCTGGTTGGACCTTCTCCATTTGGTGTCCTGTATGCATCACGTATGTGGATATGTATCTCATTTCTAATGTGGGGAAATTCTTCTGTTACTATCTCACTGAAGATATTTTTAATGTGTTTAGCCTGTTGTCTTCTATCTGAATGAATCAAGTTTATTTGATTTGTACTGTCCAAGAGTAGTTGTATATTCTTATCATGTATTTAAAAATGTTTTCTATTTGCATATTGAATATTCAAGTTCATATACCCTATTTTCAAAGCCTGAATTTCTATATTCAAGGCTTGAATTTCTAACTTACACACAGTCTAATCTTTTGTTGATGCTTTTAATTGAATATTTAATTTGATTCATTGTGTCTTTTATTCCTAGGAATTCTGAATGGTTTGTTTGCAATGTCTAATTTTTTATTGAAATTGTTTTCCATATCCTGTATTTGCTTTTTTAATATTTATTTTTTAGTTGTAGTTGGATACAACACCTTTATTTCACTTTTTTATTTTTGTATATGGTGCTGAAGATCGAACCCAGGGTCTCGCACTTGCGAGTCGAACATTCTACAGCTGAGCCACAACCCCAGCCCCTGTATTTGCTTTCTTAATTTGTTCCTTAGATCTTCTTTTAGCTCACTGAACATTTTAAGAAGTCTTTCTATGGGATTATACACTTCCATATCTGTGAGTTTCTTTGTTGGGGGTTGTGAATTTGATGGAGTTTTTTTTTTCCAGTTTCCTCATGTTTTCAGAGATCTTGGGCTTGCAAATCAGTTGAGATGGATTCCCTTCTCTTTTGTAGCATGTCCTTTTGTGTGACATTATATTTTTTGTTCTGAGAATTGTCTCTGTTCCTCATTTTTGAATAGATGCCTGGGAGTGAATCTTGAGGTACCCCTCTGATTACTTCTGGTGGTCTTCCCATATCATCTTCTTGTGGATCCCATATCAAACACTACCCAGCAGAGTTCCAAAAGTAATCAAAAACTAAATCACAAAAACTATTGCTGTGGAAATGCTGGTTTCTGTTGGATGCCTGCATCTCAGAGGCCCCCTCAAAATTCCACTTTTAGGATATTAATTGTAAACTTTTGCAAGTTTCACATTTACTGCTATGAATTTGAATTACATAGAACCACACCTGGAGTTCAGAGGTTTCTATCTGGCAATGATTGCTGTCTTCCCAATAGCTAATGGGAAGCTAACAACTAAAGGAGCTCTTGTTCCTTGTTCACTGGAGTCAGGATGTTATAGGCATAATTTTCTTTGCACCTATTTCAGTCACATTGGCCCAGGCATACTCTGAGGCCAACAATAGGTGATTACTGAGTCAGTCTGGCTACATTCTTTGTAAGTTTCCCTTCTCCAACCTCTGCTCATGGCCATGCAGCTCTTATAAATGCCTCCCATGCTGGGAACCTCAGTTCCCACCTAACTATTTGCCTATAGGCTGAGCAATTTTGGTTGGTTTTCACTAGACAACTTCCCCCACTGACTGGGGTTAATTAAGATGACTTGCTTCTCTATTGCACAGGCTTCTCTAAGCCAATATTTTTTCTGCTGTGCTTTCTTCTCTGCCTGCACTTCCCCTCACCTCAGCAGCTGTTGCCACCAGGACTGCCATCATCAGTCAAGCTGGCACATCACTCGTGTATTGTTTTTATATTATGTTCAACATTTCTGACTTTCTGTGTCCCTTTGATTTATTTTTCTGTCTAGTATTGAATATCACTGAGTTCCTTTAATACCTTATTCAGGAGCAGTCTTCCCACTTTTCAAATCTGGAGCTAAGAAAATTATGAGAATTGCACGCTTCCTCTAAGCAACCATCATATTCTCTCCTTCCAATCTCATTCTTCTTTATGGCTGAGTAAAATTCCATTTTGTACATATACCACATTCTTCATCTATTTTATTATTAATGCAGACCTGGACTAATTTCATAACTTCACTATTGTGAATTGTGATGCTATAAATATTTATGTACCTATATCAACATAGTATACTGATTTTAGTTATTTTTGGATCAATACCCAGTAGTGTGGTAGTTGGATTGTATGGTGGGTCTATTCCTACACATTTTTGGGGGGCATGGGGGACACTCAACCACTGAGCCATATCCCTAGCCCTATTTTGTATTTTATTTAGAGACAGGATTTCACTGAGTTGCTTAGTGCCTTAATTTTCCTGAGGCTGGCTTTGAACTGGAGTACCTCCTGTTTCAGCCTCTTGGGCCTCTGGGATTGCAGATGTGTGCCCCTGTTCCTGGTTATTCCTAGACTTTTGAGGAGTCTCAATACTGATTATTTTTAAAAAAAAAAACTATTTAGTTTTTAGTTTTAGATGATAGGGGAAGACCATCAGAAGTAATCAGAGGGGTACCTCAATATCTTTATTTTATTTTATGTGGTACTGAGGATCAACCCAGGGCCTCACACATGCTAGGCGAGAGCTCTACTGCTGAGCCACAACCCCAGCCCATGATTTTATAAAAACTATTTTTAGTTGTAGATAGACACAATACTTTTATGTTATGCATTTACTTTTATGTGATGCTCAGGATCAAACACAGTGCCTCAAACATGCTAGGCAAAGCACCCTGCTACTGAACTACAGTCCCAACCCTCCATGCTGTTTTTGATGCAGAGTTCATTGATCTTGTAGATCATTAAAAAGACAGATAAAACATGGGGGTGTGGTCGTGGCTCAGTGATACAGTATTTGCCTGGCACGCTTAAAGCACTGGGTTCAATTCTCAGCACCACATAAAAATAAATAAAATTTAAAAAATATTGTGTCCAACTATAATTTTTTTAAAAAAGACAGAGAAAACAAAAATATGCAACTCTATATATTCCAAAGTAAAAAAAATAATAATTCTTGTCAAAAAATATTCTTGTGAGAGACTGTTCATTTATCTTCATTATAAATTAATGAGATAAAACAGCTTGAATATGTTCCTAGTCCCTTTGTAGTTGATGGTCACTCGGCTACCTTGTCATGGGGGGGAGGGGTAGAGACGCGGAATCAACACACAGACTCCAGGAGCTGGTGAGAGAACTGGCTGGAGAACTGTCTCAGGTCATCATCCAGGAGCTCAGTTTCTTTTTGGAATGCACACAATGGTTATAGGCTTGGAGTGGGGCGTGCCTGTCAGTCATACATAAGCAAGACAATATCCATAAGTCAATCATCTTCTGCCTAACATAACCGCACTGTGAGGAAACTCTAAATATCGCTGTCATGGCAGAAAGCAATCTGGAAGGGTCTTTAGCCCTTACTGAGTCAGAGATTTCATGCCCTAAAGCCCCTGACTCTCAGTTTCCTGGCCGGGCAGTTTGGCAACGCTAACCACAAGTGCTGAGGATGTGGTTTCACCCCATCCTGCAGGCGCTCCTGTCAGGCCTGAAGGAAGGTGGATATTTCAGGCACTTCCCAGCTGCTAGTAGCTGCTAGCTGAGACTGAAAGTTATTCCAACAATAGCTAAGTGTTTTAAATTCTTAAATATCACTATTATGCTGATTTAAGGGCATTTAAGGGATGTCTATTAGTCAACTTTTTTTACATTTTATATTTTCACAAGCATAGAGAAGCACAACAATTACAGTGGTTAATTATATTTATAATGCATAGTTCTCATTTTTAAAAAAATTTATATATCAAGTACTATATATTTAAAAGAAAAAAAATGTCCATTAAATGAACAACATATTCATGTGCACTTTGCCTTTATTATACATTTGGCAAATGTGATGAATGCTTACTCTTTTTCTTAGTGTTTTAGGACCTATAGGCTACACAAGATTAAAATTATCATGAATATAATTTAAAAGGTTTGAATCCTCTAGAGAGAAATTCACTCTTCAGTATTTAATGAGGAGAATCACCTTCTGTGAATTCAATAAAAGTTGAGGCCCTCACAAAGATTTATACCACATTAAGCATTAAGATCTAGTGTACAATGTTCCCAGGTGTACTCAGTTATAAGAATAATTTTTTTGACTAATCAGCTCACATTTTGTGTCAAAAATACAAATTAAATATCACCCGATGCAGAGGCAATAAAAATATTTATATGTCTATTTGATCAATATCTTAAATCAGCTAATTACAAAATAATTTTGAATGCTTGTGTTTATTTCTAGAGAATGTTTCTAACCCAATGACAAATACTTTATCATCTGTTGCTATTTTATTATAGATTTTCAAGGAAGTATCAATTTTCAAACATAACTTTGAACTAAATAATTAAGTTAGCTATGACTGTCAACTTATTTATGTAACAGCAGTCTTCATAAACACATTTTTATTTGTATTTATAAAAAGAAGTCTTTATTCAAAAATTTTATCTAGACAGTAACTACTCTCATGGATCTTCTCATACATAATCTTGAATACTGTCCTTACATAAATAAAAATTGTACATATAATATGCGGTAATGCAATTTGCTTGCAAGGAAAACACAGTATTTAATTGGACACATAAATAAGTCTTACATGTATTCCACATTGCTTAATCTGAGATACTATAATACCTGACATCTGAAGAATTTTGCTTGCACAAAATGTATTCATGGTTTATTAGCCAACCTGCTCTCTGTTTATTGTTGCTGCATGGTTACATAAGCAGCTATATATTATTGTATTGAATGACTGTGCTTCAGGGTATTCTTGAGATTATTCCCTATTTTCTCTCTCTCTCTCTCTCTCTCTCTCTCTCTCTCTCTCTCTTTCTCTTTCTCTCTCTCTCACACACACACACACACAAACAAACAAACACACAAATCAGCAAGAACAAAAATTTTACATAACTAAACAGGATATAATTTCAGTAAGCAAAATGTTACTGTGTGTTAAAATGTACTTCTGAAATGCATCAGTTATAAAAATAAATCAGAGAAAATGAAATTAATATAAACCATATATAATTTTTAGTGTGGTCCAAATGAAAATTTTTAGCATCACTGGGTTATGTTTTTAATTATTTTGCATTGAGAAACTGAACAGCTTGATAAAATAACAGACATCCCCAAATAGTCACTAGAGGGTTAGAAAATTTTATACATATTTTACATTAAAAATGATATTTTCGGGGCTGTGGTTGTGGCTCAGCAGTAGCGGGCTTGCCTAACATGCGTGAGGCATGGGGTTTGATTCTCAACACCACATACAAATAATTAAAAATAAAAGTCCATCAACAAGTAAAAAATAGAAAAAAATGATATTTTCTTCCTTGGATGCCATCATTTTAAGGTCTCAGTAAATACATTTCTTTAAGGAAAAAGTGATGACTTTTTATGTTAATACAGATAGTTTTAGATATCTACATCTCAGGTACATATCAATTCTATTGTTTGAATTTTATTTGTGTGTGCTGTATGCATGTATTGAAATATCACACTGAAACACATTATGTAAACTAATACATGTTAATCTAAAAACTAAAATACAATAAACTATTTAAGTTATGAATGAGACTAAATTTAATGCCTTCCAAATATTGGAGGAGAAAGTTACAGAAGAAAGAAACCCTATCTCTCATTAAAGAGTGAAATTAAAAAAAAAAAAAAAAAAAAAAAAAAAAAAAACTTTAGGTACTCATCCTGAGAATCCTTTGGGGAATTACATTACTAATGGATATCTAAAAGTATTTCTATAAACAGGTAACCATTGTAGTTTGTTTGCCCTGAAAGCAACTAATAGAGTAGAAAGCCATTTTACAGATGAATTGTGTCTTAACCGTCACCATTAAAGCATCTTGTTTGTTATAATGAGCTTATTTTCATGTCATGGCAGGTGGCCCATAATTATAGTGTTTTGTTGTTTTGGTGACAATGACATCTATTAAACCTCAATTCCTCTATGACAGATGGCTTTGTCCAATTCCTTCCTTAGATGTCAAGGTCTACATAACAAGACATTGTTGTTTTTGTATTTATCTGCTATATTAAAATAATATTTCCCATAACTGTAAAATATTTTAAAGTTTTGAACAGTTTGTAAAAAATACTTTGTTGAAACTTAAAACTTGAGAGGCACTGAATACAAATAATATACTTAAAATAGGAAGATGTGAAAAATATTAAGTATTGAATAACTCAATAAGTTTACAAGTGATTTTCTGAAATTATATTAAAAAACACCCTCCTTTGGATTCTGGTAGTGATTCACCATATTGAAAATTTCTAACAAAATTACATAAGTTTGATGTCTTATGAGTTTGTTAAAAAGAGATTCTTCTTCCCATATAGTCATTAAGTTGTTAATACTAGTACCATAGCTGCATATGTAGCCTTATAATTTATAAAAACAAGTACTTAAATGGTTCACATTATTGTAGTTATTAGATAATGGTTAAGACAATAACTATACTGATTTTTCCATTAAATAATTCTCAAGAATGACTCCTCTAATATTCAATAACTATTGCTTCATAGTCATAAACTAAATTGACTTCTACCTTTTCTTTATTCACTAAAGTATTTATAGATAAAAGTATTGGAATTTTGCAAGTGTTATCCAAGTAAGTACCTGGGAGCTGCAGTCTTTCATCAAATTATCAAATTCATAAGTGGTATTTATTATATTTGTGATTTTTGTTTGTCTCACTATACTATACCTTTTTCCATATCTTTAAGTTCTATAAGGATAGGGATTTTTGTTACTTTTCACTTATAAATGTCGGGCACCTGCTTGACAGTGACTAAATAATGTATGTGCTCAATTAATATTTTTCAAATGAATAAATATTTACAACTGCATTATGAGTTCTGAAAAGAATAAGCAAATGATTTCTAGAAATGAAGTAAAGAGTCAAAATATTCTCTTAAGTAATATGTCTTAACACAGAAAATATATGGTTTAGAGAAAAATCAATCAATAAATTACTTACCCACTTCTACAAGTCTAGAAAAAAAGAAATAGTAAGATTGTACAAGACGATGAAATATCACTGACCTTTTTCTTAATAACAGAATATTTTTATTTTCAGAAAATACAAGCTGAAATTTTTATCAGTTGAAAACATATGATATACACTTGTACCCTCAAATGGTTCAGACTGGGAAAGAGAGGAGCAAATAGGATAAAATGTAAAATAAATAAATCTGGGTAAAGGGTATATGTGCATTTTTCGCACCTCTTTTATATTTGCAACTTTTCTGTAAGCTTAACAGTATTTGTGAATACATTTTTAAGAAAAAAAAAATTAGTTTCTGGCCTGGTTAAGTGCTGGTGGATAGTTCAGCTCAATTATTTTCAACATTTTCCCACCATGATGCAGTCTTCATACAATAGACATCAATAAGCTAGGTGATTGGATGTGATTTGAAGGAGTCTAGCTATTTATTTATTTTTTTTGTAATTGATGTGTTCAGTCATCACATACTTATTGAATATCTGCTATGTGCTGATGATGTGTTGTGGTGTTCCTTTTCTCTACTTTTCAAGTAAGCACTATTAGAGTGTATGTATAGCACTGACCTTTTGGAGAAAAGATAACAAAATTTTCCCAAAGACAAACTTGTGTATTAATAAATCAGGTGACTTGATTAAATATTACTATAAAATATTTCAAGCAACTGAATCTAATTCTTAACAAAACACATAATTAACTATCATATATCTTTGGTAATTAAAATTCATTTTGAAGAACATAGAGATAAAGCAATAAACAATTTAATTAATAAAAAGTAAACATTTGTTTTCTTGGCAAGATATTCTTGTGAAATTATATAATGTTTCATTTCCTACACAATAATAATAAGCATGTTTTGCTGGAGGATTTCAGCATTACTTGTGATTTGACTTATACTTAATTGTCTACATTTAGATATAAATAAATTGAATTATTAATAATATTATTTAGACTGTAGATAATCTGTTTCACTCTGCTATGACAAAATGTTTCACCATCTACTAATGAAATTAATAATATAATATTAGAAATATTAGTATAAATATTGAAGGGTTAAAATTTTTCTAGAAAAATCATGCCAATTAAGATGTAAAATTTGACTGATAACATATAATACAAGTGTTTGATTATATAAACCAATAATTAGGAACTGGTATTAGACTTCAACAATTTCAGTATCATATTTATACTTCACTCAAATATTGGTCATTATAAGTGGGTGCAAATAAAACCAAAGCCTGAAAGTCTAGTTATATGTGTGAATTATTTCCAGTATTTCTATTGACTTTTTGTATGTTTTAAGCTTCAAATGTTTTCAAGCATTAATTTATACTTATAAGGACTACAAATTATATTTTTATATTTTCCAGCTGAGATGTGGCCTAGTTCCAGCATCAAGCATTTTTAAATTGAGTCTCTAAAAAGATGAAGAAAGAAAAATAATCAGGTTATATAAAATATAAAAAGCCATAAATAAATTCTCATTGGATATCAATTATAAATTCCATTTTTATAAAATTATGATTAATATTTTACCATCATAAAACACTAGAAAAAAGACGGTATATATTTCCTTTGGCTGTACATTATTTGACAAACTTGCTGTGGCATCAGTATATAAGTAAAATAAAGAGGCATAGGATTTTACCAATTCTGTGAAGCAAATAAATGATTGTATGTATTAAGAAATATTACAAATTCAAATAGTAAATTTACCTTCTTTAGTTAGCATATTCTATGGTTGAAATGGGAGTGTGCTTATATTCCCCCAATTGTTAAGTCATGAAATAAATTGAAGTGTGTTCAATAGATGCAGAAAAAGCCATTGACAAAATTGAGCACCCATTGAAAATGCTGAAAAATGCTGAAGAAAGTAGGGGTAGAAGGAACTTAACATTATAAATGCCATATACAATGAACCCAAGGTCAATACCATACTGTGTGAAAAAAAAAATGAAAGATTTTTTTTTCTAAAATCAAGCACAAGATCAGGATGCTCACTCTTACCACTCCAATTCAACACAATTCTTGAAAATATACTCAGAGCAATCAGGCAAAAAAAAAAAAAAAAGGAAATTAGATGAATACAAACAAATAGGAAAAGAAGAAGTCTAATTATCTTTGTTTGCTGATGACATGATCTTATATCTTAACCTGAAAATAACCAACAGAAGACTTATAGAGCTCATAAACCAATTCAGCAAAATAGTAGGTTACAAGATAAACAGTCATAAACTAATAACTCTTCTAGATTACAATAATGAATCTCCTGAGAAAGAAATCATGAAAACTACCCCATCATAATAACCTCAAACAAATAATTGGGAATAAGTCTAACCAAGGAGGAGAAATACCTGTATAATGAAAACTATAGAACATTAGAGAAAAAAAAAATTAAAGAAACCCTAGAAGATGGAGAAACCTCCCATGATCTTGGATAGACAGAATTAATATTGTCAAGATGGGCATACTATTAAAAGTGTCATAAAGATTCAATTAAATTTGCAACAAATATCAATGATGTTGGGTGTGTGGGAGACTCCCCCTTCTTGGAGAGCATCATGGAATCCCTTATCCCTTCCCTTCCTCTCCAAAGTGCGCCAAGCCAAGATCGCCAAATTCAAAGGTTTCCTCATCCAATCCCTGCAGGATACAGTGTCCACTCACTGTTCCTGAGTCACCCTGCCAATCAGCACCCGCTACGTCCCCTATGCAACCCTTCTTAAGCCAAAGTTTGTAAGCACAGGCTGTTTTCTCTCTGTCCTCTGCCTTCTTCCTCTCTGCCCTCTTCCTCTTCTTTCTCTCCTCTATACCCTTTCTCTCTCTCTTTCTGCCCTCCTCCTCTTCTCTCTCTGCTCTCTGCCTCTCCTTCAGGCAGCCCCCCAATAAAATCTCTTAGTTGAATGTCCATCTCTGGTGAGTCACTCGTCTTTCAAATGACATGCTTCACAGAACTTGAATAAATCATCCTAAAATGTATTGGGGAGAATAAAAGAATCTGAATAGCAAAAGCAATACTGAGCAACAAAAGTGATATAGGAGGTCATAATATTTTATCTCAAATCATACTGCAGAGGTTTAGTAACTAAAATATAATAGTATTGGCATCAAAATACATATAAAGACCAAAGAAATGGCATAGAAGATGAAGGGACAAACACATATATAGTCATTTAATACTTGACAAAGGTGTCAAAAACACATATTAGAGAAAAGATAATGTTTTAAATAAATAGTTCAAGGAAAACTGGATATCTATATGCAGAAGAATGTAACTAATTCACTCTCACTCTGCACAGAAGTCAAGTCAAAGTGCATCAAAGACGTAGGAACTAGACCAAAAAATTTCCAATGACTAGAAGAATACCTAAAGTGAAAACTCCCAACATAGTGGCACAGAATCAACTTCCTTAACAAGACTCATAAAACTCAATAAATGAATCCAAGAATTAATAAGTGCGTTGATATCAATTTAAAATATTTTGCATAGCAAAGGAAACAATTAACTGTGTGAGTATAGAGTATATAGATTGTGAGAATAATCTTTGCAAGCTACTATTCTGATATAAGATATCCATAATATGTACTTAAAAACTCAATAAACCTTAAAACAAAACAAAACAAAAAATCCCAATCAATTATTGGGCAAAAGAATTAAACATTTCTCAAAGTAGAAATACAAAAGACCAATGAATACATTAAAAAATTCAATATTCCTAGCAATTAGGTAAATATAAATGAAAAGTACACTGAGATTTTGTCTCCAGTTACAATAGCAATTATCAAGAATATCCTAATTTGCTGAGCACAGTGGTGCATGCCTGTAATCCCAGCTGCTGAGGAGGCTGAGACAGGAGGAGTGGGAGTTCACAGCTCCCTCAGCAATGGTGAGGCCCTAAGCAACTCAGTGAGACCCTGTCTCTAAATAAAATACAAAATAGGGCTGGAGATTTGGCTCAGTGGCCAAGTGGCCCTGAGTTCAATCCCTGATACCAAAAAAAAGGGATATGCTAATTCACAATAAGTGGGGGGCTAGGAAAAATAGAGGTACTTTGGAATAGGCATGGGGAGTGATGGTGGGAGGGTGTGTTGAAGTAGGAAGGATAGTAGAATGAATCAGACATTTTTAGCCTATGTACATATACAATTACACAACCAGTGTGATTATATAGCATGTACAAAGAATGAGAAGTTATACTCCATTTATGTTCAATGTGTTAAAATGTATTCTACTGTCATGTATAACTAATTAGAACAAATTTTTAAAATGTATTTAAAAAAATTAAATAGAACTGTGTAGGTGTGTCAAAATGCACTCACCCCAGGAAATCCTTCCCACCACAAGAGAACAAAGGGAAGTGGAGACAACTAAAGGTGCATTTCTTTAAATAACCCAATAGAAGACAGTAAAACCTAGGAGGCATGCAGTAAGATAGTACACCTCATAGTACTCAGTCAACGAGGAACTAGGGGAAGGACCTTGAGCACTAGGGGATAAAAATACTGATTGTAACCACTCTAGGGGTGCCTTTTGACCAGATACCTGACCTTGCAAGATCATCATTAAGGTCTCCTTTCAGCTGCAAGAAAAACCAAAACCAAAAAACCAAAAAACAAATAATAGCCAGGCACAGTGATGCAGGACTGTAATCCCAGTGGTTTAGGAGGCTGAGGCAGGAGAATCACAAGTTCAAAGCCTCAGCAATTTAGTTAGGCCTTAACCAATTCAGTGAGACTCTGTCTCAAAATAAAATATATTTAAAAAGTTTGGGATGTGGGTTCAATCCCCAGTATAAATATATAGAGAGCTTACAAATAATAAATATAATAACAAAAAGTGGCAAATATGTGTGGGAAAGGCACACTTATATATTGTTAGTGAGAAAGGAAATTAGGACAACAAGTTTGGAAGGCCATATGGAGATTCCTCAGAAGACTCAGAATGGAACCACAATAAAACCCAGCTATCCCACACCTTGCTATTTATCCAAAATAACTAAAATCAGCATACTACTGTGATATAAGCACATAAATATTTATAGCAACACAATCACAATAGACAAATTATGTAACCAATAATGAATGGATAAAGAAAATATGGCATGTATACACAATGGAGTTCTACTCATGCATAAAAAATGGAATCATGACATTTGCTGGTAAATGGATGGTATTGTGGAAATAAGCCAAACTTGGAAGAGCAAGAGTCTAATGTTTTCTCTCATATGTGGAAGCTAGAGCAAAACAAGTTTTAAAAGGGGAAATCCTATGAAATTAGAAGGGAGATTAGTGAGGTAGAGGAAGTAAATAGAGGGGGAATGTAGGGGTTATGGGAAAAGGAAGTAACTGTGGAGTGAAATTGACCAAATTATGCCATGTAAATATATAAATGTAGCACAGTGAATTCCATCTTATGTATATTCATAAAGCACCAATCAAAAAACAATAAATAAATAGAAGGAAGACCAGGAAGTAGAAATAGCACAATAGAAGGAGTGAGGAGAGGAAAGAATGAGGAAAAACTGGGAAGTGAAATGGATCAAATTATAATCAATACATATATGGGTAATGTCAAAACAAACTTCACTATTATGTATAACTATATGAACTAATAAAACATTTTAAAAGTTGTTTTTTTTAAACTCATGCCCACATATAATAGCTATCTATTGAATACTGTACTGGAATATGTCTATTCATTTGGTTGTATGTGTACATTAGTGGCAACTCAAAGGTGAAATGAGAGATCTGAAAGAGAATTTCAAAACATATATCTAGAATTTAGTACTAAAAATTTTATTTTATGCTATATCTGTTGTGAATATTAGTTTAACAATTCATTGTTTTCTCTCCATCTGCAACAAGAAAATAATTATTTTGATGAGAAAAGTCTAGTAGCTTGAATTTTTAACACTGATGAACATGACCAATTTACTCATTATACTGGTAATAACTATTTGTTGTGTATTGATATATTATTAATTTACTTACGATTCATTTAGTCATTACAACAGTGCTATGATGTCTTTATAAGTAGTATCTCTATTTAATAGGTGAGAACATGAATATTAAGTTGAATAACTTGTTTAAATAAGAGAGATAGACAATAACAAATGGAGTTGGAAAGGAAAACAATTGTTGTTGGATTTCAGATAGCCAGTTCTCAACTGATGTATCATTATGCTTCTCAGCAGTATGCCTAAACATCCCAACCTTGCATATTAAGATATTTTTCTTGTAAATTATTAATAAAGTTGTTTGGACCTATGCAGTAAACACTAGTTAGCTTTCATTAGAGTATGGTTAACTAAGAAGGATTCTTCTTAACCTTTCAAAAATATTTTGCAATTTAGGAAGTTTTGGGATTCTAAAGCATGCACATTTGAAAGTGAACTATCCATGTAAGCAGACATTACTGGTTTTGTACAAATTCTTGAAAAAATATTCTGTTTACTATTCATGTAGGTTTTCCATTTCTGCTACTTTTGGGGATAATTTTATGTAATGTTTCAAAAGTATTTTAAAAATTTAACTCTTTCCTTTGGATGGAGTCTTGATTTTTTCATGCTATTCTCCTTCATATTTTTCCTTATTCTTCCTTTAAATTCTTATTGTTTTCCATTAATGCTTCTTAATTTATCATTCATATAAGTAATTTCATATATTTATAATATCATACATGTAAATGTTATTGTCATTTTATGATAATAAGTCACTTATGGCTGCCTTAGAGGTAAATAATTTGTCCCTTGTGAGCAGAACTCTCTCTCTCTGATTTCTGGTTGACCATGTCCTACTTGCTTTCCTCCTCCATATTCTTATGTCAGGATTTTCTGCCTTGCCTGAGGCCCAGAGCAATAGAGTAGGTCATCTATGAACAGAAACTTCCAAAACCGTGAGTCCCAGTAAACTTTTCTTCCTCTAACGTTTTTTTTTTTTTGTTGGGTATTTTGGTAAGAGCAAGGATCACAACAACAACAAAAAATATTAACATAACTAAATGAGCCTAATTGGTGTAATTAAACTGTTGATGACCAAAGTTGAAGAAAAAATCTTGAGAGCAGCCATAGTAAAAGGAACATTAAATACGCAGGAATATAGTTCAAATGATATAGACTTCTTATTCGAGGATATGTATACCAGAAGAGAGTGGTGCTGAAATAAAATAACTGTCAGTGTAGAATTAAACACCAAGCAAAAATATTCTTTAAGAATGATCACAATATAAAGACTTTCTCAGATTAATGAAAGCTATAATAATTTGATGTAAATATATTTGCTATAGAAGAAATGGTAGAGTATGTTTTTAAAGCTTGGAAAGCTTATAGCAGAACAAAAAAGTGGATCTTCAGAAAGAGAAATATAAATGGTAATTACCTGGGTGAATATAATACATTATGTTTCTACTTTTAAATTACTCAAAATGTGGATGATGGTTAAAAGTAAAATTAGTTCATTATTGGTATACAAATAAACATTTACAGATTTAATATATATGCCAATTATAACATAAATAAGGGAAGGAAAAAACTTTCATTTAAGAGTTGATGCTTAATATGAAGTGACAAAATGCCACCTCTAAACAATAAACAAAATTGTTAAATGTACTGAAATCTCAAGAGCAACCTTTAAAAATACATGATGCTTCAGATAATAAATCCCAAGATAAATTGAAATTGAATATTAAAAATATGAAAATCTAAAGGAAGTTACAAAAGGATGAGTTAAATGAAAGATAAATAAAAACAAATAATAAAATTGTAATATTAAATCTGACCCAATTAAAAAGTGAAAAATTAAGTTGATATATATGGCCCAAACGTACCAACTGAAAGAGGTTATATGGTGAATGAAAAAGAAAATAAAAAACCAAGGGTAATTTTCTGCCTACAAGAAATATACTATATATTTGAAAATATAATTAAGATAAAGCAGGAGAATTAAAATATATATTATTAAAACATTAATAAAAAATTCATTTGGATGTACTGAGATAATAAAAAGACTTCATAATGAGCAAAATTACCAGGAATAAATAGGGACATTACATAATAATATAAAAGGTCTAAACAAGAATGAATAATAATCTTATATGTGTATTTGCACTTAACCACAGAGTTCCAAAATACATGAATCAAAAATAACAAACATGAAAAGAGAAATAAATCAAAATTATGGATGAAGACTTCATCACTCTTCTCTAACTTCATCATTATTCTCTAAACAATTGATAGAAAATGATAAGTAGAAAATCAGCAAAGATATTTAATACCTTAACAAAATATAAATGGACTTCATTCACCTAATTGACTTTGAATAGCAATAGGATATACATAATTATTAAAGTGCACCTAACACATGCACCAAAATAATTATCCATCACATTAATATACTATAAAGGAAATATCCAATGATCATTTGAATTCGTTCAGAAAAAAATTTGAAAAAATCAATATAGAGTCATAATAAGTCTGGGCCTAGTGGTGCACCTGTAATCCCAGTGGCTTGGGAGGCTGAGGGAGGAAGATTCGGAGTTAAAAGCCCCCCTCAGCAAAAGCAAGGTGCTAAGCTAAGAGGCAGGGTCACTGAGACCCTGTCTCTAAATCAAAGGCAAAATAGGGCTGGGGATGTGGCTCAGTGGTCGAGTGCCCCTGAGTTCAATCCCCAGTACCTCCCAAAAAAATTCATAATAAGAACTATCAGAAAAAAAACTTTATTGCCAATTTGAACTATTGATTATATTAAATCCTGGGAGCACTAAGATGGGAGAATGAAGGAAGGGTGCACTTGCCACTTGTTCTGCTATTCGGAATTTAAACAATGTGAATACTGCTTTATAATGTCTGAAGAACATCATTGTAAATCAATATTTATCAGAGATTCAGAGAGGCTCAGAGATTCTGGTGTTGTGAATGGAGGGTTAAAGGGAAAATACTTGAATTCAGAAGCAGTAGTGGTGCTGTGTCAACATAAAGGGAAAAAGAAACACAGTGGAAAATTTTGGCACATAAACACCTGAAGAAGCCATCTGTACTTAGTTGATACAAAGAATACACAGTAAACACTTTTGAAATACTTTCCATGTTTCTCAACTTCTAAGTGATGAAATGAGGTGGAAATACAGCTTGAAAAGTTTATGCTGAATCTTGTTCCTATGGGAACCTGAGAGTTCTTAGCAAATAATTCCACTCTATCCAGTTCTTACAGGCATGACTAAGTGTACATGACAAATCACAATCTCAAAAACAGTTATAGAGAATAGTGGATCCAGGCATATTCAAGACAGAAATGGAGGATAGTACGACATGCTCTATCTCTCCCTTTGATCTCTGTGGTGCAAATGACTAGTTGAAAATGTTCTGAGGAATGAAACTGGTGGGCCTGATTTCCCTGGAGAGAATAGAGTGCAATGTTCTATCCATTTGAATTCTGTGATGTCAATAAAAGGAATTTGGAAAATTGAACATGTAGGTGTGATCACATTTGGGGCAAGAGATTAGGAATTTCATATAAGGTGGAAGGGGCCTACAGAAAATCTATTGTTCATTGTCTACCCAGAATGGTTGGTTATCATGCCCTAACGGGATATCACTGGAGACCCTATTGTCCCAGACACCAAGCCAAGATTGGCACATACATGGCCTTAGGAATGCGAGAATTTGATTGATAGAGAGTTGATACTCCAAAGTACAATATTCCATTTACAGATCAACCCCAGGACCTGGATTATCCCCAACAGATCTCAGCAATCCTTCCAATCAAGAAAAGCAGTGGTAAGATATCCAGACAAACCTCTAATAGAAGGTAATTCCAACTTCATAACCCCTGTATCAGTGAGCAGAGAAGCTGAGATCCACTTCACCCAACTATACTTCCAAGTTATTCAAACAGAGTGGCAAAACTAAAAAAGGAGAATGGGTTTAATAATATATAGCCCTTACTTTCTCTAAGAGGTACATAGCCCAAAAGTAAGAGAAATAAGGACAGTCTGCAACAGAATGTAAATATTCACAAATTTGGTATAAAAAATTCTGCTATTCTCCTTACAATTTTTTCTTTCTCTTTGTCATTATTATTGTTTAGTTTTTACTGTTATATTTGCTAGTTTATATATATATATATATATATATATATATATATATATATATTTCTACAAGATACACCATGCAAATGGAAACTGAAAGCAAGTGAAAGAACAGCTAACTAGAGAGCCGAATACAGTTTCAAAACAATTTATTTTCATTGTCATCTACTTTCTCATACAATTCAAGAAAATCACTCCAATTTACCCCTGATATTATGATCTGCTGGAAATATTAGAATCACTTTTGTAGAAATATTTATGCGTATCTGGTTTGATCTGAAGCAATTCTAACTACTGTCAAAAAATATCTGCTCTAAATGTAGTGGTAGAGACTGAACAGAAGAGCAAGTTTAAATTGAGTGAAAATATTGACACAATGACATTTGCCAAATCCAAGATACTTATAAAAGGAAAAGAATCTTGCTAAAAAGTCCATTATGTGAAAGTAAAAGAGATAATCACCCCAGTAAATGGGTAGAAAAGCTAATAATATAAAAAATCAAGGAAACAAGGCACCTCAAGTTTTTCACAACATGACATCAATTGACCCATTGACACCACAGTGGAGGAAATGCCAGAAAAATAAATGAGAAAGTTGAAAATTAAAATGATCAATAAAATTACAGAAGATATGAAGAATAAAGTAAGACAGAAACCACAGGAAGTGAAAGTTTATTTTAAAAAAGAAGTAGAGATTCTGAAAAAGAACCAAACAGAAATCCTGAAAATTAAAGGTTCAATAAGTCAAGTTAAAAATTCAGTTGAAAGCACAATTAATATATTAGATCACACATAAAACAGATTCACAGACCTCAAAGACAAATTATAATCTTGAAAATAAGGTTGATGAAAAAGTAAAGATATAAAGAGATCATGACCAGAATATTCAAGAAATTTGGGATCACATTAAGAGACTGAATTTAAGAATCATTGGTGCAGAAAAAGTCACAAAATACAAAGTAAAAGAAGGTTCAACCTTTTCAAAGTAATAATGTCAGAAAATCTCCAAACCTTAGAATAAAATAGGAATCCATGTATAAATTGTATTTAGAACCCCAAATGGGATTTTTTATCCTAAAAAAAGACCCTCTCCAAGACACATTAAATTTACAATGTGTAATATATAGAACAAGGCTAGAAATTTAAAGATCACAATAGAAAAATGGTAAGTCACATTTAGAGGTAAGTCAATTAGTCTTTTCATTAATTTCTCAGACCAGACACCCTAAAAGCCAGGAGGAGGGCTTAGAATAATACATAAAGATAATAGGGACTTGGTTTATGGTTCAGTGGTAGAACACTTGCCTAGCACGTGTGAGGCACTGGTTTTGATTCTCATTACCACATATAAATAAATGAATTAAATATATAAAGATAATAGGTTCCAACCAAAATTGCTATATCCAGAAAAGTATAATTCAGAATTGAATATTTCCATGATTAGCAGAAACTACAATAATTCATAACCACCAAGCTATCAATAAAAAAGATACTCAATAAAATATTTCATTCAGAAGAAATGAAAAATAAATATTAGAGCCATCATATAGAAGGCTCTCACTAGAAAAATAGTTAATTAAGGGAGAATCAAGTCTGAATTAAAAATTAGAAATCAATCAAAATGTGAAAAATAAAATAATTTCTCTATAATAACAATGAAATTAAATGGACTATGCTCTCCAATCAAATTCATAGATTTGCAGGATAGACTAAAAACAAAATCCAACCTATGTTTTTGTTTACAAGAGATTCACATTATAGGTAAAGACATCCACAGGCTGAAGGTGAAAGGATGAAAAAAGATATACCATGCAAATGCAAACTGAAAGCAAGAAGAGTCACTACTCCTATTAGACAAAGTATATTTCAAGCCATAATTATTCAAAACAGACAAATAAGGCCATTATATAGTAGTTAAGGAAATAATCCCAAAATAAGATTAAGTGATTGTAAATTTTTATGCTGTAATGTCAGTGCAACTCATTAAATAAAATGAACCCTACTTGATATAAAGACTCAAGTTGACCCCAATACAATAACACTTGGTGGGTTCAATAGACCTCTCTCAACAATGGGTAGGCCATCCAGACATTAACTAAGACTCTTCAAAAGTAAAACATTATTAACCAAATGAACTTAATAGTATTCCATTCATGAAAAACTGAATTTTCTTTCTTCTCAGTTTCACATGGAATCTTTTCTAAAATAGACCTTAATTTAGGAAACAAGTCTTATGATACAAAAAAATAGAGATATCCCTTGCATACTATCTGATTATAATGGAATAAAATTAAATAACATTAACAATTAAAAAAAGATATCCTTTTATACATGAAGATTAGATAACACTATTGAATGAGGAATGGACAGCAGAATAAATTACAGGATAAATATTTATAAAAATAGCATTTTTAAAAAATTCTGAAGAGTCTTTACTTAGGCTGTGTTTGACTGACCATCAAATTTTCAGTTTGATTTTTGAGTGTTTCTTTTCCTATATTTCCATTTGTTTCTTTTTTTGGAATTTCTCTTTATCCAAATGATATTTTACTTCCTGAATTTTCTCTTCTGAGTTTATCCTTATATCTTCTTTCAGACCACTGAACATTTTAATTATGAACTTCCTAAATTTTTTTCTTGGCATTTCCTTCATTTTGGTGTCAATATAATTAGTTGGTGAAGTACTGTGGGCTGTTGGCATCATTTATTTTTTTGCTTTGTCTTAGTTCTTGTACATCTGTTCATCTACTGGGATGATTACCACTTCTAATTTTATGCAAGGGATTATCTGTTGAACTTCCATCTCTTAAGAGCCTCAGGCAGGGAAAAAATACTCATATTAATACTTTTTTTTTAGAGAGAGAGTGAGAGAGGGAGAGGGAGAGAGAGAGAAAGAATTTTGATATTTATTTTTTAGTTTTCGGCAGACACAACATCTTTGTATGTGGTGCTGAGGATCGAACCCCGGCCGCATGCATACCAGGCGAGCGCGCTACCGCTTGAGCCACATCCCCAGCCCTTGATACTTTCATTCAATATGTGTTTTCATGCAGAGACTCAGACCCAAGGAAACATATTTGGAATCTCAGCAGGAGGAAGAAGATGTGAAGCATAGTTGGGATAATAGTGATTTTTTTTCAGAGGAGGCAGCAGACTCCAGTTTCAACTCTAGCCCCATTTAGCCCCTCAAGCCATTTCCATAGGACATTTTGTATGCAAGCTAAAGAAGGCACAGTACTAAGAAGTTACATAAGTGGGTGCATGCTCATATGCAAATATTTATGACCTTGAGTACATATGCTGAATCAGGGTGTTTATAACCTTGGCTACATACTATAAACATAGTCCACCAGAAGCCTAAGTGAGGAAACCTAACTATGGTCATTTGGGGTCTGCCCAATATTGTCCTCTGCTATCTCCAGTATCAGAAGCACCTTGAGAGAAGATATTAAAACTTATTTACTACAATCATTTCAGAGCAAAATCACTTCACTAATCAAGAAAAACAAGAACTTGTTAGTAGTGTTCTCCAGAGTTTCTACAATCTAGGGATAAAATTGTAGTAGTGTTCTGTAATTGACTGAAAAATTAGTAAATAAAGTAGACAAAATAATATTTCATTATATGTGGGAATAAACAGAAGATATAAAGTTGAGCAAATGAAGAAAAGATAAGAAAAATAACTCAACCAAGGCAAAAAGAGAACAAGATGAATGGTGGAGATTTGAGAGAGTAGCATATAATGTAAGAAGAAAAAGTGGCTACAGGTAGGAAGTATAAATCTTTTCTATAAATAAAAAGAGTGATTCTAATTAGTACTTTAAAACATTGGAAGAAATAAATTCAGGTGGTTTGAGGGCACAATATTGCATACTAGGGGGGAAAGTATTGAATCAAAATGAAGAGTAATATAAGTATAATCAAAGTTGACATTTGAGCTGTTTATAATTATCCATGCCAAGGTGCAGAAAATTATTTCTGAGTCTTTCTACTTTGAAGTTTATCATATTTTGTAACTTTTAGAAGATGCCCATCAGTCTTCAGTTTTGGATCCTCCTAGGATTACTGTGACACACAAGCTACTCCCAAAATTGCAACCAATTTCTCACCATCTGCATCTTATTTGTAAGCCCAGGGATCTAAGGCTTCACATTAGGAGAGTTCTATATTGTATTGCTGGCTGTTTTTATTGGGTGAAGAAACACGGGATACAGGGCTCTGGACTGTTGCTCTGACTGCTGCCGGCTGCTTTGCACTAACTCCCTCCACAGAGTCTTCTTTAAAGTGGAATAGAGCCTGAATACTGTCTACAGGTGTGGGACCTATGATTGTTGGTTGTCTGTGGGTAATCCCTGAGGCAGAATCACCCCTGCCTCTGGCTAATTTAGATTGTCAGGTTGCCATCCCTATAACTTGAATATATGATCAGTTGTTTCACCTATATCTGAGCACCCACTGCTTGCAGTTGTGAATCACAGGTGCCCTCTCCTCTCTGCTGGGTCTCCCCTGTATCATCATTAAGTACCTGGTGGCTGCCTGCAACCACAGGACCCTTGTGTGCAGGCTGTCCATGGGCCATCTGAGGTACAGAAGCCTCTTCCCTGGTTGATATAGACCACCAGGTTACCATTCCGGTGACTGGGGAAGAGTCAGTTTTTCCACCTGCATCTGAAATTTTACCGACTTTAGTTTTGAATCATAGGTGTTGCTCCCCTACACTGCCTGGGATAGAGGGTCTGTTGGCCTATGTGTGTCTAAACTCTCATTCTCTGTTCAATCTCACTCTCATTCATGAATCTGGGACATTTGTTCTCCTTTACTGCAATCTCCTATGCAGGATGCGTCCTTCTGTGGCACAAACACCTCGATCCTGGTTGGTACAGGTCTTGGTTTCTAATTAATTTTTCCAATCTATGTCTTTTGATTGGAGAGATTAGTTCATTTATGCTATGATTTTGGGAGAAAAGCTCAAGTATGAGAAAATGTAAAAAAACTTAGAAGTGAAAAATTGGGTTATGAGAGTTTTCACCTAATTAACCTGGTGTGTTAATCCACAGAAAGAATTAACTGAATGGGAGGTAACTGTAGGCAAGTAGTGTGTGTCTAGAGGAGGTGGGTCCCCGGGGGTGTGCCTTTGGGTATATATTTCATCCTTGTTGATCAGAGTTCTCTCTGTGCTTCCTGATCACCATGTTCTGAACCACTTTCCTCTACCACACAGATCCCAAAGAATGAAGCTGGTTGTCTATGGATTGAGACCTTTGAAACCATGAGCCCCAAAGTAAACATTTCCTTTTCCAATTGCTCCTGTAAGGTCTTTTGGTCACAGCAATGAAAAAGCTGACTAAAACAATTTACATTCACCAAAATTATACATATGATTTTATCTCTTGCAATTTTGATTTATTTCTGATGTTGAATTCAGACTTGATTCCTCTTAATTGAGTATTCCTCCGGTGAGATTTAGCCACATGCTGGCTCTGATATTTATTTTTAATTGTGTCTGCATGAAATTTCTCATTCAGTATGTTTTACAGTGCTGACATAGTGGTTATGATTTTTTTTTATTTATCAGGAAAATATTTTATTTCATCTTCAATTCTATAGGATGGTTTTGCTAGATGTGGTAGTTTTAGTGGGAATCCATAATATTTCAGGGCTTTATATATATATATATATATCTTCCCAAGCCCTCCTGAATTTTAGGGTGTGGGCTCAGAAATCAGTACAAATACTAATTGGCTTACCTCTAAATGTGACTTGCTGTTTTTCTTCTTGCAGTTGTTAGAATTCTATCCTTATTCTGTATATTGAACATTATAATTTTAATATGTCTTGGAGAGGATCTTTTTTGGTCTTGACTGTTTGTGGTTCTAAATGTTCCTTTCATTTGGATTGTCATCTCATTCCTAATATTTGGGAAGTTTTCTGATATTGAAAATTTTACACAATCATTTATTTTGTATTTTGGCCCATTCATCTATGCTAATAATTCTTAGATTTGATCTCTTTATGTTATCCTAGATTTCTTGTATATTCTGTTCATCGTCTCTTAAGATTTTTTCTTTATTATGGACTTCATTTCAAGATTTTATGGTTTGTCATGGAGGCCTGAGAATCTGTCTTCACAGTGGTCTAATGTATTGGTGATGCCTTTCTGATTTTTATATTTATTTATTGAGTTTTTTTGTTCCAATATTTCTGTTTAGTTCTTTTTCAGAGTCTCTATCTATTCATTGAAATGTTACTTAACTTCCCGTTTCCTAGTTCATTGTTTAATTCTTGTTTTACATTGAACATTTTAGTTATCAACTTTCTCATTTCTGTTTCTGTTTCTGGCACTTTCTCCACTGTGGGGTCAATGGAGTCAGTTATGTTTTGAACTAAGTGGGGTGGCTTATTCCCTTTATTTTTCATGTTGTTATTATCTTTATCCAACTTCTGTGATCTCCTTTTATATAAGGAAATTTCAGTGTATTTTTTTTCATTAGTAAATGTCCTGGGTTAGTTAAATGTCTTGATGCCAATATTTTCGTTTAATTTGAATTTCTATTATATCCAGTCTACTACTACATTGAGAGTAGATACTAATCCCCAGCAATGATAGACACTTTAGAATAATATTTTACACTATTAAATAATTTAAAACACCTATTAATAACATTCTTCAGCAGCCCATTCATAATACTTTGAAAAATTTCCACACTGCTTTTCAAAATGGTTGTACTAATTTGCAGGCCCCCAATAATGTATGAGTACACTTTCCTCCAAAATCCTTCTCAGCATTTATTAATTTTTGTATTCCTAGAGATTGCAATTCTAACATAAGTGAGATGAAATAGAATAGAAGACACAGAGATAAACCCACATACATATAATAATCAGATACTCAAAAAAGTTACCAAAATATATGGTGGAGAAAAAATAGCCATTTTAACAAACGGTGCTTGGAAAATTAGATATCCACAACAAGAAGAATGATACTTGATCCTTATTTCTCACCTTCCACAAAAGTCAACTCAAAGCTCATCTAAGAACTGTAAATTAGAACAGAAACTTTGCAACTCTTAAAAGAAAACATAGGGTCAATACTCCAATAAGTTGGCACAGGCACTGATTTTTTTAATAAGACTCTGAAAGCTCAAAATAAAATCAAGAATCAATAAGTGGGAAGGCGTCAAATTAAAAAGCTTTTGCACAGCAAAAGAAAAAAAATAAAGACATGAAGATAAAGTCTATGGAATTGTAAAAAAAAAACACAGTGAAAAAAAAATATTTGCAAGCTACTCCTTTGTTACAGGATTAATATATAGAATTTATAAAAGAAAATCTTATCACAAAATGCAAATAACTCAACAAATGGAGAAAATAACAGATGTTTCTCAAAATAAGAAATACATATAGCCAACAAATATATGAGAAAATGTTCAACAGCGGGGTGTGATGGTGCTCGCCTGTAATCCCAGTGGCTCAGTAGGTTGAGACAGGCGGACAGCAAGTTCAAAGCCAGCCAGCCTCAGCAAAAGCGAGGTGCTAAGCAACTCAGTGAGACCCTGTCTCTAAATAAGATACAAAATAGGGCTGGGGATGTGGCTCAGTGGTTGAATGCCCTGAGTTCAATCCCTGGTACCACCCCCCTCAAAAAAATGTTCAACATCCCTAGCAATCATGGAAATGTCTTGATGCCAATATTGTTATTTTTGTGTCTTGAGAAATATCTTTCTATATTCTTAGACCATTTTAAAGTGGGATTTTTAGAACAATTTTAAAATTGTTTTCTTGCCATTAACTTATTTGAGTTACCTAAATATGTTCCATATACATGGCATATCAGATATATGGTTTACTAATATTTTTCCACTCTGTATGTTGTTTCCTCACTCTATTGATTTTTTTTTCTTTTGCTAAGCAAAGTTTTAGTTTGACATAATCCCATCATTCATTTTTTAATTTTTTTATTTGGTCTTTTGGTGTCATATGCAAATACTCATTGTCCACACCAATGTTGGGAAACATTCAACTCCCTGCCTTTATTCTCCTAGTTTTCCTGTTTTAAGTCTTAATTTTAAGTCTTTAATTCATGTTCAGTTTACTTTTGTGAACAGTATAATAGAAAGGTGTATTTTTATTCTTCTATATACACAGTCATCTTCATTCCTTAAAAAGACTCTGAAAGCTCAGTCTTATCCCCAATATGTGTTCTTGGCATTTTGGTTATATATATATATATATATATATATATATATATATATATATATATATATATCTTGAACTTAATATGTGCATTTGTTTCTGAGTTCTGTATGTCTGTATGTAATTTCATTGGCCCATCTAAATTTGTTTTACCGTATCATGCTGGTTAGATTACCATAGCTTTGTAATATATTTTGAAATCAGGTAATATAATGCCTGCAACTTTCTTATTTCCATCAACATTGCTTTGGATATTTGGAGTTTTTTGTGGCCCATATGAATTTTAGGATGTTGACAATATTGGGATTTTGATAAAGATTGCATTAAATTACTGCATTAATTTGGGCAGCATGAGAATTTCCCAAATGATAACTATTTTATTTGATAACATGGAATATATTATTATTTATTTATTTCACTTCAATTTCTTACATCACATATTTATTATTCTAAATTTACAAGTTTTTCACTTTCTTGTTTAATTTATTTATGATAATTTCATTTTTCTTGTTACCATAAAAGAGACTGTTTTCTTGATTTATTTTTGGCATAGTTCTCTATTAATGAATTGAAATGTTACTGGTTTTTCACATTGATTTTTTTTAAGTTATTTAAAAAGTTAGTTCTAATTGTATTATTGTTTAGAGTATTTAGGGCTTTTATAATCTACATATAAGATTATGTTGTCTGCAAGAAGGACAATTTAACTTTCTCCTTTATAATTCAAATATTATTTTTTAATCTATTTTTTCTCTCTAGGACTTCCATATTAAATATGAGTGGTGAAAGTGGCCATTCTTGTCCTGTTTCTGATCTCAAGGGAAACATTTCAACTTTTCCCCACTGAATATAAGGTTAGCTATGTATATATAATATGTAGTCTTTATTGAGTTGAGTTACATCCCTTTTATACCTCTTTTATTTATAGTTATGATCATGAACTGATATTAAATTTTGTCAATTTTTTTTCCTGCAAATAGAAAATGATCATATGAACTTCTTCCATTTTATTGATGTGGTGTATCACATTTATAGATTTGCATTAAATGAAATAACCTTGAATTTCTGAGAACAACCCCACTTGATCATGATGAATGAAACCATTTAATGTGCTTTTGAATTTTGTTTAGTCATATTTTGTGGAAGATTTTTACATGTATGTTTACCAGATAGTTGGTTCTATAATTTCATTTTGTTCTTAGTTTTTTCTGTGGCTTTCATTTCAGAGTAATGCTGACCTTCTAATAAGTCATACTCCATGTATGTATATGTTCAAATATATTCTAATGTTATGTACATCTAAACATACATGTTAATATATATATATATATATATATATATATATATATATATATATATATATATATAAAATGAGTTTAGAAATATACCTTTCTTTTCAATTTATTGGAAGTTTTTTGAAAGATTGGTATTAGCTATTTAAATACTTGGAAAATTTCAGCCAGTAAGTCATCGGTTCCTGGACTTTTATTTGATCATAGTCTATTTAGTTGATTCAACCTCTTTACTCACGGGTATGATCAAATTGTCTATTTCCTCATCTTTTAGATTTGATAAATTTTATGATTCCATATATTTATCCATTTTTGTAAATTGTAAGCTTTTGGCCTATAATTTTTCATAGTAATATCATATGATCATTTGCATTTTTGTGGTATGTTTTAGGGGGTACTGAGGATTGAACTAATGGGCACTTGACCACTGTGTCACACCCCCATCCCTTTCATGTATTTTTTTAGAGACAGAGTCTCACTGAATTACTTAGTGCCTCACCATTGATGAGGCTGGCTTTGAACTCCTGATCCTCCTTCCTCAGCCTTCTAAGCTGCTGATATTGCAGGCATGCACTACAGTGCCTGGCTTCTGTGCTAGTTTTCTAATGTCTATTTTAAAATTTTATTTGTTTGAATCTTCACTCTTTTTTCAGGTAATTCTAGCTAAATTTTATTTTGTTTATGTTTCCAAAAATAACTCTGTTTTATTGACATTTCCTATTATTCTAGCATCTGTTGCTCTTATTTTCTCTGTGATCATTATTATTTATATAGTTTATTTATGTTGGGCTTATGTTTTGTCGTTTTCTTTTCCAATTTCCTTGAAATATGAGATTAGTTTTTTTATTATTTTTTTAGTCTGGGATGTTTCTTTTTTTGATATGGGAATGTAGTGGTATGAACTTCTGAAGATAATTTTGAAATGTCTTTTTAAATTTCTTCTTTGACTCATTGATTTTTGAATATATGTTGTTTAGATAGAATGTATTTAGAATTTTCTGAAATTTCTTATTTTATTTATTTTTTGCATCATTTTGTTGTGGTCAGACAAGACAGCCAATGTGATTTTGATCTTAAAATTTTTAAGACTAATTTAGGAACCTAAAAAAGATCTATCATAGTAGGAACAGAAGATGATGGAGCAAACCCAATTTAGATAGCAAACCCAATCTCTCCCACACATAGTAAGGATCAATTGAAGGAACAGCAGACCAGAGGTGTGTGTAACAGAATAAATATTCCAACATTCAGTATTAGGCACTCTGAGACCTGGAGAGACTTGAGGGTTTGCTACTGGAGCAGAAAATAAGGGCATAGGTAGGGGGTGAGGCAACAGAGAGAGAGAGAAAAAGGGAGAGTTAAAGCACATAATCTCACCCACTTAACAACTGAAAAGAAAAGCAGATCAAATTAAAACACAATAGGAAGAGCAGGGTAAATTAAGATCAAGTAGTTTAAACCAAACCATGAAGAGAAAGCCATGCCAGGCTCCATAGCCATTTTGTGGAATCCACAACAGACCAATTACCAAATAAAAAAATTAACAACAACATCTTCCCTCCTCCATTCAAACATCAACATATTAAACATGAGGAAGTACCCTTGCAGTGTTAACTCCTCAGAATCCATCTAGACACAATTGTAGAGAGTTTGCTACTAACCAAAAAAACTGAAACCTGAAGGTAGGGTCTCAGGATTATTACCACAGCCAAAAGGTGATTAGACACTTAAGTGTTTGGCATCTCTGTGTTCATGTGTCTGTGTCCCTTGTAGCCTTAAGCTTTGGTCTAAAGATATGTCACTATGACCAGAAAGCAAAAAAATTCCATAGAAGAAATTTTTTAAAAAGGTGGCATACGAATTCCTGGAAGACATCTGCTTAATCCCAGAAAAGACATAAATGCTCCTACCCATTACTAGCTTCTCTATCTCCCTCATTATACCTATCCCATATTTGTAACTAGTCAACTTCCTGGAGTTGAGCTGTTTTGTGAGCAAAGCTCCCTCCTCTCTATTTTTTTGGTCCCTGAATAAAGATCTTTCTTTACTGTCCAAAAAAAGGGGCGGGGGGAGACCATTTAGGTAGGGGAAGATTACGGCTCTGAAATATAAACTAAAGTATTGCAAAATATTTTCAGTGAAATATTATAAATAATTTCCAAATCTTAGGAATGAGATGGAAAACCAAATATAAGAGTCATGTAAAACTCCAGATAGGCAGGACCAAAAGAGATCCTTTCAAAGATACATTATGAATTAAAATTTCAAATATACAATTTATGGGTAGAATTTTCAATGTATATAAATTTTAAATGGCATGTCACATTTAGAGGTAAACCAATTCAGATTTTAACTGATTTCTTAATCATAAAAGCAATGAGGAATAATATATCACAATAATATATCACAAACCCTGAGAGAAAATGAGTGCCAACCAAGATCACTATATCTAGCAAAATTTTCCTTCAGAATTGAAATGAAAATCTGTCCATGATAATCAGAAACCAAAAGAATTCATAGGCACCAAGCCTACACTATACAACTATTCATTAAAATATTTCTTGCATAAGAAATAAAAAGTAAAAATTAAAACCCAAACGAGGTTAAATAGTATGAGAAAAAATTCAAGAAGAAACAAGTCTGAGTTAAGCATTAGAAGTAAATCAAAATGGCAGGAAGTGAAAATCATCTCTTTATAATAACATCAATGTAATTGGTATAAACCCTTCAATTAAAAGACATAGGTTTGCAGATTGGATTAAAAAACAAGACCCAAATTCAAGTCTTCATACATGTATTTTATATAATGATGACCATCACATTTGGTGCCAACATACCTTATATACAAACAAAGATACGAAAAATTGTGGTATATATGTGCATTAAGAATTGTAATGCAAAAAAAGAGTACACGTATAATGACATAAATTGGTGTGAACATACTTTATATACATAGATATGAAAAATTGTGCTCTATATGTGTGATAAGGATTATAATTCATTCCACTGTTGTCATGTATTTAAATAAATAAATAAAATTTAAAAGCAAACAAACAACAACAACAACAAAAAAAATAACAAGACCTAACAATATGTTGTTTACCAGGGACTCATTTTACAGTCAGACATCCACAGACAGAAGATGAAAGAATGGGATAAGACATACCATGCAAATAGCAGTTGAAAAAAGCAGGAGTAGCTACTCTCATATCAAAGTGGATTTCAAGATAAAATTAATCAGAAGTGATAAAAGTCCATTCATACTGGTTAAAGAGATCATACAAACAATGGTGCACCTATGTACATAAAAACTCTGCTTATTATAAATAATCAAATATTCCACAATACTGTAATAATTAATGATTTCAACACACCTAATCACCTTTAGATAAATCATGCAGACATAAACTAAGCAAAGACTGTGTAGTACTAAAAAGTACTATTAATCAAATTGACATAACAGACATCCATTGACAAATGAATTTACTTTCTTCTCAGCACCACATGGATCATTCTCTAAAATAGGTCTAATTTTAGGGCACAAAGCAAATCTTAGCAAATACAAAAAAATAGAGACAATTCCTTGTATCCTATCAGATAATAATGGAAAGGAATTAGAAATCAATGATGAGATAAAAAACAGAATAGTAGAAGTAATCAATGGAGAAATATAAATTTCTTAGAAATAGATGAGAATAGTGGTTTCCACATTTCAAAATACTTGGATGGTAGGAAGGCAGTTCCAAGAGGAAAATCAATAGTACTGAGTTCATACATTAGAAAAATAGAAACATACCAAATAAATGATTTAATATTATAAGAAAAAACTAAAAAAATAAGAATAAAATAACAAGAAATTCAGTAAAAGATAGGAAATTATTGAATGAGAGGCTAAATCAATGAAACTTAGAATGAAAAAAACAATAAAAGGAATCAATGAAACAAAAAGTTGTTTATTTGAAAGGATAAACATGATTGACTCACCCTTTGCCAAACTAATCAAAAGAAAGAATATGGAGATGATTTTTAAAAAAGTGGAGATGAAAAAGGAAATATAACACAGACACTACTGAGAGGATTTGTAGAAAGTACTTTGAAAATTTTTACTTCAATAAACTAGAATATGTTGAAGATATTTTCAAATTTATAGGATATATAACCTTCCAAATTTGAACAATGAGGATACAGAAGCTTAATGAATATCAAGTAATGGAACTGAAGCAGCTTTAAAGCTTTCCAAGAAAGAAAATACCAGGATTAGAAAGATTCTCAGTCAGGTTTTACCAGATCCTCAAAAAAGAGCTATTACCAATCCTCTTTAAATCATTCCATGAAACAGAATATGAGAGAAAATTGTAAAATTCATTCTATGCTGTCACCCTGATACCAAAACCAGACAAAGACACATCGAGGAAAGCAAAATTCAGGCTAATTTCTTGATCAATATAGGTTCAAAAATTCTTAATAAAATATTGGTGAACTACATTCAAAAACACATTAAGAAGATAGTGCAGTGTGATCAAGTCTATTTCACCTCAGGGATGCATGGATGATTCACCATGCACAAATCAATCAATGTAATTCACCATGGAGATAGAGTTAAGGACAGAAGTCACATGATTATTTCAATAGATATAGAAAAAGCATTTGACAAAGTCTAGCACTCATTCATGTTTAAAGCATTAGAGAAACTAGGGATAGAAAGAATACCTCAACCCTGTAAAAGCTGTATATATGGCAAACCCAAGAGTAACATGATACTGAATGAAGAAACACTGAAAGCATTATCCCTAAAAACAAGAATAAGACAACATGCCCATTCTCACCACTCCTATTCAACATAGATCTTGAAGCTCTAATCATAGCAATCAAGCAAGAGAAAAAAATTAAAATGATCCAGATAGAAAAAGAAGTTAAATTATCTCTGATTTTTTATGACATGATCTCATATTTAGAAGACCCCAAATAACCCTACCAGAAGACTTCTAGAGCTGAAAAATAAATTTAGTAAAGTTGTAGGATACAAGATCGATATATATAAATGAATTGTTTCCTTATACTCCAATAGTGAATCTGATGTATGAGAAATTAGTAAACCTATCCACTCAAAAAAGTGTAAAAACAACAACAACAACTATACTTGGAAATGAATCTAACAAAAAGAATTGAATGACCAGTACCTCCCATGTCCTAGGAAAGACAGAATTGATATTGCCATAATGGCCATATTACCCAAAGTGTTATAAAGATTCAATGCTTTTCATATAAAAATACCAAAGATAATCTTCATAGAATTAGAAAAAAAAATCGATAATTCATTCAGAAGAATACAAGACCCAGAATAGTCAAAGCAATCCTGAGCCAAAAAAACCCATACTGGAAACATCACAATATCTGATCTCAAATTATGCTACAGAAATATAGTAAGAAAAACACTGCAGCACAGGCACCAAAATGGACAAGAAGATAAATAAAATAGAATGGAAGAAACAGAGAGAAACCCACATAGATTTGGTTATCTGATACATGACAAAGATGCCAAAAACATACATTAGAAAAAAGATAGCCTTCCTATCAAATAGAACTTGAAGAACTGGATATACATATGCATAAGAATTAAGCAAGATTATTATCTTTTGCATTGCACACAAGTCAAATCAAAAGGGGTTCAAAGAACTGGGAATTAGACCAGAAATTCTGCAACTGCTAGAAAAAAGTGTGGGCCCAAAACTCCAACATATGGACACAGGCGTTGATTTCCTTAACATGACTCCTAGAGTGCAAAAAAATATAACCAAAATTGGTAAGTGGGACAGCATCAAATTAAAAAGCTTCTGCATAACAAAGGAAACAAGGGGATGTAGGGGGAGCAATACAATGGAAGAAGATCTTTGCTGAATATCTCTAGACAACAAATTATTATACTGGATGTATAAAGAACTCACAACATTTAACAACAAAATTCCCCAAACAACTCAATTAATAATTGGGAAATAGAACTAAAAAATGCTTCTCAAAGTAGAAATACAAAAAGTCAATAAATATAAAAATATTAAACATCTCTAGATATCAGGGAAGTAAGTTTAAATCTAAATTATATTTAGACTTTATTTCACTCCATTCAGAATATCAATCATCAAACATACAATTTTTTTTCAGTAAATACACGTTTATTTTCAAAGTAGTATATTGGGTAGATTTATATATTCTTCTGAAGTTTTTTTTTCCTTTTTTTTATTGGTTGTTCAAAACATAACAAAGCTCTTGTCAAACATACAAATTATAATAAAAGTTGGGAGGATGTGGGGAAAATTACATTCATACACTGTTGGTGGCACTGCAAATTAATACAACTACTGTGGAAATCAGTAGGGATATTCCTTTAAAAAACTTGGAATGGAACCACCATATGAGATAGACCACTCCTGGTGTATATCCAAATGTTCTAAAATCAGCATAGAATAAAGATGTTGGCACATTTGGTTATAGCAATGCAAATCAAAACAGCCAAGCTATGGAAACACCTCAGGTGCCTATCAATAGATGAAAGGATGAAGAAAATGTGGTATATATAGCCAAGAGAATATCACACAGCAATAAAGAAAAAAGAAAATGTTGCATTTGGTGTTAAATGTATGGAACTGGAGGCCATCATGCTAAGTGAAATAAGCCAGACCCAGAGTGAAAAAGATTGAGTATTTTCTCTCTCATGCAGCAGCTAGACCAAAATAAGGGGAAAGAAATAAAATATGGGACTTCCATGAAAATAGAAGAGATATCAGGGGATTGAGGGGGAGTAAAGAGGGATGGGGAAATGAAACAAATGGTGGAATGAATCTAACCTAACTTTCCTAATGTATACAAAAATAAATGTACCACAGTGAATCTCACCTTTATGCATATCCATACAGTATTACATTTTTTAAAAAGCTATAAATAAATAGCAGAACAATTAGTAGAGGTAAAGGAAAAGTATGAGGGAGAAGTGGAGGGAAATGGGAAGTAGTGTGGAGTGAATTAGAGCAAATTAGATTATGTGCTTTTATAATTATGGTAACATGAACCCTAACATTTTCTTATTAGTTTATTTTAGTTTCTTATTAGGAAACTTATTATATTTATTACACTTCGAGTAATATGGCCATTATGGCAATATTAATTCTGTCTTTCCAAGGACATGGGTGGTCTTTTCCTTTTCTAAGTATTTCTATAATTTATTTTTTCAGTGTTCTATAGTTTTAATTGTACTGGTCATTCAATTCTTTTTGTTAGATTCATTTCCAAGTATAGTTGTTGTTGTGTTGTTTTTACACTTTTTGAGTAGGATAGTTTTGCTAATTTCTCATACATCAGATTCACTATTGGAGTATAAGAAAACAATTCATTTATGTATATCGATCTTGTACCCTAAAAGAAACTAATAAGAAAATTCCAGACATTATGTATAATATCTTGTACAAAATAAAGCAATCAATCTCTGTGGTAAGGGAATTTTTCCATTTTTGAATTTATCCATGTAAATATTCTGAGTCAGATATTGTTCTATAATATTTTAAGATGTTACAAATGACATAAACTGCATAAAATACCTGTGATCTCTATATTATTTATTTTAACTCAAAGTAAAGATTTGATTAATTTAATATACATTTAAAAAATAATATTTATTTTTTTATTTGTAGTTGGACACAATACCTTTATTTATTTTTATTTGGTGCTGAGGATCAAACACAGGTTCTTGCAAGTGCTAGACAACTTCAGTACCACTGAGCCACAACCCCAGCCTAATTTAATATACATATTTAATTTAAAAATATATATCCTGGAATATGTTTCATGTGCCCTTGAGAAGAATTTGAATTCCGCTGCTATGGAATGGAATATTAATTATTTCTTTTTGGTATATTTAGTCTATAGTATACAACAGTTTTAATTTTTATTTCTCTAATTTCTAGAGATAATAAACATTTTTTCATATATTGGTTGAACAATTGTAATTCTTCTGTGAAGTGTCTGTTTAGTTCCTTTGCCCATTTGTTGATTGTTTTTTTTGTTTTGTTTTGTTTTGTTTTTTGTCCTTTATATATTCTGAAGATTAATGCTCTATGTGATGTTCAGCTGGCAAAATTTCTTGCACTTCATAGGCTTTCTCTTGATATTCTTGATTGTTTCCTTTGTTGTTCAGAAGCTTTTTAGTTTGATACCTTACCATTTATTGATTCTTAATTTTACTTCTTGTGCTTTAGAAATCTCATTGAGGAATTCAGTTCCTAAGTCGACAAGATGGAGTTTGGGGGCTGGGGATGTGGCTCAAGCAGTAGCGCGCTCGCCTGGCATGCGTGCGGCCCAGGTTTGATCCTCAGCACCACATACAAACAAAGATGTTGTGTCCACCGAAAACTAAAAAATAAATATTAAAAAAATTCTCTCTCTCTCTCTCTCTCTCTCTCTCTCACACACACACACACACACACTCTCTCTCTCTCTCTCTCTCTAAAAAAAAAAAGATGGAGTTTGGGGCTTATTTTTCTTATAATAGACATGGGATTTCTGTTTAAATGTCTATGTTCTTAATCCAATTTGAGTTGAGTTTTGTGCAAATTGAGAGATAGGATTAAATTTCACATTACTACAAATGGATTTCCAGTTTTCCCAGCACCATTTGTTGAAGATGCTATCTTTTCTTTAATGTATGTTTATGGCACCTTGGTCTAGTATGAGATAAAAATATTTATATGTGTTTGATTTTGGGTCTTCTATTCTGCCTGTCTGTTTTGATGCCAATACAATGCAGGATTTGGTGCTATAGCTCTGTAGTATAATTTAAGGTCTGGTATTGTGATGCCTCCTGCTTCACTTTGCTTGATGAGGACTGCATAGGCTATTCTGGGCCTGTTATTTTTCCAAATGAATTACATGACTGTTTTTTCTGTTCCTATGTAGAATATAATCAGAATTTTAATGTGAATTGCATTAAATCTATATAGCACCTTTGTTAGTATGGACATTTTGACAATATTGATTCTGCATATCCAAGAACATGGGAGACCGTTCCATCTTCTAAGATCTTCAATTTCTTTCTTTGGTGTTCTGTCATTTTCACTGTAGAGGTCTTTCACCTCTTTTGTTAGATTGATTCCCAAAATTTTTTTAGACTATTGTGAATGGGATAGTTTTCCTAATTTCTCTTTTAGTTGATTCAACACTAATATATCTTTGGTGAAGTTCATTATAAGCAAAGAAAAGAGGTCATACATAGACCTTAAAAAAGGAGCAGGATTGATAGTTTGAGGAACAGAAAGAAGGTAAGTGCAATGAGACCACATTCAATGATAGAGTAGCATAGGATAATCATGGAATTTCCTAGGTACTAGATCATGGATTGCTTTTGTGAGAAAGATGTGAAAGATGTCAAAATGTAAATACTTTTACTTTTATAATTATTATTTATGTGATAATATTCTTCTATATTTTAGTATCAAGAAAGTATACTCTAACAATAATTTTATGTATTACATAAATATTCAAGAGGCAAATTTGTTAAAGTTCAGGAAGACAAGGAAATATCTAAGCAGAGATTACCATGAGGTATTTGACTCACATAGGCAAATCATGAAATACTTGACTATCAAAAATCTGAAACATTTTAAGTATAAAACAATTTTTGTAGAACTGGGATGGAAAGGTAGAGGGAAGCTTATTAGCCCCTGTTGATTTTGTTAGTAGCAACATATTTTAGAAGTTCTTAATGAATAAATTTATGGATATTGTATGTTTGAATATTCTTTTGAAAGAATTCTTTTTAAATAAGTCCTACATGTATAGGAATTTTCCATTTTGGACACATGATTTCAGAAAAACATTTTGAAATTTCTTGTATGTTTATGAAAGAACTCACAGCTTCCTGCTTGTCCCAAGTGCTAAAAGCAATGCTATATGTGGTAGACACTCAATGGAACTTGAATACCTGTCTCAACCATTCAAATTCTTTATTGTTTTCTCAGCACAGACATGAAAAGTATTTTTGAGAAAAGTTTAAAATCTAGTGAGAACCAAAAGATAATTATCACATCTTCATAAAATATAGTGCACCAGGATGGTAAAAATCCCTAGTCTTGTTTAGTATTGTTGTTCCTATTGCTTGTATGGATAAGTGTTTTTTTGTGTAAAAAACTTCATTTATATATGAAGGCATCTTCTTGGAGAAGAGAAGATAAAATTAGGTCTGTAGGAACCTGCAGCTATACTATCATACACCACCCAGATGACCATTATTCTCACCATGAAGACATCATCGATGCAAGTTCTGAAAGTGTTCTTTTCTGGAAAGAATCCTCTTAGTTCCTTTCCCAGATTGCCACCCATGAAGAGAACAAAGATTTCCAGGGATAGTCCATCCCAATAACTCCTTTTTTGACGTTTAAATTAATGTTTTTGATAAAACTGTATATTTACATGTCAAAAAAATGAAACTGGAACTCACACCATTTTGAAAAATAACAAAGCAGAATATAAAAATAACAAAGCATATTTAAATGCAAGATTGGAAAATATAAAAATCTCAGAAGACAACATAGGAAAGTGCTTCTTCACATTGATCTAGATAATGATTCTTTTTTATATTACAACAACAGCACAGGCAAAAAAAAAGGCACTCATAAATAAGTTGGAGAGTATCAAATTATAAAGCTTTTATACAGCACAGGAAACAACAAACAAAATGACAAACTACAGAATGGGAGAAGATAATCTCAGACCATATATCTGATAAGAGATTAATACCCAATATGTATAATCAACTCATATAATTCAATAGTAAAACATGTTCAATTAAAATGGGAAAATGAAAAAATTTACCTTATATTTACACATAGTACAACGGTGGTTACTACATTTTGGGGTGGTTATATGGAGGAGATGGTGGGAAAATGTTGTTGAAGGGATACATTTTTATAGTTACACAGGAGGAATCAATTTCAGGCAGGAAGGAAGGTCTATTAGTGATCACATATTGTATTCTTGAAAACTGCAGGGTGGATATTCTGTGCTCTTACCACAAAAAAAAACTATATGAGGTCACACATTTGTTAATAAGCTAGATTTAACAATCTTGCCATGTATACATAATTTAAAACATCATGTTGAACAATGATAAAAGAATTCAATGCCATGTAGTAGTATAAGAAATAAATTTTTAAAATGGGCAAATGGCCTTATTAGAAATTTTTTCAAGGAAGTGATACAAATGGCCAGCAGGGACATGAAAATATGCTCCACATTAATCATCATCAGGGAAATGTAACTAAAGACCAAAATGAGATATCATATTATACCAGTCAGAATTAACCAAATGATGCTATGTTCATATATGAATATACTGTAGTGAATTCCACGTGTATGTGTGTGTGTGTGTGTGTGTGTGTGTGTGTGTGACCAGTTAAGAAAACAATAAATGAAGGAAGACTAGCAGTGTAGAGGAAGGGAAGCAGGAGAAGGGAGGAAGAGAGGGATAGTGGAAATATTAGGGATTATAATGGAGTAAATTACATTTATACATGTATGAATATGTCAAAACAAAACCTACTATTATGTACAACTATAACATACCAAAACCATTATTTTTTTAAAAAATTAAAACAAGAGATGACGAATGCTTCCAAAGATTTGGAGAAAGGGGAAGACGTGTAAATTGTTGGTAGGAATGTAAATTGGTACAGTCATATGGAAAACATTCAAGTTTCCCAAAAAATTAAAATACAACTATCTGGTGATCCAGTTCTGGACACATAAAAGAATAAATTCTGCACTCCCAGGTTCATCGGAGCATTTTTTATATTTGTTGAGATATGGATATGACCTGTGGAAATAGATAAATTAATAAAGGAAATATGGTATTGTGCATATACACACATATAAAATGACATATTAATTAGCCACAAAAGAAGAAAATTCTGCCACTCATGATGACATGAACATAGAGAGAATTATGTTAAATGAAATAAGTTGAACAGAAAAAAATACTGTATTTTCTTGCATTAAATATAAAAATATTTTGAACATATAAAACAATATAATAATGGTTGTCAGGAGCTGGGGTACAAAAATGTGTAAATGTTGATCAAAAGTACAATATTTCAGTTACAATGTGAAAAAATCCTATGTATATAATGTCTAGCATGGTGATTGTAGTTAACAATACTGTACAACTTACACTTCAAATTTGTTTGGAGAGTAAATCTTGTTAATCATATTTATTTTAACAGATACATAAGACATAAGAATTGTACATATTCATGGGATACTGCTGGGAGCCACAGCCAATTAATATGATGCATGGCATTTTTGATTGAAAGGTGATGCCAGCTAGCCATTGAGATGATATGATTATGTTTAAAATTACATTCATATGGATACCGGACTCCTGCTGCGGGACTCCTGGAGAGTTCCCATTGGTTGGGAAAGTACAATAGGAGGGAATTCTGGGGGAGGCGCTTGCGCTGGGGTTCCAGGAAGGAACCGGCGGAACGCCGCGTGGGTGGATCGGGAATCTTCCCGGGCACAAACATGGTATTGGCGGGTTTTTTCAAATAAAGTTTGTTCCTGTTTGAGTGGCTCGTGATCTTGTGCCCAGCCAGACTGCGGCAACTGGTGGCCCTGTACGGGGAGCGCCTGAAGCTTGGAGGTGAGTAAAATTGCTCGCCCCTGAGGGAAGGGGACAGAATGGGTGACCATTTCAAAAAACAATGTGTTCTTCTTTTGATTTATTTTGTTTTTGTTTCAAGCTGCCTATCCCTAGAATTTTCTCAGGCAAACTGGGAAAAATGGTTGGCTCAAGGCTTGAAGTTGTTTGGCCCGGAGAAAGAGAAAATTGATACAACTATTCTTTGCTCCGTTTTTGTTTCATTCTGTTTCGGTTTTGTTTTATGCTACCTTATTGGGTTGCGTTACCTTTATAATAGATTAGAAACTAGTAAAAAACAAACCGAAAAACTGTTAAGTAAATTGTTAGAGGTCCAAACTGTGGTAGAAAACATGTCAGGTCAAGCAAAAGAGAAGGTCTCTCCAGCTAGTCAGACAGAGGAAAATTTGAAGAAAGAAAGCTTAGAGGAAAAACGACCATCAGTTGGGGAGTTACAACAGGAGGCTGCTACTAACTCCGTTCTATCACCAGAGGGCGTAATTCAACCAACAGCTCCACCTACAGCTGAGCGGCCCTCAACTCTCATAGTTGATGCACAAAATCCTAAGGCAAGATCCCAAAGACTAGCATGCCCTGTACTTGAGCAGGCAGGAGGGCAACGAATTCACCGTGCTTTAGATTTCAAAACAGTAAAGCAATTAAAGGAGGCTGTAACAACCTATGGCCCGCAAGCACCTTTCACCATAAGCATGGTCGAATCTATTACCAACTTAGACATGACAGCAGCAGATTGGGCTAACATGTGTCGATCTGTGCTAAATGGAGGACAATATTTGTTATGGAAGGTTGCCAATGAGGAATTCTGCATGGAGACAGCTAGGCGAAATACAGCAGCCGGTTACCCTCAAAGAAATCTGGAGATGTTGTTAGGAAAGGGACCTTATGAGGGTCAACGGCAACAAATTGAATATGATCCTGGTGTATACGCACAAATTGCTGCAGATGCAGTTAGGGCATGGAAAACTTTACAGGGGCATGGAGATTTACAAGGACACTTATCTAAGGTAATACAAGGAACTAACGAACCTTACGCTGAATTTGTAGATAGGCTTATTCAGACAGCTTCTAGAATATTTGGAGATGTAGAACAGGCAATGCCATTTATAAAACAACTGGCTTATGACCAAGCAAATCGTTGCTGCAGAGAGGTCATTAGACCATGGAAACATGAAGATTTAAACACATATATTAAATTATGTAGAGACATTAATGAACAAGGACAAGTCTTAGCAGCAGTACAACAGGCTTTAGATGCCAGGCCAAAAACATGCTACAATTGTGATCAGACAGGACATTTTAAAAGGAATTGCCCCATAGGAGGAGGGTTTAACAAAGCTAGGTATCAAAGGAATAGAATACCAGGTATTTGCCCACAATGCCATAGAGGAAGACATTGGGCTAATGAATGCCGTTCTCAAACCACCATAGAGGGCACTCCGTTATCAAAAAACGGACAAGGATCAAGTGTTTACCCACGATATCGTGGAGAAAGGCATCAGGCTCCATTGCCAAAAAACGGACTGGAGGGCCCAATGCTCCGGGGCCCAAAACCACAAATATACGGGGCAATGGAGGAACCCAGCAGCACCATCAAGGTAGTGCCCAGGACACATTATCCATTAAATCCCTCATCAGACAAACTAGAGGGAGCGCAGGGCTGGACATCTGCGCCTCTGCAAGAGCAGTACTAACTCCAGAGATGGGAATTCAAATCATTCCCACAGGAGTAAAAGGACCTCTTCCCCAAGGAACGGTAGGCTTATTATTGGGACGCAGTTCTTCTACACTAAAAGGACTTATGATAAGTCCCGGGGTAATTGATCCCAATTATGAAGGTGAAATAAAAATTATAGCTAGTTCTCCAAGAGGCATATCAGTAATCTCACCAGGGGATAGAATAGCACAGTTACTAATAATACCCAGCCTACATGATAAATTTTCCAGTCGTACTGTAGAAAGAGGTACCAGGGGATTGGGCTCCACAGGTGTAGATTGGGCTATGCTGTCTTTAAATTTAGATTCTCGCCCCATGCTAAAACTAAATATTTAAGGACACGACTTTAATGGGCTACTGGACACAGGTGCAGACCTTAGCATCATATCTAGTCAGGAATGGCCAAAACATTGGCCATTACAACAAGCCACTCAAACGCTTCGAGGCCTAGGAGTGGCTACTAATCCCCATAGAAGTGCAATGGTATTAGATTGGAAGGATCCTGAAGGATGTGAGGGAACTATACAGCCATATGTATTGGATCATCTTCCTATAAATTTATGGGGACGAGATGTCCTAGATCAATTAGGTTTGACGTTAACAAATAACATCAATCCTAATGCGCCCACTACTAGGGCTAGACAAGGTTTTAAAAAAGAAAAAAGATTAGGAAAACAAGGACAAAATATAGCAGCACCAATTCAAATAGATCAAGGAACAGACAGACATGGGTTGGGTTTTCAGAAAGGGCCACTGAGACAATAAAAATTACTTGGAAATCAGAAAGACCAGTGTGGGTTCCTCAGTGGCCCCTAACTAAAGAAAAGATACAAGTAGCCCATGATCTGGTCAAACAACAATTAGCAAAAGGACATATACAACCTTCCATATCTCCCCATAATACTCCCATTTTTGTCATTTAAAAAAAAATCTGGTAAATGGAGATTATTACAAGATTTAAGAGCCATTAATAATGAGATGGTTATTATGGGACCTGCTCAATCAGGGATTCCCCAATTGTCTGCTTTACCAAAAACCTGGTATGTTTTAGCTATAGACATTAAAGATTCATTCCAATTCATCCTGAGGATAGTCCACATTTTGCATTTACTATCCCTGCACTAAATCATGAAGGTCCTGATCAGAGATATGAATGGAAATTACTCCCTCAGGGGATGGCTAATAGTCCAACTATGTGTCAAATTTATGTTAACAAAGCAATCCAACCACTTAGAAATCAAAATCCTGAACTACAAATATTTCACTATATGGATGATATGTTATTGGCACATAAAGATAAAAACACACTGCTAGAATGTTATGCCACACTTACAAATTTATTAAAAGGTTATAATCTAGAGATAGCAATAGATAAAGTACAATTAAATCTTCCAATTAATTATCTAGGAGTCCTATTATCCTCAACCATGGTCCGTCCACCAAAAATTCAAATATGAGTAGATCAACTCAAATCACTTAATGACTTTCAAAAGTTATTGGGAGACATAAATTGGATAAGGCCTTATCTAGGCATACCAACAGGAGAGCTAGGACCTTTATTTGATATCCTAAAAGGTCCATCAGATCCAAATTCACCCCGCATGTTAACGCCTGAATTAAGAAAGGCATTAAAAATCATTGAAACATATATGGAAAATATGCACTTGGATAGAATTGATATAAGTTTGCCTTTATTATTTATTGTACTACCAACAAAAAATATTCCTACAGGAGTATTTTGGCAAGAAGGTCCATTATTGTGGATACATTTATCTTATTCTCCTAATACTATCCTTACTAGATATCCTGAGGCTGTAGGACAATTAATACTCAAAGGAATAAAAGCAGCAAAGGGAGTGTTTGGGATTTCTCCCAATAAAATTATTACTCCATATACTATGGATCAAATTGATGAGTTAGCCAATGAGTTAAATACTTGGGCAATAATCATGTATAAATCTAATGTTTCATTTGATAATCACTTGCCATCTAATCCTTTGTTGTCTTTTTGGTCTAAGCATCCTGTAGTTTTTCCAAAAATGACAAGAAAGACCCCTATCATGAATGCTCCAAATATATTCACTGATGGGTCAAATAATGGTACAGCAGCAGTAGTTACCCCTGATCAAACTTTTACATTTTTAGTACCCAAACAATCAGCTCAAAAGGTAGAGCTTAATGCAGTATTACAAGCTTTTATGATGTTTAAAGATTCTGTATTTAATTTATTTTCTGATAGTCAATATGTAGTTAATGCTATAGTATCCCTTGAAGATGCTGGTAGGATTTCCCCTTCTTCTACTGTTTTCTCTTTGTTTTCCACTATACAAAGTCTAATCTGGGACAGAAAAGATCCATTCTTTATAGGACATATCAGGGCACATACAGGATTGCCTGGAGCCCTTAGTTTGGGCAATGAATTAGCAGATAAATCTACATATGACATACATATTTTCTCCACAATAGAAGAAGCTATAAATTTTCATAAAAGGTTCCATGTCAATGCTAATACTTTACAAAAACGTTTTAAAATAACTAAAGAACAAGCCAGACATATAATAAAACAATGTCAAAATTGTGTGACATTTTTACCACAAGTTAATCTTGGAGTCAATCCTAGAGGACTGATACCTAACCATATTTGGCAGATGGACGTCACACACTTGCCAGAATTTGGAAAATTAAAATATTTACATGTTACAGTTGATACTTCTTCTGGATTTTTGATGGGCTCCCTTCATGCTGGAGAAAAAACTAAAGATGTTATAGCTCATTGCTTACAAAATTTTGCCACTGTGGGCGTTCCAAAACAGTTAAAAACAGATAACGGTCCTGGTTATGCTTCTACCTCTTTTAAACAATTCTGCTCATCATTTGGCATTACTCACATAACAGGAATTCCATACAATCCACAGGGACAAGGCATAGTTGAAAGAGCTCATCAAACTATTAAAATGTACTTATTAAAACAAAAGGAGGGAATTGGAAAGGGGTATATATCCCCCAAAGATAAACTTAAAATAACCCTCTTTACTCTAAACTTTTTAAATTTGGATTCATCAGGACTTAGTGCTGCGGAAAGGCATATGTATCCAAAAAATGTGCATAAGCCTAAAGTTCTTTGGAAAGACATTCTAACAGGACAATGGAAAGGTCCCGACCCAGTAATTGTCTGGAGTCGGGGCTCTGTTTGCGTGTTTCCACAGGGAGAACAGCAGCCGATTTGGATTCCAGAAAGACTAACCAAAACGATTTCTACAGATAGAAAAGAAGATGATTTGACTCAAATCCATAACAGCTGATATCCAGAACTCCAGCTTGGCCATTCTTACATCTGCGACAGTGATTAACCAGGATGCTTTTTTCAATATCTATTTTATTATTGCTTTTTCCCACATCATAAAGTTCTATTTTATTTTTGAGCTCATACAGACCTAGGTTGATGTTTTTCTGATCAGTTTTATTTTTTGACTGTGGAGTTTTTAACATTGCAATGGAGATTTCACCTAGGTGAAACTACAAGGCCTTTACTATTGTCTTATGTGTTGTATGTTATATGTGCACACTTCTGTTTTGTGTTATATGTCTATATGTGCGTATGTCCATAGATCATATATGAGGAGTGCTCATAAAAAAATGGATCCAAGTTCTTTTTATTATTCACGTAATTTTAATGGTTTAATTTAAATTGGGTAAACAGCTGTTAAAAATTATTTTAATATGTGTACAAATAAGCAGGTTAACAAATCTGTTTGTTTATTTTCATCTTTCCTTTTCATTATATTTAATAATTCTGTTCAAGATAATGTAAATTGTTCTAAAAAAAAATGTTTTCTTAGTACCTGTTAAAATGTTACATTTTTTTTTCTTTCTCTCTTTAACATCATTGTCAGAATTCCTATTTTTCATCCCAGTGCCGGTGAAGACAAAGATGAAACCAAACTACAACTTCTTCGATAATTATCACAACAAACTGTATAAACTGATACATCAATGATCTTGGGAGGAAATGGACATATTGATAGATTCCTCCACTTTGAACTGCTTACAAAACTTGCCTGGACTATGTATCACTTGTATGCACTGTGATCTATCTGTTGATACAACAAATTATGGTAATGCTGGCGTATCTTTGCTGATGTGTCACCAGTGATGCAATTTTCCCTAGGAGTCGTCAATTGATTTGGTGTAGTGGCATTTCTGTATCCTCCTCCCTTCTACTAGTGATGGTCTAATTTTGGGGGCCAACAGAGGTGAGGCAAAGAACCTCACCCCCCCACTGGCACCAAGGCCAAATCTGGGGGCCAACAGAGGTGAGGCAAAGAACCTCACCCCCCCACTGGTGCATAGGCCTATCCACAAGTATAGCTATATGCTGGACCGGTAGTCAGTGACGGGTATAATCCAATTGCAGTGGTATCAACCTAAGACAGGAGGCTGACGCCTAAAGGTCAGTTTTCCAATGACGGGTAAGAACCATATGTTGAATTGGACAAACCTAACAGGCATGGTCCCTAGCCACATTACTTGTTGCTTAATTAAACAGAAGGGGGGAGATGCTGGGAGCCACAGCCAATTAATATGATGCATGGCATTTTTGATTGAAAGGTGATGCCAGCTAGCCATTGAGATGATATGATTATGTTAAAAATTACATTCATATGGATACCGGACTCCTGCTGCGGGACTCCTGGAGAGTTCCCATTGGTTGGGAAAGTACAATAGGAGGGAATTCCGGGGGAGGCGCTTGCGCTGGGGTTCCGGGAAGGAACCGGCGGAACGCCGCGTGGGTGGATCGGGAATCTTCCCGGGCACAAACGTGGTATTGGCGGTTTTTTCAAATAAAGTTTGTTCCTGTTTGAGTGGCTCATGATCTTGTGCCCAGCCAGACTGCGGCAGGATACCATGTAATGTGTCAATACTTATATATGTTGTGTAATGTTTAAATCCATTTAAACATAGCTATCTCCTTAAGCATTTATCATTTCTTTTTTTTAAGAGAGAGAGAGAGAGAGAGAGAGAGAGAGAGAGAGAGAGAATTTTTTAATATCTATTTTTCAGTTTTCGGTGGACACAACATCTTTATTTTATTTGTATTGGTGCTGAGGATCGAACTCAGCGCCCCGCGCATGCCAGGTGAGCATGTTACTGCTTGAGCCACATCCTCAGCCCTTATCATTTCTTTATATATTTTTAAATGCTTTCTTCTACGTTTTTAAAATGTATAAGACATTATTTTTAACTATATTTACCCTATGGTGCAATAGCAAACTAAAACTTCTTGCTTCTACCTAAACATAACTTAGCACCAAAATTAGTAAACCTTTCCCAATCCCTCCCTCACTCCTAATCTCCCCATCCTTTGGTAAAAAGCATTATCCTCTCAACATTTTTGGATTTCACATATGAGTAAAATCATATAGTACTTGCTTTTCTATGACTGGCTTCTTTTATTTAGCACAATGATCTCTAGCTTTATCAATGTTATTACAAACATCAGAATTTCTTTCTTGTTTATGATTGAATAATATTCCATTGTATATATGTATCACACTTTGTTTATCCATTCACTGGTTGATGTACACTTAGGTTGTTTCCATTTCCTAGCTATTGTGAATAGTGATATAATGATCCAGGAAGTGCAGATGTGTTTTAGACATACTGATTTTTTTTTAATAAACACCCAGTATGAGAGTAGATCTTTAATGTTCTTAGAACATGGAAAAAAAATGTAACTAGGTAGACTAATACATGTGCTAACATACTTCAAAGCAGATATCAAATTATTACATTTCATAAATTAAATCTATATAAATTTACTACTCAATTTTACTTCAGTAAAGCAGTAGAGTTTGATGCTGATAAATTTGATAACTAGTAGTAAATATTAATATCCATGTTGTTTCAATTTGAATTTTCTTGGTTATTGCATTCATTTCCAGTGCCTATTTTTTTTTTGCTTTAAACCTCTTTCATGCAATGTAGACACACTTAATATTTTTATTTTCTTTTTTTCTTTTTTTAAATTGATTGTTCAAAACACTAAAGAGCTCATGATATATCATCTTTCATACATTTGACTTGATTTATGAATTCCCATTTTTTTCCCAAATACAAATTGCAGAATCACATTGGTTACACACTCACATTTTTACATAATGGCATATTAGTGACTGTTGTGTTCTGCTACCAAATTTGGGATACCCTAGTAAAATTAGAAAACATTTCAAAACGCTATATTTTATCTCTATTAAAACATAAAGATATAATATAAACTTTGAATATTATCATCAAAAGATTAAGAAATGTCATATTAAGTTTGGAAATATTACAAGAAAACAAAAAGAAAGTGTACCTATATCTACTCATATGCAAATAAAAGATTCCTCTTTTGTTGTCATTGAGTTGTGAGTATGAATAGAAATACCAAAAAAAGGCACATTTACTTATGATTGATGCTTATTGGAATAATTCACTTGGAGGAAAAATGAAGCTAAAAGTATTTCAATTGTTAGCTCAAACTTTTTTCTCTTGTTTTCTATATATAAACAAAAATGTAAACTCTTGCTTTTCCCATTGTGTTAATTTTAATGCATAAAATCATGTATGTGTACGTGTGTGTGTGTGTGTGTATATATATATATATATATATATATATATATATATATATAAATGTTATATAATATATAACTATAGCTATAGATAGTAGTGATTCTTGCATAAAGATGTGGGGGAAATAAGCTTAACTTTTTAACTGATTTTGTATTTTATTTGAAGTCCACTATAAATTAAATGCCTTAGGTTATTACTTCCTGTTAATATTATTTTTTAACAATATTTTGTATTTGTTAATGGATCTTTTATTCCACTGACTTATTTCTATTTGGTGCTGAGGATCAAACACAGAACCTCACACATGGCAGGCAACTGTTCTACCACTGAGCCACAATCCCAGGCCTCATGTTAGCATTATTAAAAAGAGAAGTCCTGCCAACGTCCAATGTATGGGAATGGAGTTTCCCTAGGTGGAATGGGCTGGCTGAGAAATAAAAGCTAAGGGAAATAAAACAGTCAGAAAACCAGAGAACACAGAAAGTAGTTTCAAAAGTGGGGACAGGACAGGAAAACTGATTAGGCGGATCAAACTTCTAGACAAAATGAGCCCGTGCCTGCTTTATTTATATCGGGAGACATCAAAGAGATTCTATAGAATGTTCTTTTTCAAAAAATGTTAAATTTGGGCTGTTCAGTTCCTAATGGGTTACATCCATCTCCAGAGATATTATGAAGAATCTTTCTAGCAGAGTGAAGGGAAAGGTCATGTGCATTGTGTAATCTATTGCCATGGAAGAGCAACGAAAAGTTCCCAATGCAGGCCTATCTCTCCTTGGCTTCTGTGCCGAAAGAGAAGAGCCTCACATATTTGATGGATGGCTTCCTGCGGAGAAGTATCTATTTATTTCATGACAAATATTAGATGCATCTAATTTTCCAGAAGATACTTAAAATTCATTTTATAAATTTAATGAATATCCAATCATAGTTACATGAATAAAGTATCTTACTCTATGCATTGCTAGGAAGATAAATTTATTTCTGTTTATATAAATTAGTTAAATGTTTGAGTATTTTATTTGGCTTAACATGTTTTTTGCTTTTAATCCCATCGAATAACATGCTGGCATACATTAAATTATCTTGCTACTTCAGATAGTTCAGAGTGTGCAAAGGAAGAGAAACAGGAAAATTGAAGGTAGATAATCTTATTTTCTAATTATGACTTGGTGAGAAAAATTAATAATTCAAATTTTTTCAGAACCTATGCAGCACAGATTATCTAAGTGCATTTAGATAATGGCAATATAATCCATTTAAACACTGAATAAAGCTTCAATTTGTGGTTTGTTTACTTTTTTCTTGTTTTTTAATGTTTCTTTTTAGTTATGTGTGACAATAGAATTTATTTTGATGTATTTATAGAAGCATGGAATATATGAAGTTGATTTTTAAACCTCCAGTATTAAGTCAGGGATTTAAGAGAATAGGATACTCAATGATCAATGTTCCATTGAAACATATATTTTAAGATGATTTATCTCTAATGTGTTTTTGAATTTCTGACAAGGCTTTAGACAAATGGATTTCTGAAAATTAGTCACTTAACATTTAAATATAGTGACCAAAAGCAAGTATTTTACATTGATTAATAATATGAAAGTAATACTAACTCTACAGGATATTTTATTTTATATTAACCAAGCTGGGTGTGGTGGTGCATGCCTGTAATCCCAATGACTTAGGAGGTTGAGGCAGAGGGATTGCATGTTTGAGGCCAGCCTCAGGAACCTAGTGAAGCCCTAAGAAACTTAGAACAATGCACTGTCTCAATATTTAAAAAAAAAAAAAAAGAAAAAGAAATCAGGGAATGTAGCTAGTGGTAAAATGCCTCTGGATTCAATCCCTAGGAGAAAAATATTAACCAAAAATATCAAACTCAAATTTTGTAAATGAAAACATTTAGTTGAGGTGAATAAGCCAGACACTGAAAGACAAGTACTGCATGTTTTCTTAAATATGTGTCATTTAAAAGTAAAAAGTGGATTGAATGTAGATTAGTGTTTAGAAGAGATTGAGAAGAGAGGAAGGGTAGATTAAAAAAAGTCTCAATTTGGTCCATTAGTGCATACTATATGCATACTATATGCAGGTATGGAAATATCACACTATCTCAATTATTATGTATAATTTCTACATGTTAATAAAAATTTTAAAAAGGAAAAATAAAAGAAAGATGGTTAAATAACAAAGATTGTAAGGTTGTTGCCTCATTGCTGATCTCAAGCAGCAGTGGAATCTCAATGATTAATATAGGAACAGGAGATTCAGAATCAAATCTCCTGTTCTTCCACCCTCCTGTTAGATTTTTCTCAGTCTTCAACTACGTATTTTGTATATGTGAAGTATCATATCATCAAGCACAATGGCTATCATCACACAAAAGTATATTGGTCTTAGAAAACACAGAGGAAGCAACTCAATAAACAACATGAAATAACAGAAGCAATGGATTACTTACAGATCCCAGAGAGAACAAGGCATCATGCCTTGCAGAACCATCAGGAAGAAGGTAAACTTCTAGGACATGCACACTCAACCAGTAAGTGGGGAGCAAGAAAGAGTGAGAAAATAAAGGTCTCATGAGCTAAAAACTTTATTGATATCTGGAATGTTTCCCAAATAGGTTTCTCATGGGGAATTCTAACTGGACTGTTTACAGCAAAAGTGCATATGTTCCATGAATTCATTATGACTAAGATATGGTAACTGTGGCATATCTGCACTGTCCATGTAGTGTTCTGGGATTAGTGGGGCAAGATAAGATCTGTTGTCATTTCATATGAATTATAATACATTGCACCAACCGGTCCCATAGGAAGTTGATCACCAGTAGGTGATTGTGCAAGCCAGTTATCATAAGAAATCACATTAAGAAATGGGGAGGAGGTTTAGAATGAGAATATGTGTCAAAGATAACTAAGTCTGTCTCAGTTAATTTTCTGCAGCTATAGAAAATTACCTGAGACTGGGTAAAATTCTAAGGAACAGTCATTTATTTGGCCTCAGTTATGAAAACTGGGAAATCTAAAATTGTGATGCTAGCATGTGGTAAGGAACTTTATTCTGCATAACCCTATGGTGGAAGGAAGAAAGACAATACAATGTGAGAGAGCAAACAGGAGCAAACTTGCTTAACAAGCCCGTTCTTGAGTTAATTAAACAACTCTTTTGAGAAAAATGTGAATCCATCCCTCAAGACCTAATCACCTCTTAGTTACTTCTAAAGACTGTTACAATGACAAGTAAATTTCATTATGTGTTTTGAAGGGGACAATAGTCAATATATTTTTTCTCGTGTGGAAAATTTGCACCTATATAAAAATAGATTCTGAGAAAACGTAACAGTTATAAGAATTCATTGTAGCTCTTAATCTGTATTAGTTCCTATACAATAAAGATTTAGTGCACTCCCATTAACAACAGTTATATACTGGAAGTGATTTGCATGCATGAAGTGTCAAAAGTGAAAACCGAGTGGCAGAAGACCTCTGTGAGTACATCAGAAAATGGAGAATTAGGGATAATGCAGTGAGAAAATCCTTTCCTTTCATTTAGTATTTTCAAATACTAAATGGCCATAGATTCGTATATTAAAAATAAGAGCAAATATTGATAAAATATTTAAAGAACTCCACTTTCTCTACAAAGACAGCAAGCCTTCACAACCTGGTCAAAATTTTTGGCTGTAAAATGATATATTAAGCTCTGAATTCTATATGTGAAGTCAGATTAAAGACATAATTTGTTATACATAAACATTCAGGATATTTGAAAGTTGGATTCACAGAAACTAAAATCTGTTTACATACAAATACAAAAAATACATCAAGAGTATGCTTAAAGGATTCTTTCCCAAATTGTTTTCTCCAGTACATTAGTGTGTGTGTGTGTGTGTGTGTGTGTGTGTGTGTGTGTACATACATATTTGGTTTTTCTCTCCTGTTTCTTTGTTGTTAATTAAATATTAAAAGTAGCTCCAAAAGAACAGCATTTCCTTGTTCAAATGTTGGACCTGATACACAGTACATATCCCTCTTTGAGTGTTAGTATTTATAGTACATAATAGATTTACTTATAAATCTTACAGTAAAAAATATTATTGGTTTTTGAGTCATAATTTTCTCAAATTCCTTGACATACAAGATAGTTGATGACTCATATTTGTGGCTGCCACTGATAGATATCAATATAACAACCATTCTCCCATCCCTGTTCTATCCTTTTAACAAAATGGAAAATGCTAGTGACTACTATACTTAGTTTTCCTTGTAACTGAAGCATGAACAAATGTGGGTGGCCCAATTTTGGCTAAAGGGGTATTTTACAATTTAAATTAAAATATTTTAAATTAACATATAATAATAGTACATATTTATGGAATACAGTGTTATATCTTAACAAATGTATTCAATGTATAGTGATAAAATAAGGGTAATTAGCATTACTATCTCCTTATAATTTCTTTGAAGCTTTCAAACTCCTCTCTTCGAGTTCATAAAATTATTCTGAACCATAGTCAAACTACTCTCATACAGAACATTAATTTTTTATTTCTCTCATCTTAGAGTGTTCTGGTACCCTCGGCTCAGCCTTCCTCTACCCCCATTTGATTCTACTAATGAATATTCTATTTCCACATATACTATTTTAACTTCCAGAAACAAGAGAGAACATGAAATATTCTGACTGGAGTGAGATTGTGGTTTGCATTTCCCTGAGGGCTAATGAGATTTAGCATTTTTTTAAAAAAAATAGTTATTTAGTGCTTTTTATCAAATGTATGATATATGATATGTCAAGATCATTGTAATGTTTTGAGCAACCAATAAAAATAGAGCACTTTTTCAAATACTAAATGGCCATAGATACTTACTCCTTTGAGAAATGTCTCTTGAGATCACTTCTCCATCTTTAAATCAGATCATTCATTTTTTATTGTTGAGGGCTTATTTTTGTTGTTGTTCCTTACATATTCTGGATATTAAAAAATATCAGGTGAATAGCTTGCAAATATTTTCTCCTCTATGTAGGTTGAGTCTTCACTGTCTTCACTGAATTATTTGCTTTTTAGAAACTTCCTAATTTGATATAATCTCATTGTCTATGTTTGCTTTTGTTTCCTATGCTTATGTGGTCTTGGCCCCCCCAGAGGTATTTCCTATTCTGATGTTTTAAAGTATTTTCATAATGATTTCTTCTACAAGCTTCCTAATTTCTGGTTTTCCATTTAGGTATTTGATCCATTTTGAGTTGATTTTCATATAGAGTGAGAGATATGGGTCAACTTTCATTTTTTTTTGTTTTGTTTTACTTATGGATATCCAATTTCCCAGCCCCATTTATTAAAGAGGGAGTACTTTCTCCAATACATACTTTGGACATTTTGGCTAAGAATGAGTGGACTGTAGATATATTTATTTATTTCTCAGATGTTGATTCTCTTTTATTGGTCTAGATAATGATTTTTATGCCAGTACCATGCTGATTTGGTTACTGTGACTCTGTAGTATATTTTAAAATCAGGTTTTGTGATGTCTCTAGATTTATGGTCATCTTAACAGTATTAATACTCCCTTTTCACGATGAGAGTTTTTTTTTCATTTTCTCATATCTTCTTCAGAAACTTCTCAGTGTTCTGTAATTTTCCTTTTAGAGGTCCTTCACCTCCTCAGATAGGTTAATTTGTAGGGATACCCCTCTACACATAGCCAGATAATCTGGTGAACTTTAATGTTGATCTTTATTATACTATTACTTTCCTCAATTTGTTTATCAGCTATCAGAATATTCTGGTGGTCATTTAAAAGTCCTCTAAATATAGGATCATACTGGAGGGATCCAAGATGGTGGGCTAGAGGGAGGCTGCATTCTATGTCACTGTGTGACCTGGGAGTCATGTAGTGAGAATACCATTTCTCTGCTAGTTATTAGAGGACCCCTGACAGCTGTTCCCATGTAGGAATCCTGGATACTTTGCCCTTGCAGGTTCCCAGGCCTCAGCATCAGTGCAGGACACCTGGCCCCTTGCCCATGCAGAACCTCCAGGTGCTGATGAGTAGAACCACTAGCATCAGAACCCATGCAGGACCCCTAGGCAACCACCCACACAGGAATTCTAGCCACTACTCCTGTGTGAACCCCATCTACAAACATGGGTCACCCCTAGTCACCTCCATCTTGGAACACTGCAACTACTGCCATAGTCCCCTACACGTGGTAGCCTGCACCTGGGATCACCAGTCTGCAGATAGACACCAACCACAACATAGCAAGCCACAGAGCCACGTCTTTGAGCATGCCAAAGCAGGAAAGATACTGAACTCCAACAAAACAATCCTTGTATTTTTCTTCTAGATTTTTTTTGTGTTCTCTCTCTCTCTCTCTCTTCTTTCCTCTCTGTCTTCTCCCACTCTCACATACCCAACATTTCTGAAACCAAGTACTTTTTGTGGATTGAGGACTGGGATATGTGAATAGTATATTACAGTGGTGTTGTATATTATTTTAACTCCCATTTTTACATTTTTAATTTTTCTCAATTTTTACATTTGTTTTTGTATTCTCTCTATGATATTCCCATTTACTTGTCTCCCCCAAATCACTTTCTCTCTTTTCTCCTGCTACTAATCAACTTCTTTAGATTTCTCTTTCATGCTTCCTAAGATTTAATATCTCTATATTCTCACTTTCTACCTCCTTAACATCTCATCCTACACCTCATCCCCAGTGCTTTCTTTGTTTACCATCAGATACTATAGATCCTTTTGCAAACCTACTGTTTATATTGTACATAATAATTGAACTCACCAATTCTCTATATTATGACAAAACAGTAAATGTCTTAATAGGAGCTATTTGGTTTAAAGCTGTATAGTGTTTGTATTGGGATCTGTTAGTATTCTTCTCCCCCTTAAAGGAGAGGTATTGGAATCCTTGAGGCACACTATAAGCCTATAGGGTAAAAGCTATAATGCCTTGGATTTGCAATGCTAGAAAGGAAGACACATGAGCAATATGAAAAAAACAAGGAAAGAAATTGCCCAAATTAAGGAACTACATTATTGGAATCCAAGGCCAGCACACCAGAGGAAATGACAAAGGATGAGGTCAGTATGCACATAATTAAATCATTCTGTGAATTAAAGGATGATGTAAGAGAGCAAATACAGGCAGCAAAAGATCATTTTTTAGAGAGAGAGAGAGGGGATTTTTTTAATATTTATTTTTTTTTAGTTTTTGGTGGACATTTCTATTTTATTTTATGTGGTACTGAGGATCAAACCCAGCACCCTGTGCATGCCATGTAAGCGCACTACCACTTGAACCACATCCCCAGCCCAAAAATATCATTTTAATGAAGAGCCCCATAAGGAAATACAGGAAGCAAAAGAATAATTAAATAAGGAGATAAATGTTCTGGAAAAAAAAAAAAGTTGAAATGAAGAAAACGATAAACCAAATTAAAACTCAATAGAAAACACCACCAACAGATTAGATCACTTGGAAGACAGAACATCAGACAATGAAGATAACATATATAATCTTGAAAAGAAAGTTGACCACACAGTGAAGATGGTAAGAAACCATGAGCAGAACATTCAAGAATTATGGGATAACCTAAAAAGATGAAGTTTAAGAATTATTGGGATAGAGGAAGATATAGAGTTCGAAACCAAAGGAATGAAGAATCTATTCAATGAAATAATATCTGAAAAAATTCAAACATGAAGAATGAAGCCTCAAATATAAGAGGCTTACAGGACACCAAATGTACAAAATCACAATAGATCTACAACAAGGCACATTATAATAAAAATGCCTAGCATACAAAATAAAGAGAAAATTTTAAAACCACAAGAGAAAGAAATAAGATTACATATAAGAGGAAACCAATTAGGGTTACTGCAGATTTCTCAACCCAGACCCTGAAAGATAGAAGATCCTTGGATAACATATACCAAGAACTGAAAGAAAATGGATTCCAACCAAGAATCTTATATCCAGAAAAATTAAGCTTTAGATTTGGTGACAATCTAAAAACATTTCATGATAAATAAAGATAAAAGATTTTACAGCAAGAAAGCTTGCACTACAATGAATTCTCTGCAAAATATTCCATGAGGAGGAAATAAAAAACAACAATGAAAATCAGAAAAGGGAGAAACTACATTAAAGGAAATGTCAATCAAAGGAGAAACCAAGTCAAGTTAAAAATAAAAAATAATTCAATATGACCAAAAATACAAATCATACTTCAATAATAACCCTGAATCAACTGGAAGACATAAATTGACAGATTGGATGAAAAAAAAAAAAGACCCAACAATATGCTGCCTTCAAGAGACTTATCTCACAGGAAAAAACATTCACAGACTGAAGGTGAAAGGGTGGGAAAAAAATGTACCACTCACATGGACCATATAAACAAGCAGGGGTTTCCATCCTCATATCAGATAAAGCGGGCTTCAAACCTAAGCTAGTGAAAAAAGATAAAGAACTACATTTAATGCTGCTTAAAGGATTCATACATCAATAATACATAACAATCATAAATACATATGCCCTAAACAATAGGGCATCTACATATATCAAACAAACCCTTCTCAACCACAAGAAGGAAATAGACCATAACACAATAATACTGGGTGTTTTAATACACCTCTCTCACCACTGGATAGATCTTCCAAACATAAACAAAACAAAGAAAATATAGAACTCAATAAAACATTTAGTAAGCTAGGCTTAATAGATATATACAGAATATTCCATCCAGCAACAAGCAAATACACTTTCTCTCAGCAGCGTATGGATTCTTCTCCAAAATAGAACATATGTTATGCTACTAAGCAAGTCTTAGCAAATACAAAAAAAATAGATACTACCCTGCATTCTATCTGACCATCAGTGAATGAAATTAGAAATCAAGAATAAAATTAAAAATAGAAGCTACTTCAACATCTGGTGATGAAATATTATACTATTGAATGAACAATGGATTGCAGAAGACATCAAAGATGAGATTAAAAAGAAACTCTTAGAGGTAAATGAGAGCACTGATGCAACATATCAAAGTCTCTGGGACACTATGAAGGCAGTACTAAGAGGAAAGTTCATTGCATGGAGTTCATTCTGTGAAAGAAGAAAAAGTCAACAAATAAATGACCTAACATTACATCTCAAAGCCTAGAAAAAGTAACAAATAACACTAAAAGCTGTACAAGCAGCAAATAATTAAAATCAGAGTTGAAATTAATGAAACTGAAACAAAAGAAACACTTGAAAAATCAACAAAAGTTGGTTTGTTGAAAAATAAATAAAATTGATAAACCCTTAGCCATGCTAATGAAGAGAAGAAGAGAGAAAAGTCAAATTACTAGAATCTGTGATGAAAAAGAAAATATCAATATGGACACTACAGAAAGACAGAAGAAATTAGAAACTATTTTGAAAATTTGTACGAAAACATCAAAGACATCAACAAATTTCTAGAATTATGATTTACCTAAATGGAATTGGGGTTATATACACAAGTTAAACAGATCAACTTCAAGCAATAATATGGAAGATCCTATCAAAAGCCTACCAACCATGAAAAGCTCAGGATCACATGGATACACAGCTCAGTTCTACAAAAACTTCAAAGAAGAAATAATATCAATACTCCTTAAATTATTCTATGAAATAGAAAAAGTGAGAACACTTCCAAACTCATTCTATGAGGCCAGTATCACCCTGATTCCAAAACCAGACAGAGACACACCTAAGAAAGAAAACTTCAGACCAATATCTCTAATAAACATAGATGAAATAATTCTCAATAAAATTCTGGCAAATCAAATACAAAAACATAGTGCACCACGGTCAAGGGGGTTCATCCCAGGGTTGCAAGTTTGGTTCAACATATGGAAATCAACAAATGTAATTCATCACATCAATAGACTTAAAGATAAGAATCATATGATCATCTCAATGGATGCAGAAAAATCATTTGACAAAATACAGCAACCTCTCATGTTCAAAACAGGGATAATAGGAACATATCTCAATGTCATAAATCTATCTATGCTAAGCCCAAAGCTAACATCATTCTAAATGGAGAAAAATTGAAAGCATTCCCTCTAAAACTGGAACAAGACAGGGATGCTCTCTTTCACCACTTCTATTTAACATAGTTCTTGAAACTCTAGCCAGAGCAAGTAGACAAAGAAATTAAAGGCATATGAATAGGAAAAGAAGACCACATCCTATCACTCTTTGCAAATGACATGATTCTCTACCTAGAGGATCCAAAAATTCAACCAGATAACTTCTAGAACTAGTAAATGAATTTATCAAAATATCAGGATATAAAATAAACACCCAAGTTTAAGTCAAAGGCATTTCTGTAAATCAGTGACAAATCCTCTGAAAGAAAAACTAGGAAAATCACCCCATTTACAATAGCCCCCCAAAAAATCTTGGGAATCAACTTAACAAAGGGGGTAACAGATCTCTAAATGAAAACTACAGAGTGCTAAAGAAATAAATTAAAGAAGACCTTAGATTGAAAGATCTCCCTTGTCCTTGAATAGGCAGAATTAATATTGTCAAAATTACCATACTACCAAAAGCTCTATACAGATTTAATACAATTCCAATCATAAATACATAACATAAATACATAGTGACATTTCTCATAGAAATAGAAAAAACAGTCATGAAATTTTTCTGGAAGAATAAGAGACTCAGAACAGCTGAAGCAATCCTTAGCAGAAAGAGTGAAACAGGTGGCATCACTATACCAGAACTTAAATTATGCTACAGAGCAATCATAACAAATACAGTATGGGATTGGCACCAAAACAGACTGGTAGACCAATTGTACAGAATAAAGGACACAGAGATTAACCCACAAAATTACAATTATCTTATATTAGACAAAGGTGCCAAAAATATGCATTGGAGGAAAAGATAGTCTCTTCAACAAATGGTGCTGGGAAAACTGGAAATCCACATGCATCAAAATGAAGTTAAGCCCATGTCTCTTATCATACTCAAAAGACAACTAAAAGTAGATCAAGGACCTAGGAATTACACCAGAGACCCTGTGCCTAATAGAAGGAAAATTACATACAAATCTTCATCACATCATATTAGGCCCTGACTTCCTTAACAAGACTCCTATAGTGCTAGAAATGAAATCAAGAATCAAGAAGGAGCAAACAGTGAGGTGAAGCGAGAGCCTGCAGTATGTGTGGATTTGTTATCAGGGTGATACAGACTATGCTTCAAAATTTTGGAAGAATCTCTTCCAATTCTAATTCATGAAATAATTTAAGAAACATTAGTGTTATGTCTTTTTAAAAGATCTTATAAAATTTAACTGTGAATCTATCTGAGCCTGGGCAACAAAGGTTGGGGAACTTTTCATTATTGCTTCAATCACATTGCATATCATTGATTTGTTTAAGTTTTCTATTTCTTCTTGGTTCATTTTTGGTAGGTTGTGCATGTATGCAAATGCATCAATTTTTCTAGATTTTTCAATTTATTAGAATAAAAGTTTTTGAAATAGTCCCAAATAATATGGATTTCAGTTGTTTATATTGTAACATCCCCATATTCGTATCTAATTTTATTATTTTGGGTCATCTGTCTCTTTCTTTTGGTTGGTTTGACTAAGGATTTAACAAACTTATTCATCTTTTTTCAAAGAACCAATGCTTTGATTTACTGATCCTATCTAATGTTTTTAATCTATTTTATTAATTTCAGTTATAACATTTAAATTTTTTGAGTTTTTGTATTGTTTTTTCCTTGCTTTACTAAAACTTTGAGATTTATATTGGTTTTTTATTTCATATATCTCTGATGTTTTATGGAAGCACTACTAGCTATAAACTTCCCTCTTAGCACTTCCTTCACTATGTCCCACAGATTCTGATATGTTGTATTTGTATTTTTGTCTGATTTTCAAGATCATTTAGTTCCCTTTAATTTATTAATGATCAACTCATTATTCAAAAATATATTGTTTTATCTGTATGTATTTGTAAGTTTTCTGTAGTTTTCAAGCAGTTAATTTCTAATTTGATTCCATTATGATGTAAAAATATGCAAGAATTTGTTTGTATTTGCCAAGACTCAGTTTCCATTAAAATGAATGCTCAGTCTCAGAAAATGAAACACGAGTAGCTGAAAAGAAATTATATTCAGCTGCAGTTGGATGAAGTATTCTGTAGATGTCTATAAAGTACATTTTATCTAAAGTATAGATTAAAGTTCTTGTGTCTTTGTTGCTTTTTCTCTCTGGATGATCTGTGTTCTGATTGGATGCCTACATGAAAGGTGTATTGAAGTCCCCCATTATTATTTTGTTTGGGCCTATCTGCTTCCTTTATGTCATGTAATGACTATTTTCTAAAATTGAGTGAACCAAAATTTGTGGCATAAATAGTTTCAATGTTTATAACTTGTTGAATTATTCACTTTACCATTGTATAATGATCTTTGTTTCTTCTGATTTTGGCTTGAAGTCTGCTATGTCTGAGATGAGAGTAGCTACTTCTTCTTATTTTTTAATTCTATTTGCATGGAATATTATTTTCGATCATTTCATATTTACTCTGTGAATGTCTTTGCCTGTGAGCTATTGGTTTTTTTTTGTTGTTGTTCACTTTTGTAGGCTATGCCTTTAATTGGAGAATTAAGATCATTTACATTCCAAGTTATTATGGAAAAATATACTACTTTCTGTCATTTTATGTTTAATGCTTTAATCATTGCTAACTCACATTTTCTTATCTATTCCAGTAAGATCCTTTCTCACATTCTCCTGGTTATTTTTATCTTAGTGATCTAAAGATCTTAGTGACCTAAAGGAACTCATGGCTGGGTGATCATGAGTTCCTTTAGATTATGTCAATCTTGGAACATTTATATTTCTCCTTAAATTCTGATGAATGGAATTGCTGAATGTAGTAATCTAGGTTGGCAGTTATTTTATTTCAGGGTTTAAAATACACCATGTCGTGCCCTCTGACCTTTAAAGTTTCTGCTGAAAAACCTGCTATTTTTTTGATAGCTTTGCTTTTATAAGAGATTTTGCACTTCTCTCTTACAGCTTTTATAATTTTTTCTTTGTTCTGAAACAAATTATAATATGTCATGGAGAGATTCTTTTATAGTTCTATTTTAAGTTCTAAATGTTTCTGGATTCTTCACATCCAATATTTTACCAAGACTATGTAAATTTAATGTTATTGTTTTTGTGAATAAGTGTTCTGTAACATTGATCTGTATCTCCTTTCCTGTGAATCCAAAGTTTTGCCTTTTAATGTCCCAGATATCTTGTATATGCTATTAATAATTTATTTTTTTAATTTCTGTATCAATATCTGACTGTTCCAGTGTTGAGAGCCACCCGTGAGTTGTGTGTGGACTACATCACACTTGCACCTAATGAATAGGGGAATCTGGTGTTTGGGAACTTCCAATGGACATTTACTCTGGTTAACTTCCCAGACACATTGTGAGCCCTATTCAAGCTCTACCAGGTCCCACACAGCACCTGAAATGGTTGTGACCTGCCAAGATGCCAATCAATCTGCTGACTGCAAGACATCACAAGTAAGACTCCACCCCAAAACCTTATCCTTGCCTTTGATGTACCCCCTTAAATAAACCATGGAAGCCATTTTCTAATTGTCTAGCTTCAGCTCCTGTGTGGACTGGACCTATCAGGGGATCCATCTTTTTGAAACTATCTTTTTGACTTTTTTTTGTTCTTCAATAATTATTCTACATTTTAATTTCTTAGGTGGCTTATATCCTCCTGAGCAGGAAGAAGAACCCCCTAATGAGGTTCTGGCCACCTCCCCATATCCAGTAAATCTACCTTGTTTTAGAGTCATGGTATTCTTTATGGTACTTGATAGATCAAGTAGATTATTAGTTAGAATCTTCATGGAATTTTTATTTGATTAATTTAAATTTCCTTTCTAAGGTTTCATTTTTAAAATAACCTATTTATTTATCGAAATGTTCTTTCATACCCTGTTCTTATAGGCACACCAAGATTCCCCCCAGACAGGAAAGTTGGAAATATACACCTCAGGAGATTTTAATTTGAGAGGGAAACATGAATATAAAAGCATAAATGACACACTAACCAGGACTTGTTATCTCTATCAATGTTGCCAGGGTAAGTCACTTGAAATGATGAAGCTATTGGAATAAAGTCCTTTGAGAAATATTAGTATATTTTGTGATTTGGATATGAGGTGTTCACTGACAGCTCATGTGTGAGACAATGCTGAAATGTTCACATATGAAATGATTAGATTGTGAGAGTTGTAACCTAATTGGTGGATAATCCATTTAATGGATTAATAATTTGAAAGGACTATTGTACTGGGTAGTAACTATATGGCAGGTAGGGTGTTTCTGTAAGAGGTAGGTCTGGTAATGTGCCTTTGGGGTTTATATTTTGTCCCTTCTACCTCACTGCCTCTCTCCATTTCCCAGCTGCTAGGAGCTGAGAAGCTTCCTCCACCATGCCCTTTAACCATGTTGCCCTACCTCAGGTCCAGAGCAGTGGACTTGACCAACTTCATTGTTCTTATTAGGTATTTTAATCACTGGAATGAAAAGTATGTGAATTCTATGAGACCTAAATATGAAAGTTGTTTGAAGGGCAATTTTTCAATTTATCCCATATGTAATTGTTAGGATATTTTGACTTAGGATTTCAGGTTTTTAAATTTATCAGACTTTTAAATTTGAAATAGTATTTTTGAAAAAATGAAGCTGGTAAAGTATGTTAACGATATATCTTAAATAAGTATTCCCTTTATAAGCAAGCAAACTAAACAAAACAACCAAAAATGTTGGCTTGTGTGCTTTCTCTTTGGTACTGCCTTTCTTAATTTTAAAGCAAATTGTAAAGGCTAGATGATGCATTATACAGAAGTATAAGAAAAAAAGAACATTTTTAATAGATCAATTGCTCTCAGAAGTGCTTTTTTAGGGGTTAAGCCGTATATCAAACACAGATACTCAGTAGTGTACTAGGTATTGACCATGGAAATTTCATAATAATATATACATATAACAAAATGTACTACACATTTTTTAAAAAACTAGGACAAAGGACAATAAATAAATGACAAATATTTGATGTGATAAAGTATATTTAGCTTGACTTAAACTTTATAAACTCTATACATATACCAAAAGTTATATGGTATCCCATTAACATGTGTAACATTTTTACATCAGTTAAATAAATTAATCATAAAAAGCAGATAAACTCTCAAAAATATAAGAAGTTAAGTTATGCAACTTAAATGCCTAATTTTCATTATAATAAATATTCAAACACTTATTTTTTAAAAATTTGTCATGTCTACACAATAAATCCTTCAAACCAATACCTAGAATATAAGGTTTGGATTGCTTTCAAGGTAGTTAACAAATATGAGTGCTGGGAGAGAGGGTGATGAATCTGAGCTCTGCAGAAATAGATTCTTTTTGTTGTTGTTGTTTTGATACTTAGGATTGAACCCAGAAATGCTTAACCTTTGAGACACATCCACAACCCTATTTATTTTATTTTATTTTTAAATTTAAGACAGGATCTTACTAAGTTACTTAGGGTCTCACTAAATTTCTGAGGCTGGCGCTTTGTATGTGCAATCCACCTAGCTCAGCCTCCTGAGCTACTGAGATTAGAGGCCTCGGTGACCTCTGCACCTGGGGATATGGAAGCTCTTGCAATTGAGGACCTCTGGAGCTTACCTATGTGCCTCCTTATCTGGTTATTCATCTTTGGTCATATTCTTTATTATATAATAAACTCTAAAATCATAAGCAACTCTTCTAATAAACCATTGAACATGAGGAGGAGGTCATGGGAATCTCTGGTTCAGAAGAATTCCAGGAATACTACACTGAAATACCACCTTTTGGCATTTGGATTACTCTATAATGAGAATATTTGGAGAAAAACAATGCAAGTAAAGGATTTTGTGGATTCATATTATCTGTCTAAATATGATCCTCATAAAGAAAATTATTTCTCTTGAATCCCCTCCCAGGAATATTATCCATTAGGGAAAATTGACACAGATCTCAGAAGAGGAAAGTGAAGGTTGACACTCCCTGCTCAATCAAGACTATCACCTATTCTGAGGGCTTCTCTGAGGAAAGAGCGGCTTTTTATCTGCATAAAAAGACAAATTTTATTCACCCCACATTTTCTCCTCTTATCCTCCCATAGCTTATATTACCGCTACCCCAAGAAGCTCCAAGTCCTTACACATTTCTATAGCTCATAATGCTATATATGCTTTAAGCATCTGACCCTTCTGTGAGTCTCATAGTTTATGGAATTCCATGTGTTTACATGTAATTAAATGTCATTTTCTGCATACACACACACACACACACACACACACACACACACGTATGTGTGTGTATATTGATTTTGTATTACTGATAGCCTATGACTACAATCTAACACTGACAATCTAACAATGCTTTCCTGTTATGCATTATACAGAGAGTAGAAACTGGTTATAGCATAATTTAAGCAATCTAATAACACAACCTTATTGTCTGTGGATCAGGTGCTTGAACAAGTTAGTTGGGCTGTACTAAACCTGTTGATAGAGGCTGTGATTTCATCTGAGGCTTGAATTTCTCTTCCAAGGTTACTGGTTAATAATAATTTTTGCTTCATATGGTTGTAGGACTGAGGCCCTTAACTCTTAGGGGCAGCCTTTTGTAACATGCCATGTGACCCTCTCAACTGAGTGGCAGTTTTATTTTTCAAGACCAACAGGAAACTATCTGCTTCTCCTTTTTTCTTTTATGGACTTACCTGGAAGGGTCAGTCCCATCAACATCCATTTCCTTTCTGACTAATTCAAAATAAACTTATCAGATATCCTAATAAAACTGTCAAAACCCTTTTCTGTGTAATTTAACTTAATCATGGGAGTGATACCCCCATTACATTCACAGTTTCCCCCTACACTTGAGGAAATGTGATTACACAGGCTGTATACAAAAAGAAGGCACAAATCTTGGGGGTCATCATAGAATGTTGCATGCCAGAATGAATGCATGTGTGTGTGAGTGTGTGTGTGTGTGTGTGTGTGTGTGTAGGCATGTACAAGCCTGCGCAGGTACAGGTACCTGGTTTTGGAAAATGTAAATACATTATATTTACATTATTTTTTCAGATCTGCCAAGTTTTTTTCAACCACTGAGAACTTTTGTAAGGATATTACCAGTTTTTCCTTAGAGATCAGTTATCAGTTGACACTTATACAGTTTAATGCATTGTATAGCTAACATGTTGAAACACATTTACTGTACACTAGTGATCAGAAAGTGCTAATTGAGAGGGCTTAAATTATACTTAGAATATTATTTTGTTCATAACTCTGTACTTAGATATATTATCTTTGGACTTGGTTAATAATATTAGCAATTGATTATAGGAAGACTATTCAATTATTACTTGAATTGGGCATTGAGAGTAGAGGATGAAAAGTAGACATTAGTGATGCAATTGTGAAACCATTAACTATATCTCATAGATGCAATATCTGTGAGACACCAGTGAAAGACTCATAGGAACTCTGCCCACAATCCTGGTGACCTTTAATAACCAAGATAACTAATAGTGAGTTGATATATATTCCTTCTATGATCTAAATTTGGACTATAGTTTGTATATTATTGAAACTTCATTTAAAAAAGATACAACATAATAACAATCCAGTTGGATCAACATAAAAATGAAATATTCTAACTAACTTCAGTGGACTTGAGTTTGGATTTAACCTTCTAACTATATAAATATTCAACTTCTTATATGAAAATTTATGCAAAGAAAATAAAATAAAACAATACCCAAACCACAAAATGAATATCAAGCATATGTAATGAATGTTGTCCAGAAACTCAGAGAACACAAGACACCTCACATTACCAAGAAAAAAAAAAAAACTTTTCATATGTACATCACATCTTACATAGGAATGTTTTATTTTAAGTAGAAATTATCTCATGCTACCATTACTTAATAAATCAATAAATTGAAACTCTGGGCCATTGGAGGAGAGCAGGCTGGTGACAAGTTGTACCAGTTTTCTGTCTTGATGCTGGGCTACCACAGGAAGCCCCAGTTCTCTGGCAGCCCCAAGAGTACAAAGGACAAGAGAAACACTGCCGCTTTGAACCACTGTGTTCTGTGCCTCTGATGGCGCCTGCGCCGTAGGGATGCTCGCCTTGCTGGGGCTTGCTTTGACAGAATCAAGAGTGACAGAGGACGCTTATTTCATTGAAAGCAAGAGTGTGAATAGGGATCCAACATGGCGGTGGGCAGAGAGGCTGCGCTTTTAATGCACCCCCAGTGATGGGGTCATAAAGTCGCAAGGATAACTCTTGGATTCTACCAACGGAGATTCTCCTAGCAAAATTCTACTGAAGAGAGACCGCCCGGGGGGCTACTAGGATTTTTTTGAAGCGTCTGTGTGATCCGGAGGAGCGGGACCCTGCCAGGAGACGCGAAGTTCCAGATCCACCAGCCACAGTCCGCACACCGTGGGCACAGCTGCAGATCCGTCCACCCGCCCGCAGCCAAAGTGACTGGGTCCTGCTAGACGCCGAGACACAGCTTGGCAGGAAGAAGTCTTTAGCCAAGCCTCCACGAGCCAGGAGCTGAGGCGAACCGGGCCGGACCAGTCCCACCCCTCCCCTCGGACACTCTGGCAAGGAGCATGGGGCCCGCCATAGCAGAGAGGTGACGTCATCAGAGTTCGGCTGGCAGAATTCCTTCCCAGCAGAATCCACTTTAGCAGGTGCATGACTCCCCATATTGATACAAGCAGCCAGGAAATTTCATTGACTTCTCAGGGGTCGTGTCCGTAGGGAAGCAGAGGGGATCCCAGACCCCCAGCCCCCCATATCACCAGTGGTGACCCCCAAGGTCTTAGCCGCCAGTTTACCACAGCACTGGGGCTTAAAAGGGACACGCGGTGGGGTTGAAAGTGTAACTAGATCTCTGGGGAATCACTTCTGGGGAACAGGACCTGGCTGGCAGGCTGACAGGAGGAAGGGGGTTAAGAGCTGGAGAAGTGAAATGGCTCTGGACTGACAAGTCTGAGAGACCCCCAGGAGATGCCCTACAGAGATAGCTCTCGGCAGGTAGAGAGCAGACGCTCCGCTTGGAGGGCACAGCTCCGCCTACTGGAAGAGAAGAAGGTGGATCTCTAAGACGTTAATTTTGTTGTTGTTGTTGTTGTTGTTGCCGTTGTCGATATTTTTTTTCTCTCCTTCTTCTCTCCCTGTTCCTTTCTCCCCTTTTCCTTCTCTCTTTCTATCCCATTTCAAGTTTTATTGTTCTTTTCATTCCCCTCTAATCTATCTCTCCCTCTATCCTTTTTTCTTTTTAACAGCACCTTCATTCCCCTACCCCCCAACTCTCATCCCAAGCATTACATCTTCCATTGCGTGTAATTGTATAAATGCAAATAGGTGAATGTCTCGAGGCTGTCTATAAGACTCCTAAATACCTAGCTACTACCAACACCCTGATCCAATTGCCTGGTAGTATCCACCTTCAGTGGAGCAATCTTCTAAAGTAGCCAAGACATACTAACCATCGTACCACCAGAGCACCTAACCTAAACATATAGTCCTAAGAACAAACAGCAAATCATTATATGCATACAGAACCTAGAAGCCTTATATGAATTGAATGAATCAGCTTTAAAGTACAACAAAGCCCAACAATTGTAGGCATAATCTCCCACCACAAAAGAGAGACAACAGAGATATACAAAGCCAAAACAAATGTATAGGAGAAAGCAGTTACAAAGCAGTCAAACAGAGCTGGAAAGCAACGTGAACAATATGAAAAAACAAGGGAAAAAAAGGGTTACAAACAGTACAAGACAACCTAAATATACAGGAGGACCTAGAAGAATCAGAAACATGGACAGGGAAAGAAATCAAGGCATACCTAATTCAGATGGAACGGAATATTAGAGAAGACATGAGACAGCAAATCCAAGCATTGAAAGTATATTTTGAAGAGGAACTAACCACACAAGTTCAATCCGCAAAGAATGAGCTTTATCAGGAGATAGAGGTGTTAAAAAAAAATCAAGCTATAATCATAGAAATGCAAGAAACCGTAAATCAGATTAAAAGCGCTAATGAGAATATTACAAACAGACTAGATCAAGTAGAAGTCAGAACATCAGATAATGAAAACAAAGTTTATCAACTTGAAAAGAACATAGTCAACACAGAAAAGACGCTGAAATCTCACGAGCAATGTATCCAAGAGATATGGGATCTCATCAAAAGACCAAATTTGAGAGTCATTGGGATAGAAGAAGGCACAGAGAATCAGTCCAAAGGAATGGATAGCTTACTAAATGAGAGAATACTAGAAAACTTCCCAGAGATGAAATATGGAATGGATTGCCAAATCCTGGAAGCTTACAGGACCCCAAACATCCAAAACCATAATAGACCAACTCCAAGACACATAATTATGAAGATAGCTAACATACAGGACAAGGAGAGAATACTAAAAGCTACGAGAGAAAGGAGGCAGATTACATTTAGGGGTAAACCAATTAGGTTAACTACTGATTTTTCATCACAGACTTTGAAAGCGAGAAGATCCTGGAACAACGTATTTCAAACACTGAAAAATAATGGATTCCAACCAAGAATACTGTATCCAGCAAAACTAAGCTTCAAATTTGACAATGAAATTAAAATATTTCACGATAAACAAAAGCTAAAAGAATTTGCAGCCAGAAAACCAGCACTGCAAAGCATGTTGAGCAAAATATTACAAGAAGAGGAATTGAAAAATAGCGCCCAAAACTAACAGTGGGAGGTATCTCAGTAAAGGGGGAGAAAAATAACCAAAGAGGGAAAACTAGCCAATCTAAAATAAATAAATAAATAAACATGACTGGAAGTACAAACCATATTTCAATTGTAACCTTAAATGTTAATGGCTTAAATTCACCAATCAAGAGACATAGGCTAGTAACCTGGATTAAAAAAACAAATCCAACAATATGCTGCCTTCAGGAGATTCATATGATAGGAAAAGACATACACAGACTGAAGGTGAAAGGTTGGGAAAAATCATACCACTCACATGGCCCTCGGAAGCAAGCAGGAGTGGCCATTCTCATATCGAATAAAGTCAACTTCAAACCTAAGGTAATCAAAAGGGATAAAGAAGGACACTATATACTGTTAAAAGGAACAATCCACCATCAAGACATAACAATTATCAATTTGTATGCACCAAACAATGGTGCTGCAACGTTCATAAAACAAACTCTCCTCAAGTTCAAGAGTCAAATAGACCACAACACAATAATTATGGGGGACTTCAACACACCACTCTTGCCATTGGACAGATTCTCTAGACAAAAGCTGAACAAAGAAACTATGAAACTCAATAACGCAATCAATAACCTAGACTTAACCGACATATATAGAATATATCAACCATCATCAAGTGGATACACATTCTTCTCAGCAGCACATGGATCCTACTCAAAGAGAGACCATATATTATGCCATAGGGCGACTCTCAGTAAATATAAAGGTGTGGAGATAATACCATGCACCATATCTGACCATAATGGAATGAAACTGGAAATCAATGATAAAAGAAGGAAGGAAAAATCCTGCATCACCTGGAAAATGAACAATATGTTACTGAATGATCAATGGGTTACAGAAGATATAAAGGAGGAAATCAAAAAATTCCTAGAGATAAACGACAATACAGACACAACATACCGGAATCTATGGGACATAATGAAAGCAGTTTTAAGAGGGAAATTCATTTCCTGGAGTTCATTCCTCAAAAAAAGAAAAAACCAACAAATAAATGAACTCACACTACATCTTAAAACCTTAGAAAAGGAAGAGCAAAACAACAGCAAATATAGCAGAAGACAAGAAATAATTAAAATCAGAGCAGAAATCAACGAAATTGAAACAAAAAAAAACCATTGAAAAAATTGATAAAACTAAAAGTTGGTTCTTTGAAAAAATAAATAAGATCGACAGACCCTTAGCCATGCTAAGGAAGAGAAGAAGAGAGAGAATGCAAATTACTAACATACGGGATGAAAAAGGCAATATCACAACAGACACTACAGAAATACAGAAGATAATTAAAAAGTATTTTGAAACCCTATATTCCAATAAAATAGAAGATAGTGAAGATATCGATAAATTTCTTAAGTCATATGATCTGCCCAGATTGAGTCAGGAAGACACACACAATTTAAACAGACCAATAACAAAAGAAGAAATTGAAGAGGCCATCAAAAGACTTACCAACTAAGAAAAGCCTGGGACCGGATGGGTATACAGCAGAGTTTTACAAAACCTTCAAAGAAGAATTAATACCAATACTTTTCAAGCTATTTCAAGAAATAGAAAAAGAAGGAGCTCTTCCAAATTCATTCTATGAGGCCAACATAACCCTGATCCCAAAACCAGACAAAGACACTTCAAAGAAAGAAAACTATAGACCAATATCTCTAATGAACTTAGATGCAAAAATTCTCAATAAAATCCTGGCAAATCGAATGCAAAAGCATATCAAAAAAATTGTGCACCATGATCAAGTAGGATTCATCCCTGGGATGCAAGGCTGGTTCAATATACGGAAATCAATAAATGTTATTCACCACATCAATAGACTTAAAGATAAGAACCATATGATCATCTCGATAGATACAGAAAAAGCATTTGACAAAGTACAGCATCCCTTTATGTTCAAAACACTAGAAAAACTAGGGATAACAGGAACTTACCTCAACATTGTAAAAGCTATATCTGCTAAGCCTCAGGCTAACATCATTCTAAATGGAGAAAAACTGAAGGCATTCCCTCTAAAATCTGGAACTAGACAGGGATGCCCTCTCTCACCACTTCTATTCAATTTAGTTCTTGAAATACTAGCCAGAGCAATTAGACAGACAAAAGAAATTAAAGGCATAAAAATAGGAAAAGAAGAACTTAAATTATCGCTATTTGCGGATAACATGATAATATACTTAACAGACCCAAAAGGGTCTACAAAGAAATTGCTAGAGTTAATAAATGAATTCAGCAAAGTGGCAGGATATAAAATCAACACGCATAAATCAAAGGCATTCCTGTATATCAGCAACAAAACTTCTGAAATGGAAATGAGGAAAACCATTCCATTCACAATATCCTCAAAAAAAAAAAAATACTTGGGAATCAACCTAACAAAAGAGGTGAAAGATTTATACAATGAAAACTACAGAACCCTAAAGAGAGAGATAGAAGAAGATCTTAGAAGATGGAAAAATGTACCCTGTTCATGGATAGGCAGAACTAACATTATCAAAATGGCGATATTACCCAAAGTTCTCTACAGGTTTAATGTGATGCCAATCAAAATCCCAATGGCATTTCTTGTAGAAATAGATAAAGCAATCATGAAATTCATATGGAATAACAAAAGATCCAGAATAGCAAAAACAATTCTAAGCAGGAAGTGTGAATCTGGAGGTATAGCGATACCAGAGTTCAAACTGTACTACAAAGCAATAGTAACAAAAACAGCGTGGTACTGATACCAAAACAGGCAGGTGGATCAATGGTACAGAATAGAGGACACAGAAACCAATCCACAAAATTACAACTTTCTTATATTTGATAAAGGGGCTAAAAACATGCAATGGAGGAAGTATAGCATCTTCAACAAATGGTGCTGGGAAAATTGGAAATCCATATGCAACAAAATGAAACTGAATCCCTTTCTCTCGCCATGCACAAAAGTTAACTCAAAATGGATCAAGGAGCTTGATATCAAATCAGAGACCCTGAACCTGATAGAAGAAAAAGTTGCCTCCGATCTACATATTGTGGGGTCAGGCTCCAAATTCCTTAATAGGACGCCCATAGCCCAAGAGTTAATAACAAGAATAAACAAATGGGACTTTCTTAAACTAAAAAGTTTTTTCTCAGCAAGAGAAACAATAAGAGAAGTAAATAGGGAGCCTACATCCTGGGAACAAATCTTTACTCCTCACACTTCAGATAGAGCCCTAATTTCTAGAATATACAAAGAACTCAAAAAATTAAACAATAAGATAACAAATAACCCAATCAACAAATGGGCCAAGGACCTGAACAGACACTTCTCAGAAGAGGACATACAATCAATCAATAAGTACATGAAAAAAAGCTCACCATCTCTAGCAGTCAGAGAAATGCAAATCAAAACCACCCTAAGATACCATCTCACTCCAGTAAGATTGGCAGCCATTAGGAAGTCAAACAACAATAAGTGCTGGCGAGGATGTGGGGAAAAGGGTACACTTGTACATTGCTGGTGGGACTGCAAATTGGTGCGGCCAATATGGAAAGCAGTATGGAGATTCCTGGGAAAGCTGGGAATGGAACCACCATTTGACCCAGCTATCGCCCTCCTCGGACTATTCCCTGAGGACCTTAAAAGAGCATACTATAGGGATACTGCCACATCAATGATCATAGCAGCACAATTCACAATAGCTAGACTGTGGAACCAACCTAGATGCCCTTCAATAGATGAATGGATAAAAAAAATATGGCATCTATACACAATGGAGTATTATGCAGCACTAAAAAATGACAAAATCATGGAATTTGCAGGGAAATGGATGGCATTAGAGCAGATTATGCTAAGTGAAGCTAGCCAATCCTTAAAAAACAAATGCCAAATGTCTTCTTTGATTTAAGGAGAGCAACTAAGAACTGAACAGGGGGAAAGAGCATGAGGAAAAGATTAACATTAAACTGAGACGAGTGATGGGAGGGAAAGGAAGAGAGAAGGGAAATTGCATGGAAACGGGAGGAAACCCTCATCATTATACGAAATCACATATATGAGGTTGTGAGGGGAAAGGGGGGGGAAGGGAGAGAACGGAACAACAACAGATGAGGTAGAGAGGGAAGATGGGAGGGGAGGGGAGGGGGGATAGTAGGGGATAGGAAAGACAGCAGAATACAACAGTCATTAATATGGCATTATGTAAACATTGTGAATGTGTAACTGATGTGATTCTGCAATTTGTATTTGGGGTAAAAATGGAAATGCATAACTCACTTGAATCAAATGTATGAAAAATGAAAAAAATAAAAATAAATAAATCAATAAATTATCAAAAGGCTCATGGAACAAAAAAAGGAAGAGCAATACCATTTCAGAAATTCACTTTATTTATGATGTGCTATGAACAATACAATGTGATATTTACAATATTTGGACTGACTTTTGATTTTTTTAAATAGGAATTTTAATGATCAAAGTTCTGGTATGTTTATATTGTGGTGTTCCATAGTTAACATGGACTCAGTTTCTAAAAAGAAGAAAAGGTGTTTCAATATGTTAGCTATTCAGTAATAAATTGAAAGACTGGAATGTTTTTCTGTTATGCATTATATAGAGAGTAAAAACTGGTTATAGCATAATTTAAGCAATTTTGTGTATAATTTTACAGCAGATGACATTTAATTAGTGTGAAGATATTTTATCCATATTATATTTGTTCACTTGTCTTTCTGGGCAGTAGATGTCTGCTGTGAAGCATAAAGGAATTTTTTATCCTAAAACCTGTGATATGACATGATTAATGAGATAAAATTCCCATTTGGAGTTTCCTACCAATCAATAGGCAGATGGGCAATAGTGGATGCTGAATAACAAGACAGCAGGAGATGCTTATGCTCTTGTTACAATCCTAAAACAACAAAACCTAATTGGAGAAGTATGATTTAAAGCTACATCTCAGCATCTCAGTCCTTTTGTTTTATATCAGATGGCTTTCCTTTTGTTGAGTTTTGTGTTGAATTTTGTGTGTCTGAACATTTTTAGGCAAAGAGAAGTTTATAGTATATATGGGCTGAATTGCTAAAAAGAATAAGAAGGGAAACAAAATAATTTATAATGTTTTGCACTTTTGCTAAAATATTAAATAGATGTTAGTATGCAGTAGAATGCACAATACATATAATTCTTTAATAAATTTGTACATTTCAAGTTGAATATTGATAGGCTACTGTAGTTGATCTTCCATCTACAATATACTTGCGTATTAGACCAAACATTTAACATACAAATTGTGATTTGTGTGAACATATGTCAGAAATAATGTCCTTTTTTGTATTTATAAAAGTATATAAAGAAAACCAAACTTAAAAACTCCTTTAGTATAAAGTTATTGCATATTGTGCACATCTAGCAGAATGTACTTCTATTTGCAAAAGTCTTTATCCCTTTTATTTTACCCTCTAGGACCTGTACCACAAAATCTTTTTTTTTTCTTTTCCACATCATTTATTAAGTGATACATAAAAAAGAAAGGAAAAAGGATGCTTCTCTGAACTCTGCTGGTGAAGAGCACCTGTAGTAAAAGCATGAAATATGATCTTAGGGCTGAGACAAATCATAGGCAATTTCAAAACGTCTTTATAACAGCCCTAGAGAGAATAACAAATTTTATTACACTATTTCATTTTAAAGAATTGCCTGTGTGCATTATGAAGTCTTTTAAAAGTTAAAATTCAACACATTCTGGTGTTGCACAGATGAGAAGTAAAGGGGGAACAGGTAAAATTCACATCATGAAAAATTTCTCAAATTGATCACAATTTACATAAAGGTTCTGTTCAGGACTATAGATATCCTTATGTTTACGCTAAAAACAGAGTGGTAAGTAGAGAAAGCTGAGTTCATTCGACAAAAATATTTAACGTCTAATTTAAAGTCATATTTGTTCCTCTTTGTCATTAATTTTCCCCATATGCCTTACAAAATGACTATTCGGTTGTTTTAGTATAAAGATATCCAAGACATATTTTATTCCATGTCATGTGGAGACAATTATCAGTTTTAGATATGTTCTCTCTAGTCAGGAAAGTGTTTTTGCTTCTTTATATACTTGTCTCCCTGTCTCTTTTTCATGATGAAATAGAAATGAACTGCCCCTATAATGACTTTAAATAAATAAATAAAAATAAATAAATGAATAAATAGAGAGATAGTGTCAAATACTTTACAGTATGAAAAGATCTATTACATTATCTGGTCCATTTCCCTGCTTGTGCTTTATTGATCACTGCCATATAATTCCTTGCTCCTTTTTAGGTTGCTCTGCAATGTCCCCAAGAAAAATGTCCTTTTAATATAATGCTACTCAACAATAGATATTTTTTTCAATACAATAGAATTATTTGTATGGCGATATTGTCCCTGTTAACTACCTCCTCCCTTTACCAGATTCCCAATTCCACACACACACACACACACACACACACACACAATGACAGTGTTCTTTACATATTCATTACAACAGCAATGAATAGGTTTTATTTTGCCTTCTTTGCTCCTAGATTTATTGAATTCTATGAAACCAGAATACAAATGTGATTATCATGTAATTTTGAATCCTTATTATCTTATATATCTAAAACATTTATATAAATATTATTGATTTGCATATGTATGTATATCTTCATAATTTGTCTACAAGTAAGTCTTCCATATGTAAATGAGACTTTCAGTTCAAGATAGAGGTTTTCAGAGTGAAAGAGTAAAATCTACGTCTCTGAACATAACTTATGCAATCTGTGTACTTGTTGATACATATAATTTTTTCATCAAATTAAGTTGTACATATTTTTACACATTGAATTAAATTTCATTAACATAGAATGGGATATGTAATTGTACCAGTAACATCACTAATGGTTTATATTTTATGAAATTACTTTTTGCTCTTCTTATTTTTAATATTTAAAATATTATTAGTACATATCAATTATATAGAATGGTGATGTTCATTGTGGTATATTCATATATGATAACATTTCAAAGAGATAATGATAAAGCCCAGAACTAAAATTAGTTTGGGAGGGCTGGGGTTGTGGTTCAGTGGCAGAGCACTTGCCTAGCGTATGTGAGGCACCATGTTCAATCCTCAGCACCATATATAAATAAATGAAAAATAAAGATACATCAACAACTAAAAAATATTTTTTAAAAAATTGGTTTTTGCATAATCTAAAACTAGAGCAACATTTCCCCAAGTTAAAAATGTACTTGCAACTTATTGAGTAATCCATATTTCCTCATAAATTATAAGCTGTGGGCTAAATCCAACCTATTGCCTGTAGTTGTAAACAGCTTTGTTGAGATGTATTCATGTGTTTACACATTGTCTATGGTATTTTTACATTTTAGTGGCAAAATTCTGTTATAAAAAAGACTACATGACCCACAAAGTCAAATACATTTACTCTCTGACCAACTATTAAAAAAAAATGTTTACTGACCCCTGTAATGTCACATGTGATTCACAGTGAAAATTTGAAACAACATGCATGAACCTGTAGGACATTATGCTAAGTGAAATAAGCCAGGCAGAAAAATCCAAAAACCATGATATCTTACTAATATGTTGAAAGTAAGAGAATCAAACTCATAGAAGTAGAAAATAGTGTGTTGGTTTCCACAGTTTAGGTAGGCAGTGGGAGTAAATGGGGAATGAGGAGAGGTTAGTCAAAGATATAAAGTTTTAATTGGACAAGAAGAATAGGGTTTAATAACTGATTGCAGAGAATAGTGACTATAAAAATAATAATACATTGCATATTTCACAATTATAAAAATTGTAGATTTTAAATATTTACACTGCAAAAACAATAAAAATGTGATGTAAAGAAATTGTTAGCTTGATTTAATAATTCCACAATATAAACATATATTAAAATATCACATTTTCCTATACACATATATAATACCTACAATTATTATTTGTTGAAAGAAAAACTAAAAAAGAACAAATAAATTTGTATAATTGGACAGCTGACCCCAGAATATAATTAGAAAGCTTCACCCATTTTTCTACTCATCTTTCATTTCTCTTAATTTACAGTTGGTTTAAAATTTAGTTCATCATCTCTCAGATACAAAGAAAATATACTTTATAAAATCACATCAGTTTTTATTTGACAGATAGTATAACCTACAAATAATGTATCAACTTATTTTCATCTATTTTTTGAACTTTTAAGAAGTGCTAATAAAGATATTTGTTTCAATCTTTGTTTTAAAAATCCTATTATTTGAAATGAGGCTGGAAAAATGTTTGCCAAGTGTAAAGGCTTTTTGGACCCATTTGTAAAAATGGTGTACCATATTGTGTGGTCTTTTCAGACAAATGCACACAAGCATAGATAAATACACTTGTAGAAACAAACATATATGCACTTCAAATTCATATGTAAAAAATAGGGCATTTGACAGCAAAATAGTTAAGATAGTCTCAGGTAAAACAACCTTATTTATCCAAATAAAACAGAAGTTGCTGGGTGCTCCTAGGGCTCCAAGCAGCTTCTCAAATAGTTGCCTTTAAAACAATTGTTTTTACTGAAGAAAGAAGGGAGATAACAATGGTACACAGCCACTCCAAGATTGTCTAATACAGGGCATTCAGTGAAGGAAGGTGTCTCTATTAGTGAAAAAAGAAACACACACACACACACACACACACACACACACACACACTTTTTTTTTTAAGTTTCTATTTTTATTGATTTAAAAAATAAATGACAGCAGAATGCATTACAATTCTTATTACATGTATGCAGCACAATTTTTCATATCTCTGGTTGTATATAAAGTATGTTGACACCAAGTTGTGTCTTCATACATGTACTTTGGTTGATGAAGTCTATCACATTTACTATCCTTAATAAAACAGGTGAAAAATAAATGTATGTATGCTCCAGCCATTTAAGCCCGTAATTTATTTATTTATGTTTTTTTTTTTTTTTTGTGGAAGAAATCAGAACATTTTCCACCAATAATTATAGACTAAAGTAGTAGATATGAGCCAATGACTGGATAAATGGCAAAATAAGTTTAGGCATTAAATAAACGAGATCTTATTCCGAGAAATAAAGGTCAAGTAACAAAAGAAATGACAATTTTTTAATTGAGTTTTTATTGTAAAAAAATTTTAATGGCATAAAATTTTCCATCTTATTCATTTTTAAGTACATGGTTCAGTGGCATTAAGTATATATACATTGTTATGATGGCATCACCAGGTTTGACTCTGGAAATTTCACATCTTCCCTAACTGAAAATTTGTACCCATTAAATTCTACCTCTCTGTTACCTTCCTCTCTGAGTCCTTCATAGTCAACCTTGTACTTTCTGACTTAATGAATTTAAGTGGCATAAGTGCAATCATGCAATATTTGTCATTTTTTGTCTGGCTTATTTCACTTAGCAAAATGTCCTCAAGGTTTATCTGTGTTATAGCATGTAAGAATTTCTTTTCTTTCTAAGGGTAAAAAGCATTGGTCTAAATTATTATGAAAGTATGTTGTCATGTTACCAGTGTAAATATATCTTCTTTTGTAATGTTCCTTTTGGGTTAGTTCTAGCTAGATATGACATTGGCTGTGTATACTGCTCAGCTAGATCAATTGTAAATGTCTCAGCTAGATTGTAGTAAATGTCTCCAACTACATTGTATAGTGAAAAAGTCACCTACTGGCACAGAGAGGATGAACACTTCAAATCAAAAACAGAGAAGCAGGAAAAAGAGAAAAAAATTAAACCGAATCTCAAGAATGTGCAAAGGAGAACTGAGTGATGTAGTGCCTCAGACAGGTCCCAATAATTTGTCACTTCCTCCATCCAAGGCTCTGTGTTCCATGCCTACATCCTAAACACATGGAATGCTACTTGGTCACTGTGAATATCTACATAGAGTAATTTGGTTATCTTAACAAATGTTTTACTTCTAACTTGGCCAGTACCTTACTATTTGTCTCTGACCCTAGGTTTTAAAAACTTTCTCAGCTCAGCCATAATATCAAACTGGTAAAACAAAACCAAAACCAAAAACTTACTCAGCTATCAAATATGGGAATTGGGTTATTTTCTCTGATTCCTCATTTTTTCAAACTTTCTTAGCTTTTCATTTTTTTGTTACACCTCTTATTTTATTTTTATTCTCCCAATGATTTTTTTCATATTCCTGAATCAGTTTTTTGAATAATCATTTTTGTAAAAGTTTATTTACTTATTATTTTAAAATTAATTATAATTTTCTTATTAAATTTTATATATTTATGGTGTAAAACCTGATGTATTGATGTGCATATACATGGTGCAATGAAAAAATCAAACTAACGTATCCATTAACTCTTATGCTTAGAATATTGTACAATAAATTACAGAATTTATTCCTCCCATATAATTAAAATCTTGTATTCTTTGACCAATACTAACACACACACACACCACACGCACACACACAAACAACATCCCATTCCCAGACTGTTGTAACCACTATTCTCCTCTTTGGAAAAAAGTGTGTTCTTTTCAAATTATAACTATTAACACTTTAACACACTTGTATTATACAAATTAATGGATTCAACTGTGACATTTTCATTCATATCATGTTTTATTCATATTCATCCTCCCAATTACCATCCCTTACCATGCTCCTGGTTCCTTTTCACTTTCATAACAGTTCCTATTCTAACTTACGGTCATGTATTTGTTTGTTTTAACATACAAGAGAAAACATGAAGTACTTGCCTTTCTGTGTATGGCTTCTTTCACTTAACATAAGGATGACCAATTTCATCCATTTTCCCACAAACAAGAGAACTTCATTCTTCTTTATCGCTGAATAATATTCTATTACATGCACACACACACACACACACACACACACACATACATAGGTCATTTTTTATCTTTATCCATTCAATTGCTAAAGGACACTTAGGTTGACTCCATAATTTAGGTATTGTGAATAATGCCACATAAATATGGGAATTCAGGTATATCTTTTGTATGCCAACTATGTGGGTATATAACCAAGAAGTTATAATTGGATCATATGAAAATTCTATTTTTATTTTTTAAGGAACCCATATATGCTAAGAGCCACAGCCAATTAATATGATGCATGGCATTTTTGATTGAAAGGTGATGCCAGCTAGCCATTGAGATGATATAATTATGTTAAAAATTACATTCATATGGATACCGGACTCCTGCTGTTCACCTCAGCCTGCTGCGGGACTCCTGGAGAGTTCCCATTGGTTGGGAAAGTGCAGTAGGAGGGAATTCCGGGGGAGGAACTTGCTCTGGGGTTCCGGGAGGAGACTGGGAGAATGCAGCGTGTGTGGACCGGCAATCTTCCCGGGTGCTTACGGGGTATTGGCGGCTATTTCAAAAATAAAGTTTGTTCCTGCTTGAGTGGCTCGTGATCTTGTGCCCAGCCAGACTACGGCACATATACTCTTCTATCGTGGTTATACTAGTTTTATTACCACCCATACTTTATTCCATCATATTCACCAGCATTATTTATTTTTAGTTGTTTGGTTTGCTTTTGTTTTGATAATGGTCATTCAAACTAGGGTGAGGTGGAATCTCAAGTTTTGATTCTCATTTCTTGGATGGTTAAAGATATTGAGCATTCATATATTTATTGAACATTTATACTTCTTCTTTTGAGATGTATCTGTCCAGATATTTTACCCATTTTTATTTTATTGCTTGTTATTTTGATGTTAAAGGTTTTGTGTTCTTTATTCTGGGTATCGATCATCTATCATATGAATAGCTGAAAAATATTTTTTTCCATTCTTTATGTTGACTCTTCATTTAGAGAAGATTCCCTTTGATGTGGAGAAGCTTTTTCATTAAGTGTAATCTCATTTGTCAGTTATTGCTTTTCTTTCTTAAGCTATTGGTGTTCTATTTCAGAAATTTTTGCCTGTGCCAATATCTTGAAGTGTTTCTCCCTATATTTTCTTCCAAAAGTTTAAAGTTTCAGGTTTAAGATCTTCAATCCATTTTGAATCAACATTTGTACCAAGTAAGATGTAGTAACCTGGTGTTTTAGTCATCTTTTTCACTGCTGTGAATAAGAGTCCTTATTTTTTTTTCTCTCAGGGATTCCAATTAAATGCTTACATGTACAAATAACGTTACATAATTATTGAGCACCTAGCAAGACAAAGACCTAGATTAATGCTAGCCCATCTTCAATTTGTTGCTTTAAACTTTTGCTGTTGTTTTTGTCTTATTTGACTTATAATAACACAACTGTTTAATTTTCTGATCTGTTTCATTCTTATGTATCCATAGAAGATACTGGTATAAAATCCTCATATTTGGAGTCTGAAAAATGCTTCAATTCCTATTGTCAGTAAGCAAGAAGTCACAATACATATCTCTCAGGGAGAGCCTGAAGTTTAAATGAAATCAAATGTGTCAGTCCCTGAACATAGGACTACACACTAAAAAGCATTCAAGGAGCATCTGATGTTAATTCTTTTCCTTTCCTTCTTCCCAGTAGTAGTAGCTGAGGGGGTGACTATTGTAATAGTTTTAAATAGTAGCAAAGAATATTATAAGAATTGTGGCAAATAAGCACTGTAAGTGTAATGAAGAGTGGCAAAGTTACACAGCATTTGTAGTCAGGCAAAACTAGAGTCAAAATTAGTGCTGCCACTTAAGGAGGGCTACTGCAGGTGAATCTGGAATCTTTATGCCAATATCACCATCATGGAAGTTGTCACCACCACCACCACCACCAAGCATTGGAAGAAAAACTGAGGCTTAGAAAATATATGACAATTCTGGTTACTCTTCATTACTGATCATTCTAATATTCCTGAATTTCACTATTTACTGGAATGATTCCACAGTTCTGAGTGTGTTATACTGCTGCTCAGGAGTCTCCTGGATGCTAAATTACACACTGATTCCTCAGAGTAGCACTCAAGGTTTCTGAGGCTACTCATTTACCTTTAAGCTGTACCTTCTCTATTACAACTGGCAGCTTTGCCAATACCTGTCCATCCTTTTCTCCCTTGACTAGTAGATGAGTAACATGATTTTTGTCTGCATTTTTCAAATACCTATCCCAAGCACCAGAAGAATGAAGGGCTCAATTAGAAAATTTTAATAATAGAGTCTTGAGCATTTTAAAGTTTTTAGTGTTGGCAAAAAATATTTACTTCTCTAAAACTAGCCAAATTATTCTAGTACACTTTAGGAGGATAAATTTATATTTGTCCATTACTATTAGAAATCATACACACACACATACACACACACCCCACCCATTTGCCTCATTGACTGGTAATCTTTATTTAAATAAAACAAGGAAAGTTATTTAGCTTTACTACTCCATTATCTACAAAAGATTTGAAACTTTTAACACCAAATTATTTTCTTAAGGAAGAACTGTGTTGAAGCTAAGATGGCAGACTCTCATATCAGACTTACACTGGAAGGAATTTGGGCAAGATAAATACTTTGTGTCTTCTCCATCTATAAAATATGGGTGATGATATTTCCTAGTTTTATGATTGAGATAGGTTAGACAGTGCTGCAGTAACAAACACCTTCAACTTCTCACATCAGTGTCTTAAAGAAAAAGCTTATGGAAAGACTGTTGCATGCATGAATCAATGAATGACTGTCCTGGACATCTCTCTTTAATGATTTAATGATCCAGGCTGACCAAGGAAAAGAGTGAATGAAAAATTTAGTAAAATAAAGGTTTTTGTTTGTTTGTTTGTTTAGTATTACTAATCCAACCTGAAAGTAACTGTCAACTCTGCTCATATGTATTACTGATAAGAAAAAGTTACATGCATGGCCAGGTCAACTTGGGGATAAGAGGTACTGTTTTCTATGTGCTCAGATGGAGAATATGAAATGGGAATTTGTAAACTCGAAACATTATACACTATCAGGTTGATGCATAGACTAAGACAATAAACATATAGCTCTCAGAATACAGATGATTCATGGTAAGAACTTTATGTTTGCTAAAAATACAAAATATGGTCACTACTATTATTAAGACATAAGACATTATCTTTAAAAACTTCTCATTGAAGAAAAACTGAGACTGATTTAGAATTCAATGACTGAAATTTTTCCACTTATCTGAATATTGAAACAATCCAGTCCCCAACTGTGAAAAGAAAATATATTCCAAAGAGTTGTAAAATTCCCACAAATGACTTAAGTCCTGGCATAAACCATGGGTAACTGTTGAGTCTCTATAGGTAGACTTCCCCTGAAAGTTTGTAGAAAACTTATTTTGTTCGTTTTCTGTTTCAGAGATCAAGTTGGTTCTGGAGTTCTCAATCTTATTTATTGTTTTCAAAGAATCAACTTTTCGTTCCTTCGATATTTTGAATTTTTGTTTAAATTTAAACAAAATTTTTGTTTAAATTTAAATTTAAACAGCTCTGATTTTAATTATTTCCTGTCTTCTACTACTTTTGGTGTTATTTTCTTCTTCTTTTGCGAGGGCTTTGAGATGTAATGTTAGGTTATTTATTTGGTGACTTACCATCCTTTTAATGAATGAGCTTAATGCAAAGAACTTTCCTCTTAGAACTGCCTTCATAGTGTCCCAGAGATTTTGAAATGTGGTGTTGCTATTCTCAATTACTTCTAAGTTTTTTTTTTTTTTTTATTATTTCATTCAAGATTTCTTCTGCTGTCCACTGGTCATTCAACAGTGTATAATTTAATCTCCAGGAGTTAGAGTAGCTTCTACTTTCAATTTATTTTAATTGTCAATGGACCTTTATTTTATTCATTTATATGTTGTGCTGAGGATTGAACCCAGTGCCTCACACATGCTAAGCAATTGCTCTACCACTGAGCCACAATCCCAGCCCAGAGTAGATTCTATTTTTATTTTACCATTGATTTATATTTTCATTCCATCATGGTCTGATAGAATGTAAGGTATTATCTCTATTTTTTACATTTGCTAAGCCTTACTTGTTGTCCCAAGAAATGGTCTATTTTAGAAAATATCTATGTACTGCTGAGAAGAAAGTGTACTCAATAATTGGTGGATTAAGTATTCTATATACATCTGTTAAGTGTAAATTATTAATTGTGTTTTTATAGATCTATAGATTCTTTATTTAGTTTTTGTTTGGAGGATCCAAATGGAGGATCCAATGGTAAGAGAGGTATGTTAAAATCACACAGAATTATTGCATTGATTTGCTTCATTATTGAGATTGAGAATGGTTGTTTTAATGTACTATATGCTCCCTTGTTTGGGGAATAAATATTTATAATTGTTGATGTATAATTCCATTAAGGAATATGAAATGTCCTTCTTTGTGCATTTTGATTCACTTTGAAGTCTACTTTATCTGATATGAGAATAAAACCCTTGCTTATTTACAAAATCCATGTGAATGTTATGTTTTTTCTCGTCCTTTTACCTTTAGTCTATGGATGTATTTGTCTATGAGGTTAATATTTTGGAGACAGCATATTGTTGGGTCTTGTTTTTTTAATCCAATCTGCCAGTCTATGTCTTTTGATGGATGAGTTTAGGCATTTATGTTATAATTGAGTAGTTGAGAAATATTTTTTATTCCCTGTCATTTTGATTTATTTCTGTTTTAATTTGAATTAGTTTATCCTTTGATTGACTGTTCTTCTAGTGTATTTCTTCTCTTAGATGGTTTTCACTTCTATTTTTCATTTCTTCATGATATATCTTATTAAGTATGTTTTGCAGAGCAGGATTTCTAATTGTGAATTATTTTAACTTTCATTTACTATGGAAGGTTTTTAAATCATTAAAAATTCTGAGGCTTACTTTTGTGGGCTATAGTATCCATGCATGGCATACATTTTCTTTAGAGCTTGGTATATATAATTTCAAGACCTCTTAGCTTTGAGTATCTGGGTTGAGAAATCAGTTGAGTTCTGGATTGGTTTCCTATAAATGTGGCTTACCATTTTTCTCTGGGAGACCATAAGATTCCATCCTTAATCTGCATGTTAGGCATTTTCATAATGATGTGCCTTAGTAAGGATCTGTTGTAATTTTGTATATTTGGGTCCTGTAGGCCTCCTGTATTTTATTTTCCATTTCATTATTTAGGTTTGTGAAATTTTCATATATTTTTTAATTGAAAAGATTGTGCATTCCTTTGGTTTGTATCTCTAATCCTTCATTTATCCTGAGGAATCTTAAATTTGGTCTTTTCTTTTTTTTAAGCACTAAACAGATAATTTTATTTAAGTTCCCCCTTCAAAATGCATGTGCATGAATAATATTGTACATGATTAAAAAAAGGTTACTTAGAGTTCAACAGTCATATAAAAATAATGTAGGAAAAGGTTTATTGATTTAAATAAGGCAAGTAAAACATGAAGTGAACATTAAAAAGATTTTCAAGAAATTTCTCATAGTTGTATAATGAGTAAATATGAGTATTAAAATTTTGGCTATTATTGTGCAGAAATGAAAGCAAGTACATTTCAAATTGTAAACACTTTTAATAAAATAATACCATTAAATTTACAAAGTTTCTGGTAAGTTATTTGGTGTTATCCAGATCCTATCATATTTTCTCAATGTAAATTTTGGCATATTTGGATTCATAAGGCCAATTTTATATCACAGAAAAATAATAAAATTCCAAGGTATTTCTGCTTCTTTAAGGCATCAAAATGACAAATGTAATTTTTCTAGGCTAATATAATTCAAATACAGTGATACAAAAGAGTGTATTTGAATTATATTTTTAATTAAAAAAAATTAAACCTTAAATTTAAAATACTAATTTGCTCAGGCTGACCTTAAAATTGTGATTCTCTTGCCTTAGCCTACTAAGTAGCTTGGATTATAGATGTGCACCACCAAACACAGTTGACAACATATAATTTTAATGAAACCAAACCTATCTGAAAAAAAGGAAAATCATGGCATTGTTAAACAAAAATGCAAACTAGCATTAGAATCAATGGTATAGATTTATATAAGAATACTTATATTTATTTTCACTGGACCAATTTTAAAGCACTTTATTTTTTCTGAAACAAACAGTTGATTGTATTCTAATTATTCAATGATTAACCATGTTTCTGTAGCAGTCCCTTTTAATTTTTATACCTGCTAACATGTTCATGAGTTATTTTCTACAGGATATTCTGTTTTAAATTCATACGCTCCAAAAATCTGCACAGCATCAGGGGATAATTAATTTGCAGTGTCTCCAGCAAATGCCTTTGCAATAGAGGCATAATAGGTATTTCGGCGACCAGAATCAAGCTCCCAAGCTGCTCTATGGTAACTTAATCTAGCTAGTTCAACTTTCATTGCCATTGTGCTAGCAAAAATAATAATCCTTGGTGCTCTACAAGCAGCTTTCCAAAAGTTTTTTCTTTCCAGGGCATACTTGTAGATTCATACAAAGCTCTTTATCCTAATCCACAGCAACAGCTGCTACTGTTTGTCTGGTTCTATCAAAAGCTACCATTGCAATTTTGAAACCAACTCCCTCATTAATTAAAATGTATTCATTTAAAATTTTTTTAAAAATTCTTATTATATATGACAGCAGAATGAATTACAATTCTTACTACATATATAGAACAAAATTTTTCATATCTCTGATTGTATACAAAGTGTATTCATGCCAATATGTGTCTTCATACCTGTTCTTTGGATAATGATGATCATCACATTTAGCCATCATTTATAAACCCATGCCCCCTCCCTTTCCCTCCAAACCCTCTGTCCTAGAGTTCATCTATTCCTCCCATACGCCCTCTCCCTATTCCACTATGAATCAGCCTCCTTATATCAAAGAAAACACTCAGCATTTGTTTTTTGGGGGGATTGGCTAACGTCACTTAGCATTATCTTATATAACTCCATCCATTTATCTGTAAATGCCATGATTTTATTCTCTTTTATTGCTGTGTAATATTTCATTGTGTATATATGTTACAATTTTTATCCATTTATCTATTGAAGGGCATGTAGGTTGGCTCCACAGTCTAGATATTGTGAATTGTGCTGCTATAAATTTATGTGTCTGTGTCCCTGTAGTATGATGTTTTTAAGTCCTTTGGGTATACACCAAGCAGAGGGATAGCTGGGTCAAATAGTGGTTCCATTTCCAGTTTTCCAAGAAATCTCCATACTGTTTTCCATAATGACTGCACCACTCTGCAGTCCCACCAGCAGTGTATGAGTGTGCCTTTTTTCCCCACATGCTTGACAACACTTAATGTTGTTTGTCTTCATAGCAGCTGCCATTCTGACTGGAGTGAGATTAAATCTTGAGTGATTTTGATTTGCATTTCTCTAATTGCTAGTGATGATGAACATTTTTTAATGTATTTGTTGATTAATTGTATATCATCTTCTGAGAAGTGTCTGTTCAGGTCCTTGGCACATTTATTGATTGGGTTATTTGTTTTTTTGATGTCTAGCTTTTTGTGTTCCTTATATACCCTAGAGATTAGTGCTCTATCTGATGTGTGAGGGGTAAATATTTTCTCCCAAGATTTAGGCTCTCTATTCACCTCACAGATTTTTTCTTTTGGTGAGAAGAAACTTTTTGGTTTGATTCCATCCCATTTATTGATTCTTGATTTTAATTATTGTGCCACAGGAGTCTTATTAAGGAAGTTGGGGCATCACACAAGATGAAGATTAGGGCCTACTTTTTCTTCTATTAGATTAAGGGTCTCTGGTTTTGTTTCTAAGTTCTTGATCCATTTTGAGTTGAGTTTTGTGCATGGTGAGAGATAGGGGTTTAATTTCATTTGTTGCATATGGATTTCCAGGTTTCCCAGCACCATTTGTTGAAGAGGCTATCCTTTCTCCAATGCATGTTCTTGGCACCTTTATCTAATATAAGATAATTGTAGTTTTGTGGGTTAGTTTCTGTGTCCTCCAGTCTGTACCATTGGTCTACCAGTCTGTTTTGATGCCAATACCATGCCTTTTTTGTTACCATTACTTTGTAGTGTAGTTTAAGGTCTGTTATAGTAATGCTACCTGCTTCATTCTTCCTGCTAAGGATTGCTTTAGCTATTCTGGGTCTCTTATTTTTCCAGGTGAATTTCATGATTGCTTTTTCTATTTCTTTGAGGAATGTCATTGGAATTTTGGTTGAAATTGCATTAAATCTGTATAGTGCTTTTGGAAGTATGGTCATTTTGATAATATTAATTCTGCCTCTCCAAGAGCAAAGATCTACTTTGACTTTTTCTATAGGGTTCTGTAATTTCATTATATAGATCTTTCATTTCTTTAATTAAGTTGATTCCCAAGTATTTTTTTCTTTTTCCTTTTTTGAGGCTATTAAAATGGGGTAGTTTTACTCATTTCCCTTTCTGAGGATTTGTCACTGATATACAGAAATTCCTTTGATTTATGAGTGTTGATTTTATATCCTGCTACTTTGATGAATTCATTTCCTAGTTCTAGAAGTTTTCTCATGAAACTTTTAGGCTCTTCTAGGTATAGAATAATATTATCAGCAAATAGTGCCAATTTGAGTTCTTCTTTTCCTATGTGTATTCCTTCAATTTCTTTTATCTGTCTAATTGCTCTGGCCAGTGTTTCAAGAACTATGTTAAATAGAAGTGGTGAAAGAGGGCATCTCTCTCTTGTTCCAGTTTTTAGAGGGAGTGCCTTCAATTTTTCTCCATTTAGAATGATGTTGGCTTGGGGCTAACTATAGATAGCCGCCTTTACAATGTTCCTGTTATCCCTAGTCTTTCAAACATAAAGGGGTACACTATTTTGTCAAAGGCTTTTTCTGTTTCTATTGAGATGATCATATGATTCTTATTTTTAAGTCTATTGATGTGATTAATTACATTTATTAATTTTCGTATCTCCCACCAACCTTGCATCCCTGGGAAGAATCCCACTTGATGGTGTTGCATGGTCTTTTTAATGTTTTTGTATTCAATTTGCCAGAATTTTATTTAGAATTTTTGCATCTATGTTCATTAGAGATATTGGCCTGAAGGTTTTTTTTTAATGTGTCTTTGCCTGGTTTTGAAATCAGAGTGATATTGGCCTCATAGAATGAGTTTGGAAGAGCTGCCTCTTTTTCTGTTTACTGAAATGAATTGGAGAGTATTGTTATTGGTTCTTCTTTAAAGGTCTTGTAGAACTTGGCAGTGTATCTGTCTGGTCCTGGGCTTTTCTTGGTTGATCGATATTTAATGGTGTCTGCTATTATGTCAATTGAAATTGATCGGTTTAAATTGTGTATATCATCCTGATTCAATTTGGGCAAACTATATGACTCTAGAAATTTGTCGATGCCTTCGATATTTTCTATTTTATTGTAATACAGGTTTTCAAAATAATTTCTAATTATCTTCTGTATTTCTGTAGTGTCTGTTGTGCTACTTCCTTTTTCATTATGTATGTTAGTGATTTGAGTTTTCTCTCTCCTTCTCTTCATTAGCATGGCTAAGGGACTATCAATTTTTTTTAATTTTTTTCAAAAAACCAACTTTTTGTCTGTCAATTTTTTTGATTGTTTCTTTTGTTTCAATTTCATTGATTTCAGCTCTGATTTTAATTATTTCCTGTCTTCTGCAGCTTTTGGTGTTGATTTGCTCTTTTTTTCTATGACTTTGAGATATAGTGTTAAGTCATTTATTTGTTGACTTTTTCTTCTTTTAAGAAATGAACTCCATGCAATGAACTTTCCTCTTAGAACTGCTTTCATAGTGACTCAGACATTTCAATATGTTGTATCTGTGTTCTCACTTACATCTAAATTTGTTTTAATCTCCTCCTTGATGTCTGCTATAGCTCATTGTTCTTTCAGTAGCATATTATTTAATCTCCACGTGTTGGAGTGAATTTTATTTCTTATTTTATCATTGATTTCTAATTTGATTCTATTATGATCTGATCAAAAGCAGGATAGTGTCTCTACTCTTTTGTATTTGCTAAGAGTTTCTTTGTGGCATAGTATATGGTCTATTTTAGAGAAGGATTCATGTGCTGCTGAGAACAAAGTGTATTCTCTCATTGAAGGATAAAATATTCTCTATATGTCTGTTAAGTCTAAGTTATTAATTGTATTATTAAGTTTTATAGTTTCTTTGTTCAGATTTTCTTTGGAAGATCTATCTAGTGATGAAAGAGGTGTGTTCAAGTCACCCAAAATTATTGTGTTGTGGTCTATTTGACTCTTGAACTAGAGATGAGTTTGGTTTATGAACATAGGTGCTTCATTGTATGGGGCAAATATATTTATAATTGTTAAGTCTTGTTGGTGTATGTTTCCCTTGAGCAGTATGTAGTGTCATTCTTTATCCTTTTTGATTGAATTTAGTTTGAAGTCTACTTTATTTGATATGAGGATGAAAATGACTACTTGCTTTCACTGTCCATGTGAGTGGTATGATTTTTCCCAACCCTTCACCTTCAGTCTGTAGGTGTCTTTTTCTATGAGATGAGTCTCTTGCAGGCAGTATATTATTGTGTCTTTTTAAAATCCAATCTGCTAGTCAATGTCTTTTGATTGGTGAATATAGGCCATTCACATTCAGGGTTATTATTCAGACATGATTTTTATTCCCAGGCATTTTTGTTTATTTTTGGTATTTAACTCCTTTGATTAGATTTTCCTTTAGTGTAATCCCTCCCTCTGCTAATTTTCATCATTATTTTTCATTTTCTTTTCTTGGTATATTTTGCTGAGGATATTCTGTAGTTCAGGCTATCTGTTTGTAAATTCTTTTAACTTTTGCTTATTATGGAAGGTTTTTATTTCATTATCAAATCTAATTCTTAGTTTTGCTGGATATAAGATTCTTGGTTGGCATCCATTTTCTTTCAGGGCTTGGTGTATGTTGTTCCATGATCTCCTGGCTTTCATGGCCTGACTTGAAAGTTCTGCTGAGATACAAATTGATATCCCCCTATATGTGATATGATTGCTCTCTCTTGCAGCTTTTAAGATTCTATTCTTATTCTGTATGCTAGGCATTTTCATTACTATTTGCCTTGGTGTAGATATGGTGTAATTTTGTACATTTGATGTCTGATAAGCCTCTTGTATTTGGTTTTCCAATTCATTCTTGGGAATTTTTCTGATATTATCTCATTGAACAGGTTATGCACTCCTTTGGTTTGAAACTCTGTGCCTTCCTCTATCCCAATAACTCTTATATTTGGTCTTTTGATACTTTCCAATAATTCTTGGATGTTTTGTTCATGGTTTCTAACTTCCTTCACTGTGTGATCAACTTTGCTTTCCAGATTGTATACTTTGTCTTCATTATCTGGTGTTCTTTCTTCCATGTGATCTAGTCTGTTGTTTATGTTTTCTATTGAGTTTTTTATTTGATTTATTGTATCCTTCATTTCAAGGATTTTTGACTTTTTTTTCAGAGTCTATCTGTCTCTTGAATTAATCTTTTGCTACCTGTATTTGCTCTCTTATCTCATTGTTGGAGTGATCAATTTTTGCCTGTATTTGCCATTTAGGTCATTATTTACTTCACAGATCATTTTAATTATGAACTTTCTGAACTCCTTCTCTGACATTTAATTAACTTCTCCATCCATGGGTTCTTTTATTATAGTCCTCTGGTTAGTTTGGGGCACTTTCGTCCCTTGTTTTTTCATGTTGTCTATGTGTCTTCCTTTCTTGCAGTGTGGATCTGAGATATTATGGTTTCTTCCCTACATTCTTGTAGTACCTGTGCAGATTTCTGTACCTCACCTTGATTTTGGGCTTCCAGACCCTGCTGGTGTCCCTCAATGAATGCTACTGCATCCTGGGTGGGATGGATCTGGACTGCTGGGCTTGACTTCCCAAGGTAGTCTGTTGGTTGGAAGGGGTGGTCCATTGCTAGGAGCTTGACTCTGTCAGGTGTCTACCCCACCTGGGAAGGGGTGGACTGGGCCTTCTGTAAGTCTGGGTCCTGCACAGGCCAGTGAGGATCTAGGCCACTGGGCTTTACCTCCTGTGGTAGTCTGCTGGTCAAAAAGGGTGATTCTGCACCAGATGCTAAGCTCTGGTGGGGATATAGCTCAGTTGGTAGAGTGGTTGCCTTGCACAAGGCTCTGGGTTCAATTTCCAGCACCACAAAATTAATTAATTAATTAAATTTTGTCTTTTAATGGAATCCTGTATTTCTTGGAAGTTCTATTCATAGTCTCTTAACATCTTGTCTCCCATGGTCAACTTTATTTCCATGATTATATATTTTGTGTTTATTGAATGAAACTCTGTCTTCCAAGTTGTCTAGTCTGTTGTTGATGCTTTCCATTGAGTTTTTGTATTCTTTCATTTCAAGGATTTCTACTTGATTTTTTTCAGAATTTTATCTCTTTATTGAAATGTACTTTCACTTCCCGGATTTTCTATGTGATTTCCCTTATTACATCATTCTTTACCTTGCAGATAAGTTTAACTATGTACATTCTAATCTTCTTTTTTGACATTTCTTCCACCATAATGTTGATAGATTATGTTATTTAAGTATCTTGGTTTGTTTGGGGCAAATTGTTCACTTGCCCATTCATGTTGTTTGTGTATCTACCAATGTAACAATATGTATCTGAGGCAGGAGAATTTCTACCCTGTTTACTTAAAGTGTCCCTGAAGTTTTCCAGTACCTCACCATTTCGGGGGAGACAAATAAAAATGACCAATGCAAACAATATACAACATTAAAACAAACAATTCCTGCTATGGAGTCTATAATGTTAATTGTTACAATAAACAAAAATCATATGATCATTTATTGCCTACAATAAAAACAGTCAGTTTGTAATAGGTTTTACAATTTTGAAAGGTGGACAGGAAGAGAACACAAGTGCTGTAGGATGTGATGATTATGAGGGAGGAAGAGAGAAGATAGAAGTAAAACTTAAAGAAAGAGTGAAACAATAGTGATTAGCTGTTCACAGAAGACAAGAGAGAAAGAGAATCAAGGAAACAGATAAGTGACAGCAAAAAAATATGTGTAAAATGAAATTTAAAAAATATATAAAACAAAACTGACATATCCTAATCAAACATCCTAGTCCTCAAAATATTGATCCATGAAAAATAAGTGCCTTAAGAATGCTAGAAATCAGAAAAAAAATGTATATATATATATATATATATATATATATATATATATATATATATATATATATAAATGTCCATGAACCATTAAGGTCACAATTAAACAGAAAAGAAAAAAAATCCCAATGAAAAGTTAAATAATTTTTTTCCATTGGAGTTCAAAAGATTCTTAGCTTCCCTTTTCAGGTGTGTTAGGCAGGGTTATCTGGAGTGAAATGCTTGCTCCACACTTAAGTGGGGTTGCTGGAGTGATATTTATTCATAGACAGAACTCCTGGAGGTGTAGTTTAGGTTTAGGTGGACTTCAAACTGTTGGCTGAATGCTAATTACTCTAGAGATTTTAATCCAATATTCCTCCAGGGATGAGTAATTGCTAGGCCTCACTGAAAGAATACACCTCCACAATGTCCCCTGAGTTCCACTCACGGTGATGGAGGAGCCAATTCTTAGTCCACTAAATTACCTGAGGACCCCACATTTCCTGGTCTTGGGTTCAGTCTCTGTTATGGTTTTGATGTGAGGTATCCCCCAAAAGTTCACTGTGTGAGACAATGTGAGAGATTTCAGAAGGAAGATGATTGGGTTGTGAGAGCTTTAGCCCGGTCAGTGAATAAATCCCCTGGTGGGATTTGCTGATTGGTAACTGAAAGGAGATAGTGTGTGGCTAGAGGAGTTGGGACCCTAGGGCATGGCTTTATGGTATATATTTGTCATTCACAAGTGGAGATCTCTCTGCTTCCTGATCATGTGCACTTCTTCCCTCCAACACACTCTTCTACATTTTGTTCTGCATTACTTTGAGCCCCAAGGAATAGAGCTGAATGTCTATGTACTATGACCTCTGAAACCATGAGCCCTCAAATAAACTTTTTCTCCCCTACAATTATTCTGGTCAAGTTGTTTAGTCACAGCAGTGAAAAAGCTGACCAAATAGTCTCCAAACTCATTCTCTCCCACCCCATCCTTTTGAATTCCCAGATGGGAGCATCTCTCCCACTTGGTCCTGTAAGAAGCCAATTTGAAAGGGGAGGGGGAGAGTTGGGTGGGTTTCCATGAACAGTACTCCCTGTATAAATCTCTCTTGTTTGATTTTCTCCTGGTCCCTGGTCTATGTTATGCTGTGTGTGTGTTTGCCAAGCTTGCATTTTGGGGCCAAATTTGCATTTGTCTGTAATGACCTCCCCCAGCTTCTGCCCCCGGTGCCAAGCTGCAAAATGGTTGCTTTTCCTCTTTCCTGGATGCACATGTGGGAGAGATATAACATCTTTCCCACACAAGAATATTGTGCAGTATGCCTTTCAGTTTAGTTGGGCAGTGTCTTTGATCTCCATTCTTTCTATACCCAGACATGTCTCAGGCTTCCCAAAAATGTGGGTTTCTTGAATGCCCTTATCCCTCCACTTTGCTCACAGAGGGACCAGTTTGGATGGTATCTCTCTGGCTGCAGCAGCACCTGTGGTGCTGTGGATTTTTCCATTATTTTATTATATCCAAGCTCCTGAATCCCTGATCTTCTTTGAATGTTCAGTATTTAATTCCAGTAAATTTCCCTTTCTTTTTTGTTCCCACTCCTTGCCGAGAAGCTCCCTATCTGCTTTCTTGGTTTCACACCATGGAGCATCCAGGAAAGCCTCTTTGTCAAATCTTGGGTATTCTGATTTGTCTGCAGGTCTTGCAAAAGTTGGGTTCCTCTGAGAGCTCATACAATTTTATTAGACAACATAGTATATGTGGTGTTCATTCTGTGGTCATTCCTCCATTCTTGTTGGAAATTAACACATTCTGAGAGGGTATTGCAGTAATCTATTATGAGATCCCTCATAGTTTCCTTAGCAGTTTTATTATTTATCTCTACTATTCATAAGGGCATGAGGGTCCAGGAATGGGAATTCAGCACCCTCTCCAGCCATGTTTACTGGATGCTGGAGATTTTTTTCTCCTCTATGCTTTAAATTGATGTACCCACCAATATTCAATCAGGACTGGGCTGTGCCTTGAGTAAGGTATGATTTCTCTCAAATGGAACTGGGACTTTGAGTAGCAAAGTATCTACCTGAAGTGCCTGTAGTGCCAGGCTTCATCCCAAACACTGCTGAGAAGAAAACAAACGTTTGCTTGTAGTGTTGGGTTCTTCTTACCCAGCTGTGGAGCCATAGCTAAAGCTGGGTGAGACATCTTGTAGAAGAATATTGTGTTGGGAAGTCTACCACACATGTTGTGGGATTTGTATACAGAGAGATAGAAGCAGTGTTAGACTCACATCCAAAAGGCTGCATCCCTGGGCAGCAGGGCTTCACCTTATATAGCCCATTGTAAGCCCCATTTCCTCCTCCCTTCCAGCTACATACTACCCCATTTGTCTACCCTATGTGGAAAAATACATTTTTAGTTTTTTCTGTACTATAACTTCATAAGGAAACTTTGGCAGAGCTGTGCAGGTGCGCAGGGTTGGGGATGGGGGTGGGTCAGCAGTGTTGCTCATTCACCCAAGTACCAGCGGGGTTGAGCATGCACCCAGAGCCCTCCACATCACCTTCTCTTTGCCTAGGGAATGAAAGTGCACATGGTTACTGTAGTTGCACATGCATACTACAGTAATGGCTGCATCATGTTGAATGTAGTCATACATGAACACATAGGTACTGGACATGCCATCTCATCTTTGTTTGAAGATAGCACCTGCCAAAATATTTTTCTTTGAGTTTCTTTTCTGCTGCTCCATTTTGTTTTGGTTTCCAGTAACCTCTTTATTGATTATCAGAGTTTTTCTCCAATTGGAATATAATATTTCTCTCTCTCTCTCTCTCTCTCTCTCTCTCTCTCTCTCTCTCTCTCAGTTTGCCCATATTTCTTTTTCTCACTTGCAGTGTTATGAAAGGTACTTCTATTCCATCACATTAAATAAAACAAATACATTGTTAATTAGCAGAAATTCATTAAAAATTTTTCCATACCTAAGGCATATTGCCAATGCATAATAGTCATCCATGATACTGTGAGTCATGTGTCCAGTACAGGTTGTGAATTCTTAAACTAATACTATGAAGTAAAAATTGCTTCAAAAGCCACAACATTTTAATCCAAACATAATTTCACAAGTGTAAAATATTACACCTGACCTTACATGACATTACACACAATTCCTTAACATTTCCAAGGTGAAAAGATACTTCAGGCATGATTCATGCATCGTATGTCTTTTCTTCACATTCCCAGATTCCCCCAAGCAAACATAACCATGAAAGGCAATAAAATGGCAGGGCAGGATGTATGTGTAAAAGGCAAGTTTCTCAAGATGCTCCACTATGGTGGTGAGACTTATATGTATTACTCACTGTGTTTTTTTTTTTTTTTTGGCTTATTCGATGTTGTGATATAAAAATATTGTTGAAAATGTCAAAAGGCCTCCAAATAGCTCTATGAGTAACATAAGAAAAAGAGGAAGTACTTGAATTAATCATTTGCCCACAAAGTCAAGCTGTTGGAGATACTTGGCAGCAGTGCGCGAGATATCTTGTAGAAGAATATGGTGTTGGAAAGACTACCACACATGGCCTTGAGAAATAGGTAATATTGTTAAAGTCCTTTCTTGAATTTGATGACTCAAAGTTAATGAAAAATATAAAAAATGCTGTATAAATCTAAAACTGAATATCATGTTACTGTATTGAAAGAGTGGATCTGTCAGAACAGAAGTGAACACATACCACTTGAACTAGCAGATAATTGAAGAAGTGGATATTGAAAAAAAAATTAACATTTTCAATAGGGCTTCTGTTGTGATTTCAATGACTGATGCCAAAATACCCCAAATGGTTCTGAATCAGAACCATTCTAAGAAGACTGCAATAACAGTGGCAATGAAAATGACATTGTTCACACTGTTGTAAAAGTACCTATGGATGACATGTTGAAAATGTGTCATAACTTATTGAATGATTAGGTAAGTGTGGATTCACAATAGAACAAGCAATAATGGCAGTGCATAAAACCAAACAATTCTCAGATAAAACTTGATAATAAGATAGATAACTCTAGATAAAACATTTAAAATTTCTTATAGTGGGGAGTCTTCTCTTTCTTAAAATACTTCCTGGTTAATCAACTGCTTTCAATATTTTTTTCACCTAAAAAGTACAATATAATATATGGTAACCTATTCAAACCATATCATAATAGGTGAGGAATGAAAGCCTATGGCTGTTTTCATTGCTGTTATTTAACAGGAAAAACAGATGTTCTGCTGCTGCTACTCTGCTGCTTAGTCACCATGAACACATTATTTTTCATTGCATTTATGGTATGTGATATTTTTTACTGTTAAGTATTAAGGTGTGAGTAAGTATAAAAAATGATTGATTACTGTTAAAAAAAATTCAGAGTTGGAAATTATTGTGAGGCCAAAGAACCACAAATTTTACCTATGGGTGGCTGAAATAGAGACACATTTAATTTATGAAGCTTCATTGTACACAAAGTTTACTTCATGTACAGAATTATTGAAATACATTGTATAAAGTTATTTTCATGCTATCAGTATTAGTTGTATATGCAACATAAATGAATTTTGTGTTCAGACATCAATCCCATCTACAAGCTGTCTCATTACGTATGTATATGCAAATATTTCAGAATCAGAAAAAATTCAAAATCTGAAATATACTTGGTCCCAAGCATTTTGGAAAAACAAAAACCTCAATCTGTATAAAATTGAAAATTCAAAACTCAAAATCACTACTTAAATAGTTTCATTTAAATTTTTTAAAACCCAAGCATTTTGGAAAAACAAAAACCTCAATCTGTATAAAACTGAAAATTCAAAACTCAAAATTACTACTTAAATAGTTTCATTTAAAATTTTTACAGATTAATTATTACTTCATGTAAATTGTAACTGGACTAATATTTGTATACTTTGTTCTTGGTTTTAAATTAGGCTAATAAATTTGAGTACAAAATCTGAAATAGGGCAAGCCATATGTGGTGTCTGCCAGTTCAGATTTTCCATGACTTATTATATAAAAATATTAATTTGTGGGGAGATAAAAAATATAAGTAAATGCCATGAAACAAAAAAAAGTGTAAATAACAAATATGGGTACTTAAATGTTTAATTCTACTAAAATACCCATCAAAATTTTATAAGAATCTTACTTATATCATAGAAAATCCTCATTGTTTTTTTTATTTTTTTAATTTTTTTGAGAGACAGAGAGAGAGATGGAGAGAGAGAGAGAGAGAGAGAGAGAGAGAGAGAGAGAGAGAGAGAATTTTAATATTTATTTTTTAGTTTTTTTTCAGCGGACACAACATCTTTGTTTGTATGTGGTGCTGAGGATCAAACCCGGGCCACACACATGCCAGGCGAGTGCACTACCACTTGAGCCACATCCCCAGCCCCTCATTGTTTTTTAATATCAAACATATAGTACTGTCCAATTAATGAAAGAACCATATAATAGACCTATCCAAGTAATATTCAAAATTGAAAATTTATTCTGTAGAAGACAAAAACAAAATGACTTGCTGGTCCCATGAGTGTTGGATATTACATTTTTCATATTTAGAATATTCATTGGCATGTTTTTGAATTATCTTGGTAAACCCACCTGAATTTTGTTTGCACCAATGTGTAACTGCTTGAGTCTGAATTGTCATTAGTGGACTAATTGATCAGTCTGAGAAGAATTCTAGGCACTAAATCTGTTCAAATTATTAAGAGTGGTCAAAATTATTAGGAATTAGAAATATCCCCAGATCATTCATGTAAAATGTTATCTTGGTATTTAGGGTGTAATCCATGGAGCATGACCAAGAATTATTGAGAATTTTCACAACATCACTGTTTTAATGGCTACCTGAGATTTAATTTTTTAAAAAATACTTTTAAATGTTGATAGACATTTTAAATTTATTTTTTAGTTGTAGTTGGACACACTACCTTTGTTTTATTTATTTATTTTTATGTAATCCTGAGGATCAAACCCAGGGCCTCTTACCTGCTAGATGAGCGCTCTACTGATGAGTCACAACCTCAGCCCCTTGATGGACCTTTATTTTAGTCATTTATTTATATGACGTGCTGAGAATCAAACCCAGTGACTCACACATGGCAGGCAAGTGCTTCACCACTGAGCCACAACACCAGCTCTAAGATTTATTTGGATGTAAATTTTTCACATCTCTTAAAATAAAAAAAGAAGACCAATTCAGTGCCACAGCTTTATTGTAGTTGAAATAAAGATTCTGAATTTTTAAAATGGTATGAATAAATTCAAACTATTCTATCTCATTGAATACATTGAAATACTTCTTTGTTTTCAAAGACTATTACATGATCATCATAATATACTATGCACAGTACTTGATCATGCTTAATATATTATGCACACAGGAGGCATCTAAGATCTTCTCCTATGAACTGGTTTATGATATGAAGAAGATAGCTAATATAAAATAGTTTATTAAAAATAATGAGATCATATGGTATTTCCTTTTGGTCTCTGCCTATTTCACTTAACATAATGATGTCTAGTCCCATGCATGTTGTTATAAATGGCAGGATTTTATTATTATTTATAGCTGAATAGTATTCTATTATATGTATGTATCATTTTTTTTAATCTGTTCATCAGATGATGGACGCTTAGGTTGTTTCCAGTTCTTACCTGTTTTTTATACTGCTGCAACAAACATAGGGATGCAGCTGTCTCTTAACCATACTGATTGCAATTTATTTGGATATATCACCAGTAGTGGGAGGCTGGATCATATGACAATTCTAATTTTATTTTTTATTTATTTTTCATTCTGAGAGCAGAATGCATTATAATTCATATTACACATATGGAGCACCATTTTTCTTATCTCTGGTTGTATACAAAGTATATTCACAACATTTGTGTATTCATACATGTATTTAGGTTAATGGTATCCATCTCATTCCAACATCTTTTTTACCCCCATGCACCCTCCTTTCTTCTCTCACCCCTTTGCCCTATCTAGAGTTTGTTTAATCCTCCCATGCTCCCCCTCCTAGCCCCATTATGATTCAGCCTCCTTATATCAGAGAAAACATTTGGCATTTGTTTTTTTGGGATTGGCTAAGTTCACTTAGCATTATATTCTCCAACTCTATCCATTTACCTGCAAATGTCATGATTTTATTGTATTTTACTGCTGAGTAACATTCCATTGTGTATCTATACTACATTTTCTTTATCAATTCATATATTGAAGGGCATCTAGGTTGGTTCCACAGCTTAGCTATTGTGAATTGTGCTGCTATAAACATTGATCTGGCTGTGTCCCTGTAGTATGCTGATTTTAAGTCCTTTGGGTATAGACAAAGGAGCGGGATAGCTGGGTCAAATGGTGGTTCTATTCCCAGTTTAAAGTAAGCCCAAATCTTTATTGTGTCATATTAGGCCTCTATTTTCTTAATAAGACTCCTGTAATACAAGAATTAAAATCGAGAATCACTAAATGGGATGTATTCAAAGTAAAAAGCTTCTTCTCTGCAAAAGAAAAAAATCAGTGAGGTGAACAGAGAGCCTACAACTTGGGAGCACATTTGTACCACTCACACATCAGGTAGAACACTAATCTTTAGGGTATATAAAGAAATCAAAAAGCTAAACACCAAAAAAAAATCCCAATCAATAAATGGGCCAAGTAACTGAAGATGATATACAATCAATCAAAAAACATATGACAAAAGTTCAACAGCTCTAGCAATTAGAGAAATTCAAATCAAAACTAAGATTTCTTCTCACTCTAGTCAGAATGGCAGCTATTAAGATCACAAACAACAACAAGTTTTGGTGAAGTTGTGGGGGAAAAGACACCCTCATTCACTGCTGTTGGGACTGCAAATTGGTGCAGCGAATATGGAAAGCAGTAATTTTAATTTTTTGAGGAACCTCTGTACTGTTTTCCAAAATGGCTATATTGACTTTTATTCTAACCAACAGTGTGCAAAAGGTCCCTTTTCTCCACATAATTTTTAGCACTTATTATGTTTGTTCTTTTTGATAATAGCCTTTCTAAGTGAATGTTTTCACTACACAGATGATAAAAGTTTGAAGACATAGATACACTTACCTTGATTTGAACATTATATAATGTATACATATATCAAAATATCATAATAATGGGCTAGGGTTGTGGCTCAGGGGTAAAATTGAGTAATTTTTATTGTTTTAGTGAATGATCATTATTTCTTCTTTTATTTTTTATTTTTTTATTAATTACACATGACAGTACAATGATCTTGACAATTCATACATTTGAATCAAATGGGGTATAATTTCTTATTTTTCTGAGTGTACAGGTTGCAGAATCACATTGGTCATACAGTCACCTACATACATACAGCAATAATAATGTCTGTTTTATTCTGCTGCCCTCCCTATCCCCCCTTCCCCTCCCCTCCCTTCCCATCCCTTCTCTCTACCCAATCTATTGTGACACACTTCTTTTTTTTCTCCTCACAACATCATACATGTTTTCTGTATAACGATAGGGTCTCCTTCCATCTTCCGTGCAATTCCCCTTCTCCCTCCTTTTCCCTCCCACCTCTCTTCCCTATTTAGTGGTAATCATCTTCTCATGCTCTTCCTCCCTATCCCATTTTTGAGTCACCCCCCTTATATCAGAGAAGACATTCGGCATTTGTATTTTAGGGATTGGCTAACTTCACTTAGCATAATATGCTCTAATGCCATCCATTTCCCTGTAAATGCCATGATCTTGTTATTTTTAAATGCTGAGTAATATTCCATTGTGTATAAATGCCACATTTTTATCCATGCATCTATTGAAGGGCATCTAGGTTGGTTCCACAGTCTAGCTATTGTGAATTGTGCTGCTATACACATTGATATGGCTGTGTCCCTGTAGTATGCTCTTTTTAGGTCTTTTGGTTATAGTCTGAGAAGGGAATAGCTAGGTCAAATGGTGGTTCCATTCCCAGCTTTCCAAGGAATCTCCATACTGCTTTCCATATTCGCTGCACCAATTTGCAGTCCCACCAAAAATGTATGAGTGTACCTTTTTCCCCCTCATCCTCGCCAGCACTTGTTGTTGTTTGACTTCATAATGGCTGCCATTCTTACTGGAGTGAGATGGTATCTTAGAGTAGTTTTAATTTGCATTTCTCTGATTGCTAGAGATGGTGAGCATTTTTTCATGTATTTGTTGATTGATTGTATATCCTCTTCTGAGAAGTATCTGTTCAGGTCCTTGGCCAATTTGTTGATTGGGTTACTTATTTTTTTGTTGTTTAACTTTTTGAGTTCTTTGTAAACTCTAGAAATTAGAGCTCTATCTGAAGTGTGAGGAGTAAAAATTTGTTCCCAGGATGTAGGCTCCCTATTCACCTCATATATTATTTCTCTTGCTGAGAAAAAAACTTTTTAGTTTGAATTTATCCCATTTGTTGATTCTTGGTTTTAACTCTTGTGCTATAGGTGTCTTATTAAGGAATTTGGGGCCTGCCCCACGTGATGGAGATTAGGGCCAACTTTTTTTTCTATTAGACACAGAGTCTCTGGTTTGATTCCTAGCTCCTTGATCCATTTTGAGTTAACTTTTGTGCATGGTGAGAGAAAAGGATTCAATTTCATTTTGTTGCATATGCATTTCCAGTTCTCCCAGCACCATTTGTTGAAGATGCTATCCTTTCTCCATTGCATGCTTTTAGCACATTTGTCTAATATAAGGTAATTGTAACTTTGTGGATTGATCTCTGTGTCCTCTATTCTGTACCATTGGTCTACCAGCCTGTTTGGTGCCAGTACCATGCTGTTTTGTTACTATTGCTCTGTAGTATAGTTTAAAATCTGGTATCGCAATACCACCTGTGTCACTCTTCCTGCTTAGAATTACTTTAGCTATTCTGGGTCTCTTATTTTTTCCAGTTGAATTTCATGATTGCTTTTTCTATTTCTGCAAGGAATTCCATTGGGGTTTTGATAGGAATTGCATTGAATCTGTAAAGTGCTTTTGGTAATATGTCCATTTTAATAATATTAATTCTGCCTATCCATGGGCAAGGTATATCCTTCCATATTCTAAGGACTTCTTCTATTTCTCTCTTTAGGGTTCTGTAGTTTTTATATTATAGATCTTTCACCTCTTTTGTTAGGATGATTCCCAGGTCATTTTTTTTTTTTGAGGATATTGTGAATGGGGTAGTTGTCTTCATTTCCATTTCAGAGAATTTGTCACTGATATACAGGAATGCCTTTGATTTATGTGTGTTGATTTTATATCCTGCCACTTTGATGAATTCATTTACTAGTTCTAGAAGTTTCTTGGTAGAACCTTTTGGGTCTTCTAGGTATAGGATCATGTCATCAGCAAATAGTGCTAATTTAAGTTCTTCTTTTCCTATATTTATGCCTTTAATTTCTTTCATCTGTCTAATTGCTCTGGCTAGTGCTTCCAAAACCATGTTAAATAGAAGTGGTGAGAGAGGGCATCCCTGTCTTGTTCCAGATTTTAGAGGGAATGCCTTCAATTTTTCTCCATTTAGAATGATGCTGGCCTGAGGCTTAGCGTAAATAGCTTTTACAATGTTGAGGTAAGTTCCTGTTATCCCTAGTTTTTATAGTGTTTTGAACATAAAAGGATGCTGTATTTTGTCGAATGCTTTTTCTGCATCTATCAAGATGATCATATGGTTCTTATCTTTAAGTCTATTGATGTGGTGAATTACATTTATTGATTTCTGTATATTAAACTAGCCTTGTATCCTGGGGATGAATCCCACTTGGTCATGGTGCATGAACTTTTTGATATGTTTTTGTATCCGATTTGCCAGAATTTTATTGAGGATTTTTGCATCTGTATTCATTAGAGATATTGGTCTGTAGTTTTCTTTCTTTGAAGTGTCTTTGTCTGGTTTTGGAATCAGGGTGATGTTGGCCTCGTAGAATGAATTTGGAAGTACTCCCTCTTTTTCTATTTCCTGAAATAGATTGAAGAGTATTGGTATTAGTTCTTCTTTAAAGGTCTTGTAAAACTCTGGTGTATATCGGTCTGGTCCTGGGCTTTTCTTGGTTGGTAACCTTTTGATGGCTTCTTCTATTTCCTCACTTGATATTGGTTGTTCAAGTTGTGTATATGCTCCTAACTCAATCTGGGCAGATCATATGACTTAAGGAATTAATTGATGCCTTCACTATCTTCTATTTTATTAGAGTATAAGGTTTCAAAATAACTTCTAATTATCTTCTGTATTTCTGAAGTGTCTGTTGTGATGTTGCCTTTTTCATTCCTGTAAGCTAGTAATTTGGATTCTCTCTCCTCTTCGTTAGCATGGCTAATGGTCTATCAATCTTTTTTATTTTTTCGAAGAACCAACTTTTAGTTTTGTCAATTTTTTCAATTGTTTCTTGTTTCAATTTCATTTATTTCAGCTCTAATTTTAATTATTTCTTGCCTTCTACTGCATTTGCTGCTGATTTGTTCTTCTATTTCTAGGGCTTTGAGATGTAGTGGGCTATTTGTTGGCTTTTTCTTCTTTTAAGGAATGAACTCCATGAAATGAATTTTCCTATTAGTACTGTTTTCATAGTGTCCCAGAGATTTCGATATGTTGTGTCTGAGTTTTCATTTACCTCTAAGAATTTTTTAATTTCCTCTTTGATGTCATCTGTAACCCATTGTTCATTCAGTAGCATATTGTTCATTCTCCATGTGATATAGGAATTTTTCTTCCTTATTTTATCATTGATTTCCAATTTCATTCCATTATGATCAGATAAAATGCATGGTAGTATCTCTACTCCTTTGTATTTGCTAAGAGTTGCCCTGTGATATAATATATGGTCTATTTTTGAGAAGGATCCATGTGCTGCTGAGAAAAAAAGTGTATCTGCTTGATGTTGGGTGGTATATTCTATATATGTCAATTAAGTTTAAGTTATTAATTGTATTATTGAGTTCTATAGTTTCTTTATTCAACTTTTGTTTGGAAGATCTGCCCAGTGGTGAGAGAGGTGTGTTAAAATCTCCTATGATTATGGTGTTGTGGTCTATTTGACTCTTGAACTTGAGAAGAGTTTGTTTGATGAATGTAGCTGCACCATTGTTTGGGGCATATATAATAATGATTGTTATGTCTTGTTGGTGTATGATTCCCTTGATCAGTATGTAGTGTCCTTCCTTATCCCTTTTGATTAACTTTGGCTTGAAGTCTATTTTATTTGATATGCGTATGAACACCCCTGCTTGCTTCCGAGGTCCATGTGAGTGGTATGATTTTTCCCTACCTTTCACCTTCAGTCTATGTATGTCTTTTCCTATCAGATGAGTCTCCTGTAGGCAGCGTATTGTTGGATCTTTTTTTAATCTAGTCTACTAGCCTATGTCTTTTGATTGGTGAGTTTAAGCCATTAATATTTAGGGTTATTATTGAGATGGTTTGTACTTCCAGCTATATTTGTTGATTTTTGTTACTTAAAATTGTATTTTTCTCTTTGATTAGTTTTTCCTTTACTGTACTATCTCCCACTGTTGGTTTTCATTGTTATTTTTCATTTTCTCTTCATGTAATGTTTTGCCAAGGATGTTTTGAATCGCTGGTTTTCTAGCTGCAAATTCTTTTAACTTTTGTTTATCGTGGAAGGTCTTTATTTAATCTTCAATCCTGAATCTTAATTTTGCTGGATACAAGATTCTTGGTTGGAACCCATTATCTTTCAGTGCTTCAAATATGTTGTTCCAGAATTTTCTAGCTTTCAGAGTCTGTGTTGAAAGATCAGCCATTAACCTGATTGGTTTACCCCTAAATGTAATCTGCTTCCTTTCTCTTGTGGCTTTTAAAATTCTCTCCTTATTCTGTATGTTGGGCATCTTCATTATAATGTGTCTTGGTGTGGATTTCTTGTGATTTTGCACATTTGGCATCCCATAAGCTTCTAGGATTTGGATTTCTGTTTTATTCTTCAAGTCTGGGAAGTTTTCTAATATTATTTCATTGAACAGATTGCTCATTCCTTTGGTTTGGACCTATATACCTTCTTGTATCCCAATAACTCTTAAGTTTGGTCTCTTTATGTTATCCCATATTTCTTGGATGTTCTGCTCATGGTTTCTTAACAGTCTCACTGAGCTGTCTATGTTCTTTTCAAGTTGATATACTTTGTCTTTGTTGTCTGATGTTCTATCTTCTAAGTGTTCTACTCTGCTGGTAATACTCTCATTTGAGTTTTTAATTTGGTTTATTATTTCCTTCATTTCCAAGATTTCTGATTGTTTCTTTTTTTTGTATAACCTCTATCTCCCTGTAGAGTTGATATTTTGCTTCTTGGATTTGTTTATGTAATTCATTGTCAAAGTGATCTTTCATTGTCTGAATTTGCTGTCTAATGTCTTCCTTGAGACTCCAGATCATTTGATGCATGTATATCCTGAACACTTTAACTGACATTTCATCTGCTGCAGATATTACCTCTTCTAATGTTAAATTGACCTGCATTGTTTGTGGTCCTTTCTTTCCTTGTCTTTTCATACTGCTCACGTTTCTTTCCAGCTTTTTGAAACTATTGTGTTAATGATTTTCCCCCTATATATTTATATTGCTCTTTTATAGTTCCAAAATCTCTCTTTTGTGGAAAAATACAATGTTAACAGTTCCCAATATCAACAGTATATCATCTAAGCACAAGTTTTCATTATTAAAACATTTATAGTTAGACTCTATGTCTACAGATGTTGGCTTCAATTATTATTTAAAAACATAAGTCATTAGTTTCATAAGAGGCATACTATTTCTGGTGGCATATAGAAAACTGAATTTCAGATGTAGGATGTTATGTTTAGGAGGAAAGGAGTGAGGATATGGGGTTAATCTAACTTAGCAACTTTGGAGAACTCTAACCAATAGACAGGTAATTTACGAAAGAATGTATAGATTCAAACTCCTATCTGTATATAGAAAATTACCCTACGTATAAATAATAAAAGTTAGGGGGTTGAAAGTGGAAAAGAGGGAGTAAAAATGACAAAAAATAACAAGGAAAGAAGGAGAAAAAATAGAGAGGGCAAAAGAAAATATGAAAAAAAGGGGGGAGGTGGGGCATATGCAATTCCTCTATATTATATTATTCTGGTGATTCAGTTGTTAAAGTCCTATTTCATGCAAAGTTGTTGGTTTCACATATGTTGAGGTTGTGAGGGCCAAAGGGGGAAGGGTAGAGGAGGATGGATCAATGGGTGAGAAGAGAAAGAGAAAAAAAGAAAGCAAAAAATAAAAATAAATTTAAAAAAAGTCTATCAGCACTCTGTTTTCTTCCAGTAGGTGGAGTTGTCTATTCCTAGCTTGAGTCTCTGCATTCAGGGTGGTGGAGGTAGCCAATGTGAGAGGACTTGAGCTTCCACCTGTAGCCTCCCTACTCTTAGTCGCTGAGATGGAAACCAGGTGCCTGTCCAGTTGTTGTTTTGTGTTGATAGATACACCCCCCCCAAAAAGCTTGTGGGAAAAATTTTGAGGTATCACAGCAAGGGAGGGGAGAGTTGGAAACTGGGTACCTGATCAGCCGCAGAACTGTGCTGGTAGCCATGTCCACCGGTTGATGGGTTTTAAGGGTTTATGGGTTTTTCCAACATGGGTTCCATCTGTTTCCCTCGTAGGGTATTTGTTGAGGTGGGGGATGCTGGGGAGACCTTGTGTTTGTCCAGAGCTCGGTCTGGTGACCCACAAGTAAAGCCTCTACGTTCTGTGCCTCCTCCAGTCTGTGCCTGAGCTGCCCGCACCGGCTCCTCCTCCAGTCTAATCATTATTTCTTATCTTCCTAGTTATAGTATACCACCAGGATACACACTGGTATGATCATAAAAGCATAGAACTCAGTCCACTCCAATTCAGTCCCCAGCACTCCTCCCTCTACCCTCATTTCCATCCCACCACTCTCCTGATCCTCTTGCATTTACAATTTACTTTTTTCTTTAATTTATGTCCTGTGTATACAATTGGTGCTGGGACCCAACATGCCACGTACTTGTATGCAAAACTGAATTTGGTCAGTTTCATTCAACTGTTCTTTCCTTTTCTGTTCCTTCTTCTTCCACCTTAATCCCTTTCATCTTCTCTAATGATTTTTCCCTCTATTATAATGAAATACATTCTCACCTATTTTTTCCTTTCTCTTTTTTTTTCTTTATTGTTTTTATCTCCCCTTATTTTGGATTAGCTTTCATGAATCAGAGAAAACATTTGACCTTTGATTTTTTGAGACTGGCTTGTTTCACTTTGCATGATATTCTTCAGTTCCATCCATTTACCTGTGAATGTCATAAAACCACTCTTCTTTATAGCTGAGTAATATTTCATTGTGTGTATATATACATATATCACATTTTCTTTATCCATCATTTCTTGGTTTCATAGCTTGGCCATTATGAATTGTACAGCTATAAACATTGATGTGGCAGCATCACTGTAGTATGCTGATTTTAAATCCTTTGAATATATACAGAGGAGATGAATAGCTTGGTTATATGGTAGTTCTATTCCTAGTTTTTTGAGGAAACACCATACTGCATTCCAGACTACACTAATTTTTAGTCTCACCAGCAATGTATGAATGCATCTTTTCCCTCCACATCCTTGCAAACATTCACTGTTACTTGAATTCTTGATAATTGCCATTCTGACTAGAGTGAGATGAAATATCAAAGCAGATTTGATTTCCATTTCTCCAGTTGTAAGAGATGTTGAACATTTTTTTATATATTTGTTGACTATATTTCTTCTTTAGAAAAGTGTTCAGTTTGTTTCCTTATTTATTGATTGGGTTATTTTAATTTATTTTATTTTTTTGGTATTAAGTTTGTTGATTTCTTTGAATATTGATGCTCAGGGGAGCAGGTGGCAAAGATGTTTTTTCCCATTCAGTGCCACAGTCCGGCTGCAGCAAAATAACCGGGGGGTGACGAACAACTTGTGTAGATTGATACAGCAGGAGTAGGAGCCGTTTATTGTAGGACAACAGAGGTATTTATACATTCCACACAGCTTATCTTAATTAGCATAAACTAGATACAGCAGTCAACCAATAAGGAATCTCCACACTTAATGGCTCGCTTTTGTTACTTCACAAACCACGCCCTCTGGCATTTTGCCAGGCACCATCCTGACTTGTTTACAGACTCTAACAATTCAGTATGTTCTCTGTTCATGCTCTTAATTTTTTCCTTTGCTGGGAATAAGCTTTTTAATTTGATGCCATCCCACTTTATTGATATATTTTTTTCGTGAGCTTTAGGAGTTTTGTTAAGGAAATTGGTTCCTTTGCCAACTGGTTGGAGTGTTGTGCCTACATTTCATACATGAAGAACATCATCAATTCTGAGAAATTCACTAATGGGATAACAAAATGCATCAATTCAGGTGAATTTCGGTTTCTTCCATATGGGTAGAACCACAGTATAGTCTTATGTATAAAAGAGTAAGTGTGGGGGAACGAATTAAATGGCACCTACCAGAAAAGACTAGTCCTTCTGAAAATCCTGTTCATGGACAAGATGAACATGAAAATTAAAATAATGAGAGAAAAATGAAATTGTAGAAAAACACATATGCATACTTATTTAATGTATATGTGTATTCTACATACATATGTAGGCATAATTTACTAGGATACATCTAGTATTTTCAAATTTGTACAAGTACATATGCATATTTGTATGAAGACAACATGAATATTTATACCTATACCATATAACATTCTTTTGTTTGTTTGTTTTTTGGTACTGGGGATTTAACTTAGTGATGCTTTACCACTGGAGTATAATATCCACAGCTTCACAGTTTTTTTTTTTTTTTTTAGGCAGGATCTTGCTAAGTTGCTTAAGGCCTAACTAAATTGTTGAGGCTGACCTTGAAATTGTGATCATACTGTCTCAGCTTCCTGATCCACTGGGATTAGAGGCATATGTAACTGTGACTAGCCACAGCATCATGTAATATCCATGAAGAACACACAAAAAAATTGATTCATTGTCTTTGGTGAGATAGAATAGCTGGGGTATCTTGAAGACACAATGCAGGAAAGATATTTTCTTTGTAATACAACATATTTTCTCCTCCTCTCCTTTCTCCTCCTTTCCTCACCCTATCCCTTCTCCTCCTCCTCTTTCTCCTTCATTGTCTTCTTCTTTTCTTCTTTTGTCCTTCTTCTTCTCCTCCTCCTCCTCCTCCTCCTCCTCCTCCTCCAGCTGCTGCTGCTGCTGCTGCTGCTTCTTCTTCTGTGGGTACAAGTGCATGGAATACTGCATACATGGCATACATTAAGGGCATTTGAGTGGCAAACCACTCCCCCATGCTGGGTGTGTGACTGGCAAACTACTTACCCTGTAGGCACAGCCCTGGGCATGAGGCCACATGTTGCAGTCCCTGCGCTTGCTCCATGGCAGACTCCTCAATTGGTCGCTGCAGGGACAGTTAGCAAAAATTGCATTGGTGGCTGCCTATAATCTGCTTAGCTACTTCCTGAGTATATATACATGGTAACCTCCAATAAAATCAGACCTGCTTCTTTCTTGTCTCCAAAGGTCTTGATTAGTGACTCCACAGCCACACTCTCCTCTATCCTGTTCCTTGGACCTCCTCACTGGACAAGAGAGCCCACACATCCTCCTCCTCCTTCCTTCCTTCCTTCCTTCCTTCCTTCCTTCCTTCCTTCCTTCCTCCCTTCCTCTTCTTTCTTCCTCTTCTTTTGGCAGTGCTGGGATCAAATACTGAGCCTATTTTCTACTAGACAAATGCTCTACCACTAACATACACTTGTAATACTTAATGTTTTAAATTCTATGCATGTTAACTTTTGATTAAAACTTGCAATATTTGAGACTTCTTTGTGATATTATATATAGAATCTTGGGGCACTCTAACACTGAGATATACCCCAGATCTTTTGTTTTTCATTTTGAGACATGGTCTTGTTATGTTGCCAAGTCTATCCTCAAAGTTGTGATCCTCCTGCCTCAACCTATTAAATTACTAGAATTAGAGGTAAAAGCATGTGCCATCATGCCAGATCAAAACTTTAAAAATATATTTAAGTGAACACTGCTAATACAGTAGCAATTGTACTTTGTAAATCACAGAATCTCCTGAACTCTAATGTTGTGGAAAAAAAGGTACCTTTAAACCTTTTTTTATATTACTTTCAGGTATTTCTGTGAAGTGTCACTCAGCATTCACCTGGGAACTTTGATCGTTGGGTAAATTGCTAGCCCATGAACAATACATAGGCTGTTCAGGGGATTAAAGAACCCTTTTCCATATTGAACAAAATTTTCTTTCTCTGCATCATTCACCCACTGTTCTTAGTTTTATCTCTTTGGGCCATAAGATACAAGGTGAATCATCTGTCCACAAGACAACCCATTATAAATATTTATGCAGAGTAACTACTGTTATTTATTTTGCTTGATCCAATCATTTAAAAAAAACCCAGGGGGAAAATAATAATAATGATAATTCTGTTAGTGATACTGGCCCTGATTTTAATATTATTAAGGCACCATTAATTATCTTCAGGGGTATTGTACCTGTCCAAAGGAAATTAATGTTATTTCACTTTCAAAATCAAATTAAATATACAATTTATTCATATAATTTTTATTTTCACAAATATATTCACAAATTATTTAAAAATGAAATATGGATAAATAATGCAGTGATATCTTTCTATCAAACTTAACATTTTGTAGCATTGCTACTACAAATTCTGCAAATTTTAAAGTAATATAATTTCTGTATCTTTCAAAAATGTAAAGTTCTGTCTGGAGTATAGCCTCTGAACCCTAATCAGAGCAAGTTAGAAGTCTATAAAGAGAACCATTTTATGTATTTCCCACTGGGACAAAAATTATTTTTTAATGCTAAAGGGGATTCCTAGTGATGACTCTGGAACTTTATACACAATCAAGAATAAAAATAAATAAATATGAATATTTTCTTCACACATTCACAAGGCCTGAAGAATGACAAAAGTAAGTAAACCATAGAATTTCATTTCATGTCAACATTTTCATTTGTAAAATAAATTAGATGTATGCTTTCTAAAATGATACATGAGACAAGGATAGAAACCTGTGGTATTTTAGACATAATATTTGTGTATTATTATGGTGGACAGTATGATAATTTGATACCTGTATACAATATGTAATTATGAAATCATGCTAATTTCTATAAAATGAAAATCACTGGAGAAATAAACAACTAAAAAAGTAGGTAAAAGTTATTTTGTGTCCACATCACAAACATATATGGCAGTCTGAGGAGAAAAAAATTAACCTTAAAAATGTTTTCAAAAATGTGCTTCATACACTACTGACTCAGTGACATGGTTCATAAAAAGATACCTGTAAAAAGTATCCCTTTCTTTGAGACTTTCAAAATGCATTAGCACATTAAGGGCTCTGTAAAGTGCTGTAAGTAGCCCATTTAACTTTGATTATCCTATCATTTCTAAATTTATTTGACCAAGGACAACTTTCCTTGGAGAATATGGATAACAACCAAATAAACTAGTGTTTCCTGGAATTAAATTTCAAAATTTTACCTAAAGTGAACATACATTAGAGCCTATATGTCTTTATACTTCTCAGAATTACTTAGAAAAAGAAAACTTTATGTTAAACTCTTTGAAATACAGACAGATATCTTTTTTGAGGGGAGGGGATTTAACCCAGAAGCATTTTACCACTGAGTCACATCTCCAGCCCTTTTTATTATTGTCATTATTATTTTTATTTTAAAACAGGATTTTGCTATATTGTTGAGGGCCTTTTAAGTTGAGGCTATCGTTTAACTTGAGATAACTTCTGCCTCAGCTTCGTGAGTTGCTGGGATTACAAGTACATGCCACTGTGTCCAGCTTTTTTATTTTTCTGATTATAATTAAACAAAACTGCTCTACTATTTTGGTTTAAAAAACAATGGTTGCTTCTCCTATGAAAATTATACAGTGAACAAAAGTAATAGTATGGATAATGGTATAAGAAAATGGTAAGAAAAATGCATATATAGCAAACATACATGATTAGTCCATTAAATGAAAGGTAATTTATTTTTTATTGAGTGGCATATTGTTAAAAAATTAAGTCAACACAAAAGATTTTCACCAATTATATTAGAATTATAGAATCAAGAGAATGAAATATCTATAGGACACAAAATACAAAGTGCCTCATCTTTCTCATGTTCCTTCTCAGTTTCCATTAGCTCATAGTCTTATTCTCATATTCTTATTCCTAAATATGGCATTTTACAAGATTCAAAACTAGGCTCATTTTATGCTGTCTAACCATGAAAGCTCTGCAATATTTTTATTATTTCAAAATTCATTTGTAACAGAAGCAAATTATTACTAAATCCATATCTGTAAACCATTTTTTAAAAATTTTCAGTACAGTATATATACAACACATAAGGCATTTCATTCATATATAATACAACCAATCAAATGTATATAAAATCAAACATATTCCTTTATTTTGGGCATCTCAATTTTCATTTTATTGAACTATTTTTTTTCTGTTCATCAACCTCTCCCCTTATCTCACCTTTCTTAACATAATCACTGATTCTCATCACAATCACAATCCTCATTGACCTCATCCTTAGATTACTTCAATAGTCACCTAATTGATTTTAACACCTGTAGTGTTTCTTCTCACCAGGCAGTCTGTCCCATGGGCTGGATCTAAATTAATCTGATATATTGGTTTGATGAGGTCATTTTCCCATCCTATTTCAGCACTTACTCTCCATTGCTTATAGGACAATGTAAAGTTATCTTTCAAATTCAGTAAACATTTCTATACTCATTAAATAATCTATCCCAAATTAAATTCCCCAAATTGACCAGGTCAATTCCTCCCCCACAAGCCTCCTTGCACAACTTTGTAGTTTCACTAATGCCATTTCTCCCTCCTTCAGGACTCTAAATCCTACTCCCCTTTTAGCCATATTTCAAATCTCCTCTTGCCTATGAAATAGTGGCTTATTCAAACCAACTCTGGCTAGTACTTTCTCTACACCAGGATCTGTATTATCACCTAGGAATACAGCAAGAAATGGCTCTTATAGTGAAATATCTTTTATTGTAATTATAAAAGTAACTAAAATAAAACTTCCCACATAGCATAAAGAAAGCAACTGTAGGTTGGGGATATGGGTTCAGTGGTAGAGTGCCTGCCTAGCATGCATGAGGCTCTTGGTTTAATTCCCAGAACCACACACACACAAAAAGAATGAGATTGTTCAGTTATATACTACTCACTAGATGTCATAAGGAACAGAAATGATTTCAAAAGTGAAGTGGCATTTAAGTTGAGAATTTTTAAGTGATACTATTTTAGAAAACATAAAACAAGATATTAAAAGGATTAAGTAAAAGAGAGTGTTCTGTATTATTTGGCTTTAGCTATACTGAGTTTGAGGTTTATGTGTGAAATTCAAATGAAATGTTCAGTGTTCAATACATTGCCCTTCTCGGACTATTCCCTGAAGACCTTAAAAGAGCATACTACAGAGATACTGCCACATCGATGTTCACAGCAGCACAATTCACAATTGCTAGACTGTGGAACCAACCCAGATGCCCTTCAATAGATGAATGGATAAAAAAAAAATGTGGCATTTATACACCATAGAGTATTACGCAGCACTAAAAAATGACAAAATCATGGAATTTGCAGGGAAATGGATGGCACTAGAGCAGATTATGCTTAGTGAAGCTAGCCAATCCCTAAAAAACAAATACCAAATGTCTTCTTTGATATAATGACAGCAACTAAGAACAGAGCAGGGAGAAAGAGCAGGAAGAAAAGATTAACATTAAACAGAGACATGAGGTGGGAGGGAAAGGGAGAGAAAAGGAAAATTGCATGGAAATGGAGGGAGACCCTCAATGTTATACAAAATTACATATAAGAGGTTGTGAGGGGAAGGGGAAAATAAACAAGGAGAGAAATGAATTACAGTAGATGGGGTAGAGAGAGAAGATGGGAGGGGAGGGGAGGGGGGATAGTAGAGTATAGGAAAGGTAGCAGAATACAACAGTTACTAATAGGGCAATATGTAAAAATGTGGATGTGTAACTGATGTGATTCTGCAATCTGTATTTGGGGTAAAAATGGGAGTTCATAATCCACTTGAATCTAATGTATGAAATATGATATGTCAAGAGCTTTGTAATATTTTGAACAACCAATAAAAAAAAATAAAAAAGTATTTAAACATATATTAATAATAACATTGAGAGAATATTATTATTAATCATGATGAATGCATTTCTTATTTATTAGAAACATTTAAGGGCTGGGGTTGTGGCTCAGCAGTAGAGTGATCTCCTAGCATGTGTGAGGTCCTGGCTTTGATCCACATAAAAATAAATGAAATAAAGGTATTATTTCCATCTATAATTTAAAAATAAATATTAAAAAATGAAATTAAGAACTTATAATGCGGGCTGGGATTGTGGCTCAGCGGTACAACGCTCGCCTACCACGGGTTCGATCCTCAGCACCACATAAAAATAAAGGCATTGTGTTGTGTCCATCTACACCTAAAAAATAAATGTTAAGAAAAATTTTAAAAAGAACTTATAATGCATGTAGAGCTTATAAAAATATTTATGTATATTATTTTAAATCATATTCTCAACAATCCTAAGTGATTTATATTAGTACTGTTGTCATTTAATATGTAAGAAAATTGTAACAGAGAATTGGAAGTTTGAGAATAATGATCAGTGCTGGCAAGCTATGATTTAAATGAGATTGATTAGGCTAAGCTTGTAGATTTGCAGTATTGATTAATAGAAATTTTTATGAAAATTGAAGCATTTTATAATCTAAATTGTCCCATTTAGATGTTACTTGTCACATATGGTTATTAAGCACTTGAAATGTGGAAAGAATGGCCAAGAAATCAAAAAATATAAATCAAAAAATATAAATTTATTATTAAATTTTATGTTTTTAATTAATAAAAATAAACTTAAATAACTATTTGTGTTTAGTGGCTACTACCATATTGGATAGCATAGGTAGAATGAGAAAGAAAAAGAATCTACTTAGCACTTGGAGTGTGGATAGAGATAAAAATATTTTTCCCCATTACACAGATAACTATTTGTTAAATAAACAAAAAGGCACAAAATAGTTCATACTTAATATAAGCCTGATAACATCTCAGCTCTCTGTTATTTATGTTTCTAATGATGGACACATGTTAAATTTGATAAAAAAAATTTGAAGATCATCTTGACCATCTAACCTAAAATGACTTTTTTTTTGGTTTGGTTTTTCATCTACTAACCACTTCATTCATTTGAGATATAGAATATACTATTAGTTTCATGGGAACATAAAACTACAATTGATCACAACATAATTCTTAGAGAATCAAATGCAGAGTAATCTAAAAATCATTGCTGCTTGATGGATCTTCTTGGTCATAATCTATTTGCAATCATTTTTTGGAAACTATTTAGCTTTTATATATTAACAGTGTTGGCCCAAGTAAGGGCAGGAGAATATAAATTGTGCAGAAGTTGAATACAAGCTAAATGAACAGTGGTGGAGTACAGAAAGCTATATAAGTTGATGAAATTTTTAAAAATGCAAGCCTTTGAGTGAGACATATAAAACTTCATCATTATAAATAAAGATATAACAAATTTTGAGAGAATGAATTCACTATAGTGATAATTAGTATTTAGTAAACATATAAAACTGGGGCTTTTTAATGATGTAATTTTTTATTTTTGCTCCTTGGTATTTCACTATTGCTTCTCTGCAGTGATTCATAAAAACAAGTCTATCCCTGATCCTTTTGCTAGGACTTCTATCATTCAATGAATAAATACCAAATAGTTATTTTTTGTAGTTTTTCTTTAAGAGTTTAGAAAGTAAGTTGATGTCCTTAACATCTAAATATTCAGGCAATGTGGGTTCATCTATATTTCATTATGATTTTGTTAGTTTTAGAAAACCTAGGGCTGTTTCCTTGAGTATAAGAAGTTAAAACTGAAATATGAACTGATAAATTGCTTTCTGAGACTAAATTGTGACAAAGTGAGAGTAGTAGCAGTGTGACAGAATGCAACTTACTCACATGAGTGGGAGTATGCAACCACTGTGTATTGAAGAGGACAAATTGTTCTTATTGTAATAAGAATAAGAATACTGTTTTAGGCCAAGTATATTCAAATTCACATTTTATTTGTAGTTTAGTCTATACAAATTGGAAGATTTAAACACTTTACAAATATAACTTTTTGAAGCTTAATGCTAACCTTCACCATTATGATAACCACTTAAGATTATATTATACTCAAATTCAACAGACAATTAGATTTTTCTGCCTATACCTACATAACAATGATTATTCCAATAGTGGAAAAAGTAATTTGAAGGTTTAGCTTATATGGCAAATGCATAGAAATTTGTGAAAATTCAGGCAGTTGACTACATTTTGTTAGTTGAATCATTGCCTGATTCAAAAAGATCTAAATTATTTTAAAAAAGACAACATGTAAACTTAGAATGAAAGCATCTCGATCCTAGACTGGATTTTGTTACAATGGGATATGTGATGCATTTGAATCATTTGAGAATCAAATCTCCTCATCTGTGAAATGAGGGATTTGGACTATAGGGCACTCTGAGTGTGTCAGATAGCAGATTTTGCAATAATTAGTACAGAAACCCCAAAGAGTGAAATATACCACTAAGCTTTTCCAGAGATAATGTTATATGACTGATAAAATATCAAACCAAAGCTTTCCTCTGGCTACCACACATATGAGTTCTACTAACTAGAGCAATAACTTTGGCTGTGACTCTAAGGCAACAAAAAAACAGATTAAAATTAATTATCTCATTTTCATGCTCATGTTGAGAAGAAGAGTTGGCAAACCAGACTGACTAATTTCTTTTTCTATAAAAATTGATGTATTACTTTAATTGCATGATTACTGAAATTTCCAGGACTGTTTCCATAGCTAAACCCAAAAGTTAAATGCATAAAGTAAGAACAGCAATACTGTTTTCCTACCTATTTGAAAAATAGAATTAATAAAGCACTTTGCAATTCTTAAAAGATACTAAACATGAAGTGGAATAAGAGGTGTCAATATTATGAATCAGTGATGCTACACTGCCACTTAGTGGTGGTCATGTGAAACTTGGTTGGGCAAAGATGAGTTAGTATATCCTTTTAACAAATTACAGATAGCTCTTACTTGACAAAATAGACAAAATCTGAAATTGTGCTGTAAAACATTTTTTAGATCAACAGGGGAACATTTTACCATTTATTGAATTATACGACCAAATATTAAAAAAATCCAAATATATAGTCTTGTGGAAAGTGCCTTGGAAAGTGGACATCATAAAATAATTAAGAGTAAAACAATTTAAGCATTATAAAAAAAATAAGTGCCAATGAAGCAAAATAATAGCTTTCTACTTTAAAGTAACAATATAAAATAATGAAAAGGTATAAAATACTATTTTTATTTTTACCTTAAAATATTTCCATCATTGAAGCAGTAATCTCTAAAATAAATATAGCTAAAGAAATTTTTGGCAGAGCTCGCAATTAATTTCAAACCACCATAACATTATTTTTATATTCATGACATTTAAACTAATTTATGTACATTTTAAGACAAAATGTCTTGATATATTTGTAGTGCACATCCAGTAATCTTGAGAAATACCTTGAAAGTGTAGTCATGATACTTAATATGAACCTAATCTATGAACTTCTTAGACCCTCAGTCATAGTTGTTAATTCAAAAAGTAGGGATATTACAGAAGCCATAACATTAAGGGTAAATTGCTAAAATGTTCTTACATTGAATCTAGGAAGAAATAACCTTTTTCTCTTCTCTCTGTACATGAAGATTAAAAAAAAAAAAAAAAAAGCCTAGATTTGGCAGTAGCCATGCCTGCTTTCCTGTAGGGAGAAACACTTTTTAAAAGCAGAACAATGCATAACAGAATCAGAGACAAAGAGACAAAGATGGAGAAAGTGAAAGCACTCTATATTCCCTAGTTTGAGTCAGTCCAACATTTAAGTCCATGGTTTTAGCACATATTTTTAATTTTGTGAATTATACCATTATCTCTGTAATAACTCCTCTTTATTCTCTCAAACTGGGGTTAGAATTCTGTTGTTTGCTGCTCCGATTCAAAGTGGAATATTCTATAAATGTACGTAATTTTTTAAAGTTTAGCATCAATTCTGTCTTCTGGTAGTAATCACCTCTCCTCCCACAGCACTGGATATATAGGCCAAATAAAATTGACAAAATTTATACACAGACTTTTTGTAATTATGCTTTCCTTCTGGTTGCAAAGTTGTGAGGTTTTCTCAGACGCTGCCTGAGATTATGCTTTCTTCCAAAAAGGCAACAGATATTCCTAAAACCCTTCATGGCTCTAATTCCAATTATCTCTAAGATGATATATCAATGACTTACTTGCATTTTGGTTACAGTAGACCAATATATTTCACTTTTTTGTTTAAGTTATTCTAAGTTGCATTTTTTTCCAAATAGAGTTCAAAAGAGCCCTTAACAAGCCAAGATTTATGACTATTGGTAACATGAAAATTCTCCAAAACATTTTGGAAGGAAATACTTACTGTAACATATTTAGTATATTAAATGATTAATTTGTGCTTAATATTGATCAGCCTCAATCTCTGTAATAAATATAGCACATTTTTTTCTTTAAACTAACTAAAATATGATGATTGTTCAACAGGTAAAAAAAACTATTTACCTAGTAAATTTTTAAAAGTTCTCATGTTATGTTCCCAAGACATTTTACACAAATAACATGTAGACCTAATGAATTCATTATAGTTACAAGATATTTAAGCAGGAAAGTAGTAGAGGGAATAAACTATGAAAGTTCTCCATCACTTTCTAAAAAATCGTACATTTTCTTTCAGCAGTAACTAGCACAAAAAAATTAGGAGAATGATATTCTAGTTACTCATATAAACATTTGCATCACTATAAATGCACATAAATTAACTTATGTACATATATGTATATTTTCAATACAATTGACAATATAATGTATGAATTTTTCTCAGAGCTAGCTATGCTTTAAGGTGTACATTTGAATGTTGGTAGGCTTGAAAGTCCCCAAGTGTCATAAAAGGAGATTGAATATTGATAGTTTTTAGGTTACTTCTATCCTGTGTAATTTTCCTATTGTTTCTCATGTGTCACAATCAAATTAGGAATACCAGACATTCTATTACCTTAGAAATGGACATCTCAAATTTATTCTGAAGCCATATGCCAATATGCCTCTTTGCAGTCTGTCTTTCTTTCTTTCTTTCTTTCTTTCTTTCTTTCTTTCTTTCTTTCTTTCTTTCTTTCTTGCATTTAGGGCAATGGTGGTAGGAGTGTGATAGGAAAAATACATATTCCTCTAAGTAATTACTAGTTCACTTCTCATTACTAATTTATTTTAAGTTTAGAACCATACTACGACTCTCCACAAAATATGTCACTGCTTTCAAAAATCAATGCAAATCTCTGTTCACAAAGGAATTTGGAGATGGGAAAAGAAAATACATTAAAAAATAGACCCTATGACTATAGGGCAAAATTACCAATAAGGTTTGTCCAGGACACGTGTGTGTGTGCATGTGCAAATGTGTGTGTGTGTGTGTGTGTGTGTGTGTGTGTGTGTGTGTGTTATGGTTTGGATGTGAGGTGTCCCAAAAAGCTCACAAGTGAAACAATGCAAAAAGATTCTGAGGAGAAATGATTAGGTTGTAAGAATCTTAACCCAATCAGTGATTTAATCCTGATAGGGATTAATGGAGTGGTAACTGAAGTGATAGGGTGTGGCTGGAGGAGGTGGGAATTGGGGTGTGGCTTTGGGTATATATTTGTATCTGGTGAGTGAAGTCTCTCTGCATTCTGATCACTGTGATGTGAGCTGCTTCCCTCTGCCACACTCTTCTGCCATGTTTAGCCTCACCTCCAGCCTGGAGAAATGGAGCCAGCCTTCTATGGATTTGGATCTCTGAAACGTTGAGCACTCAAACAAACTCTCCCTCCACTATAATTGTCTGGTCAGGTCATTTAGTCACAAGCAATAAAAACACTGACTAAAACAGTGTGTTTGGAAATGAGTCATCCCCCAAACTCCTGAATTGATGAAGGAATATTCAGAGGCAAAATGATTAGATTGTCCTTCCTAGTTTGAATGGACCAAGTGGGTGGTAAATGCGAGCAGGTAGACATGAAGAAGAGGATTACTGGGGTCTGTGACCTGCAGGGGTTGTTATTCTTTGCAGTCCCTTCCCCTTACCCCATCTCAGCTTTCTTGCTGCCAGAAGGGGAGCAGCCTTCCTTTAGTAGGCCTTTCCCTTTATGATGTTCTTTTGCATCATTTTGGGCTCAGAGAAATTCAGTAATCCTTCTGTGGCCAGAGACCTCTGATATCATGAGCCAAAATAAACTTTTTTTCTCTAAGTTGTTCCTGTTAGATATTTTGGTCAGAACAATTAAAGAACTGAATAAAATATATATCATTTACCATAACTTCAAGGAAGTGATAATAGTACAACTTAAAAAAGTATTTTGAAATTAATAAAAATTAAAATATCAAAATTTTGGTGATATAGCTGAAGTCATTCTTAGAGATAAGTTTATACTCTCAAATTCATATATTAGGAAAGAATAAAAGATGGAATTTAAAAATCTACATATCTACCTAAATATTAGGAAAAGAGAACAGTAAATTGAGACAAAAATCCAGTAGAAAATAAAAAAAAAATCAGAAATTGCTAAACTTTGAAACATACATTGAGCAGCTGAAAAAATCAGTTATTACTTTGAAATAAGTGTGAGTTACCTGATAAGATTTATAAATAAGAAAACCACAAATTGAAAACATTAGAGATGTGATTGATTATACAGAGAATAAAATACAATGGGAAGATAATATGAATGATTTAGCTAATAAATTCAAATATTTGAACAGGAAAAATTATATGTAGAGAAGTACCATAAGTCTGGCTGGCACAAAAAAGTAATGTCCACATCATTTCATATTCATTAAAGAAATCAAATCTATAGTTTCCTACAAAATTAACACCAGGTTTGGATGACTTAACCAGTAGACTATACTAAATACCTAAGTAGAAATAACACCAATATTAATATAAACATTTCCAGAGCATAGAAATAAAGTGAATAATGTATGATACCAAAACCTGATAAAGACGTTACAAGAAAGAAAAATTCTCTATAAATTGCTCTTATTGAACATAGATATGAAAATTCAAAATATGTTAACAAAATAAATTAAATTGTATATAAAAGAGACAATACATCATGATCATGTTCACTTCACACCACAAATGAAAGGTTGATTCAGCATTGGAAAATCAATGTAACTCATTACATTATTATTAAAGGAAAACTTATGAGAATCTTAATAAATGTAGAAAAATCACATTATAAAATTGAATACCCATTCATGAACAAAATGCTTAGCAACTGGAAACTGGCAATTCATTAATATGTACAAGAGTTCTGCAGAAATCCTAAACCTTTTTAATGGTGAAATACTGAAAGTTTTTCTCTTGAATTGATATGAAGCACAAGATGCCCATTGTAAATTCTTCCATTCAACAATAGATGTAATACTCCATCCTATGAAATGGAGTGAGAAAAGGGAAATGAAAAATAAGCATTTAAATGAGAGAAATAAATCAGTTAGTATTCACAGATGACATGGTTAAATATGGAAAAATCCAAAACAGGTAGATCAACATGACAGAGTAGAAGGAAGTTGCAGATTCCAACTCTTCTACATTTGAAATCAAAACAGCAAAAGAATAGCTACTCAGTGAGGTGGATGGATGATGGAGAGAATGAACTGAAGGATGATGTAAGACCATTGAAAACTTATGCTCAGAAATTCTGGTTACTAGAAGAGAAAGAAAAATTTAATGTTTTAGTCAGCTTTTCTATGGCTGTGAGAAAAGCAATTATAAGAACTATTTGAGAGGAGTAAAAGTGTATTTCAAGATCAGGGTTTCAAAGTTCTCAGTCTATAGCCAGCCAACTTCCTTACTCCGAGGTAAAGCAGAACATTACGACCAGAAAGGTGTGATAGAGAAAAGCAGCAACAATCAGGAGGCAGAAAGAGATTTCAGTCACCAGGGTCAAAATGTAAACCTCAAAAGAATGCTTCCAATGATTCACATCCTCCAACCACAACCTACCTGTCTACAGTTACTGCCCAATTAATCTATTCAAGTGAATTAATGCAATGATTAGGTTAAGGCTCACATAGCCCAATCATTTCACTCCCTAAATTTTCTTGTATTGTCTCATACATGAGATTTTGAGGTATACCTAAATACATAAATCATAAATGTTAATCAACACTGAAACTTTGCCAAAAATGTTAGGGCTGGTCTGGAGAGGGGAAGAGTTGAGAAAGGGGGAGAGGGAGAAAGAGAGGGAAGGGGGAATAAAGAGGGAGGCAGAAGGGGTAAGAGAAAGGAAAAGCTGATTAACTTGCATCAGAAACAGTGTCAGAAGAGAAATAAAGGCTGAATTAAGCTGGCGAAGAAGCTTCAAAGTGACCTGATGCATAAGAAGTGCTTCATTTTTCTCAATTTGTTGTTTGAGGACTGTAACAGGCAGCCATTTTGTAAAGATATCACTTAAATTGGCAGCACTGATAAGGATTAAATTCCTACAGCTTTGTCTCAAGTAGAGATACCAGCAAATATTTTCACAGGGAATGCCTTTAAGCCATGCCCTCTATCTAATGTAGTAGGATGATTGTAAGCCAAAATTCACTGAGCCCTAACACCACTGGCAGAGGAATAGAATAGAGTGGGTGGAAAGGAAGAGGTGAAGCACTGAAACTGTCCAGTAGTGCTTTTATCTAACACAGGCCCACCACAGCTTTGAAGTTAAATCTGTTTGAGTAGGGGGAAATCTAATGCAGGATTCATTATGGAGCTTTCAGATCCACCTGGAACTCAGCAGCAAAGGGCTAGGAAGATCACTACAACAAGCCCTACATGTACAACGAGGTCTGAACTAAATGCCAAGCAAGCATAGCATTTCCCATCAAACACACACAGCCACTTTCTGAGCCAGGAAGAAATCTGGATGCTGGGCAACACATAATCCAGAGCCATTTCCTCACACCCTCCAGAGAGCTCCTAGGAGCCCAGGCACATTATGGAACTGGTGTATGGAAAAGTATCAAATTCTGAGTTACATACAATTTTTGAACAAGAACTCTGAGAGACATAGGGGAAAATAAATAAACAGCTTCATAAACCAGCACAGAAATGGTTGGTGTGTTTGCTACCTCTAAGCTCAGAATTACTCAAAGTGTGTTATGCTGCCGAGACTTGGGCTTTTACTACTCTTTCACAATATATCCCAGCATCTAAATTTGAAAGGACTAGTAAGAAATATCTCCATCTCAAATATCCCAGCAAAGATTAATTTAATATTCTTTATTGATAGTTTTGGATTTCACTGGTATTTTCTTCTGTGTTGATTTGATAGATTCCCCTACATTATATGACATTGCATACTTTAATAAAAATGTACATGTTTTTAATGGTCTAATATATTAATTGGATTTATTCTTTTTAAACAATTTATACTTTCTCCTTTTTTCTCCCTCTGTCTTTTCTCACATTTTTCCTTTTCATTCTCTTCCCTTCCCCTCACTCTTTCACCTCTCCTTTCCTTTCTCCTTTCCTACACTCTATAGTTTAATATTAATTTTATATTTTTAAATACCTAATTTTTCAACTAATAGTACAGTATTACCTGCCCTTTCCACTTGCATACTTGTGGAATTGTACAGGATGGTTTCAAAAATATTATATTTAATATTTGGCTTGTTCTCAAGTGGTCACAGTTACTAGTGATTATTATTTGTTATCAGACTTGTGGTAGAGACTAATCATTGTGTACTGAAAAATTTTGTGTGATTCAGTGTAAAGATATACTCCAAGACTGAAATATGTAGAAAAGAGAAAGCAGTTCACCCAAAAGATTCACTTAACAGTGGATGAGACAGCCATCCAAGTAGTTGAGTAAATCACAACATACAAACAACATTGGTAGAACACAGGAAATAAAATCAGAGCCAAAATCAATGAAATTGAGATTAAAAAATAAAAATCAATGAAACAAAAAGGTGGTTCTTTGAAAAAATAAACAAGATTGATAAACCCTTAGCCAAGTCAATCAAAACAAAGAGGGAAACAAACTCAAGTTATTAAAATCCATGATGAAAAAGGAAATATCGCCACAGACAATACCAAAATAAAGAGGATTATCAGAAACTATATTGAAAATTTATACTCCAATAAGCTAGAAAATGTTGAAGATATTGACAAATTCCTAGGGTTTGGATGTGAGGTATCCCTGAAAAGCTCATGTGTGAGACCATGCAAGAAGTTTTAGAGGAGAAATGATTGGGTTATATGAGTCTTAACCAAATCATTGAATTAATCCTCTGATGAGGATTAACTGAGTGGTATCCAAAGGTGGGTAATGTGTGGCTGGAGGAGGTGAGCATTAGGAGAATGGTTTGAGGGTATATATTTTTTATCTGATGAGTGGAGATTCTCTCTGCTTTTGATCATCTTGTGAGCTGCCGCACTCTTCCACCATGATGTTTGGCCTTGCCTCAAGCCACAAGGAATGGAGCTGTCCTTTTATGGACTGAGACCTCTGAAACTGTGAAATTCTAAATAAACTTTTACTCTCTACAATTATTTTTGTTGAGTCTTTTAGTTACAGCAGCACAAAAGCCGACTAAATGAGCTAGAGACATATAACCAACCAAAATTGAACCAGGAAGATACAGAAAATTTAAATCTATCTCAAGTAATGAAATTGAAGATATCATCAAAGACTTATGTAAAAAGAAAAGCCCAGAAATGAATGTATTCTCAACCATGTTCTGCCAGACTTTTGTGAGAACACCAATGCTCCTCATATTATTTGACAAAATAAAAAATGAAAAAACTCTTGCAAACTCATTCTTTGAAGCTACTATCACCTTGATACCAAAACTAGACAATGACACATCAGAAAACAGAACTTAAAAACAATATCATTGATAAACATAGATACAAAAATTCTTAATACAATACTGCAAATCACATATAAAACACATTAAAAAGATAGTGCATTATAATCAAGTGAGTTTCATCCCAAGGATGCAAGCTTGATTCAACATAAAGAAATAAATAAATGTGATTCACCACTAAATAGACTTAAAGACAAGAATAACAAAATTATCCCATAGATACAGAAAAAAACCATTTGAAAAATTACAGCATCCATTTATGTTTAAAACACTAGAAAATATAGAAATAGAAGGAACATGCCATGACATTTTAAAAGCTACATTTGACAAACCTAATGCCAATATGATTCTAAACAGAGGAAAAACTGAAAGCAATTCCTCTGAAAATAGGAATAAGACAAGGATTCCCACTTTGGCCATTTGTATTCATCACAGTCCATGAAACTCTAGACAGAGAAATTAGGCAAAAGAATGAAATTAAAGGAATATGAATTAGAAAGAAGACCTTAAACTATCTCTGTTTGCAGACAACATGATCCTATATTTAGAAAACCCCAAAAAGCCCACCAGAAAACATCTAGAACTCACAAACGAATTGAAAAAAAATAGAAAAATACAAAACTTATACTCATAATCAACTGTATTCCTATACTCCAATGATGAATCAGCTGAAAAAGAAATTAGAAAAACTAGCCCATTCTCAATACCCTCAAAAAATAAAGTAAACTATTTGGGAATCAATCTAACAAAAGAGGAGAAAGACCTCTACAATGAAAACTACATAATGATTTTTAAAAAATAAATTGAACAAGTCCCTAGAAGATGCAAAGACTTTCCAAGTTCCTGGATAGGCTGAATAAATATTATAAAAATGACCATATTGCCAAAAGTGCTATATAGCTTTAATGCAATTCACATGAAAGTCCTAGTGGTGTGGGCTGGGGATATAGCTCAGTTGGTAGAGGGCTTGCCTCACTTGCACAAGGCCCTAGGTTCAATCTCCAGTACCAAAATTAAAAAAAAAAATTCCAATGAGGTTCTTTATAGAAATAAAAAAAATCAGCCATGAAATTAATTTGGAAAACATAAGAGGCCCAGAAGAGATATAGCAATCCCTATCAAGAAAAATGAAGCAGGTGGCACCATAATACCAGACCTCAAATTATACTGCAAAACTATAGTAACAAAAATAGCATGAAATTGGAACAAAACAGACATGAAGACCAATAATATAAAAAAGACATAAAGAAAAACCAATATAAATACAATTATCTGATACTAGACAAAGGTGCCAAAAACATACATTTAAGAAAAGATAGCCTCTTGAAAAAAAATGGTGCTAGCAAAACTGGAAATCCATGTATAGCAACATTAAATTTAAACCTTATTTCTCACACTGCATAAAACTAAACTCAAAGTGGATCAAAGATCTAGAAATTAGACCAAAACCTTGCACCTACTAGAAGAAAATGTAGTGCCAAGACTCCACCATGTTAGATCTGGAACAGACTTCCTTAAAAAGTCTTTTAAAGTTCAGAAAGTAAAATTTAAAATCAGTAAGTGGGATGACCTCAAACTAAAAAAGCTTCCTCATAGCAAAGGAACCAATCAAGAGTTTGAAGAGACAGCCTACAGAATGGGAGAAAAATCTTTGGCACCTGCACCTCAGATAGGGAATTAATTTCCAGGATATATGAAGAACTCAAAAAACTTGACAACAAAAAATCAAATAACTCAATCAATAAATGAGCAAAGAAGCTAAATAGACACTTATGAAAAGAAGAAATTAAAAACTGTTATGGTTTAGATGTGAGTTGTCCCCCAAAATATCATGTGAGTTCAGAGGAGAAGTGGTTCAGAGGAGAAGTGACTGGTTTGTAAGAGTCTTAACTCAATCAGTGAATTAATTCCCTGATAGAGATTTACTGATTGGTAACTGTAATGGCAGGATGTGGCTGGAAGAGGTAGGAATTGGGGAACATTGCTTTGGGGTATATATTTGTGTCTGGCAAGGAAGGTCCTCTCTTTCTGATCAGCATGTAAGCTGCTTCCCCTCCACTATACTTTTCTGTCATTGATTTTTTACCTCACCTTGAGCCCTGAGGAATGGAGCATGCCTTCTCTGGATAGAGACTTCTGATACCATGAGCCCATTAATAAACTTTTCCTTCTCTACAATTGTTCTGGTCATATCTGTTAGTCACAGCAGCAAAAAAGCTGACTAAAAATTATATTAAAAATGTTCACTATCTCTAGTAATTAGAGAAATAAAATTAAAACTATACTGAGAATTCATCTATCTCCCATCAGAATGGCAATTCTCAAGAATGCAAATAACAATAAATGTTAGTGAGGATGTGGGGAAAAGATGGTACACTCATACATTGTTGATGGGCCTGCAAATTCATACAACCACTCTGGAAAACACTATGAGATTTCTCAAAAACTAGTAATAGAAGCACCATTTGACCCTGTTATCACAATCCTTGGTACATATGCAAATTATTTAAAATCAGCATAAAGGAGGAATGCCTTTATGACATTTACTGTAAATGAATGGATCAGGAGACTCTTATGCTAAGTAAAATAAGCCAAACTCAAATAATAAAAAGATGAATGTTTTTCTATGATATGTGGGTGCTAACACACAATAAGTGAGAAAGGAGAGTAATAGAAGTTCAATAGATCAGATACAATAGAAGTTCAATAGATCAGATACAAAAATGGATATGAGGAATGATTCAAACATTTGAAATAAAATTAAATTACAGAGAGCCACACATGACTCTCTACAATAACATTGAAGTTAAATGATCTCAATATCCCAACTAAAATACACAGACTGGCAGAATGGATTAAAAAATAAGTCCTCTAGGACCCATACTTCAGAGACATATTTCACAGACTAAAAATGAAAAGATAGAAAATGATATTCTGTGAAAATTAAGTATAAAATAAATTAAAAGTTTCCATTCTCCTATCAGACAGTCAACTTCAAGATGAAATTAGAAGATACAAAGAAAGTTATTATAGCCAGGCACGAAAGCACACTCCCAGCAGTTAAGGAGGCTGATGCAGGAGTATTGAAAGTTAAAAGCCAACCTCACTAACTTAACGAGGTCCTACACAACTCAGTGAGACCCTGTCTCTAATAATATACAAAAATGGACTAAGGATGTGGCTCAGTGGTTAAGTATTCCTGGGTTCAATTACCAGTCCCAAACAACAACAACAACAACAACAACAACAACAAAAGTCATTATGTATAAAGGGAATAGCAACAACACCAAAAGAAGTTTTGACAATTATAAACACTTATTGCTCCAAATGTTAGTGCACCCAATTTCATAAAACAAACACTACTCAATATATTGTTACAAATAAAATGTCTACCAAATTCAGGAGCTGTGATGCACACCTGTAATCCCAGCTACATGGGAAGGTGAGGCAGGAGAAGGCCTGTTGATGTAGTTCAGAGGCAGAATGCTCCTGGGTTCAATATAAAACACCAGAAATGCTGAAGTAATGTGGCCATTTCTTCAGCCTAGCAGATGTGATCGATACTCAGCACTACATAAAAATAAATAAGTAAAATAAAGGTATTGTGTCCAATTACAACTAAAACATAACTATTTTTTAAATGAAGTACCTGAAAAGCAAACAAATAAACAAATAAATGAAAGTCTCTCAATAAAGAAAATCCAAAGAGCAGATAGATTTACAGCTGAATTCAACCAGATCATTAAAGATCTAATGCCAATAATGTATAAATTATTCCATAAAATTTAAAGTGATGGAATACTTTCAAACTCATTTGACATAGCCAGTATCACTTTGATCCAAATGAAATAAGGACATTTCAAGTAAAGAAAACTACAAACTAATAACTTTGATTAATATAGGTGCAAAAATCTTCAATGAAATATTAGCAAATCCAACTCAACAGTATGTTCATAAGATCATTCATAGTGATCAAGTTTGTTTCATTCCATAAATACAGTGCTGGTTTAACATATTCAAATCAATAAACATAATAAATCACATAAATAGAACTAAGAACAAAAATCACATGATTATCTCAATAGATTCAGAAAATGTTTTCTATAAAATTCAATAAAACTTAATGATAGAAACTTTGAAGAAACTTACTTCAATATAACACAGGCTATATATGACTAAACCAAAGCCAACTATATGCTAAATGGAGAATCTGAAAATATTTCATCTAAAACCAGGAACAAGATAGGGATGTCTACCTTCACCACTCATATACAATATAGTACTTGAAAGTATAGTACTTGAAAGGCAAGAAATATAAATAAAATGATATAAATGTGAAAGTAAGAAGTCAAATTATCTCTATTTGCAGATGATATGTTTGTATAATTAGAAGTCCACTATAAAATATCTAATACCAGTAACATTTCTATACATTAACAATTAATACACTGATCAAGAAATTGGGGAAACTATTACATTAATAATAGCTTAAGATATCTAGGAATGAACCTATCCAAGGGCATGAAATACCTCTAAAATGGAAATTATGAAATGCTGAAGAAAGAAATTGAAGAATATACAAGATGGAAAGACCTCGCATGTTCATTGGTATGCAGAATTAATAGTGGTCAAATGGCCACATTACTTCAAGTTATGTACAAATTTAATGCAATTCCTACCAAAATACCAATGGCATTATCTACAAAAATAGAAAAGTCAATCTTAAAATGAACATGGAAGAAAAAATTCCCAGAATAGCAAAAGTAATCCTGAGCCAAAGAGCAGTCCTAGATGCATCTCAATGTCTGATATTAAATTTTAATATAGAACCACAATAATAAAAACCACATGATAGTGGCATTAAAACAGAGACCAATGAATTAGAAGACACAGAGACAAACTCACACAAATAAAATCACTTGATTTTTGACAGAGTGTCAACAAAACACATTGAAGAAAGAGAGACTCTTTAACAAATTTTGCATTGACACTCTGTACAAGTGGGCAAAAATAATATCGAAGATATCCAACATCTTAGCCATCAAGGAAATGCAAATCAAAGCTACACAGAGATTCCATCTCACTCTGTTTAGAGTGGCAATTGTAAGAATACACATAACAATAACTGCTGAAGAAGACGTAGGAAAAAGGAACTCTCACACACCGTTGTTGGGAATGTAAATTAGTACAACTACTATGGAAATAGATGTGGATGTCTCTCAAAAATGTAATAATATAACTATGATATTATCATGTCATACCACTTCTTGATACTTTTCAAAATTAAAGTACTTATACTTTAATATACTTTAGAGATACATGGATAACCATGTGCAACCAGCACAATTTACAATATCCAAATTCCAGAAATAGTGTGGATATCTGTCAACAGATAAATATAAACATTATATACATATATACATGATGCAGTTTTGTTCAGACATAAAGAACAAAATCATTTCACTTACAGGAAAATGGATGGAAGTAGATATAATGATCTTGAGCAAATTAAATCAAATGCACAAAGATAGTTATCATACATTTTCTCTCATTTGTAAAATAAAGAGGGAAAAAAGCTGAAGAAAAATGGGACATCAGAAAAGTAGAAGGGAGACCATTAGTATAGAGAAAAAGGATCAAGGAAGGGAGGGTGAGAGGTTGGGGGAAGTATTAGGAAGTGAAATTGATCATATTATATTTATATGTATATAAAGATGTATAATGAACTCACTGTTCTGAACAATTAATATGCAATCATAAAAAGATTGAAAACACTCCTCAGAAAATTATTAAATTAATTAAACAAGATGCCTTACCTTGCTAAGATGCAATGTAAATATACAAAAGTTTATTGCACTTTGTATTCAAGTAACATTGAAAAATGAAACAATTAGGTTATAAAATATTTATAAGTTAGAACAGTAAATATATTAATTATTTTAGTTCTGCTAAACTGATCAATCATTTCATGCAATCCCACCCAATATCCTATTAGGTTTGTGAAAATTAACAAAATTATTTTAATATCTATATGGATATACTAAGAACCAGAAATAACAAGGTTAAATATAATAGTGAGGCTGATTGTATAGCTAGAGTAATTGTGGAGGGTGGGATTGAAGGGAGGATAGTTGAATAGTTCATTTGAACAGGATAATATAAAAATACACAACACATAGATGGGCACTTGATTTATGGGGAAGAAGGCACTACAGACCTGTGGATCAATGACTATATTTAAAAAAAATGTTAGAGAGGATATGCAATAAACAGAACTTATCTACATCACAGGTGGAAATATAAATCATTGAAGCCATAATGGAAAACAATGGAGGTTCCTCAAAATATTAAAAATGAAATTACCATTTGATTCACAAACACACAGACACACACACACACATACATTTACAAAGACATTGAAATTTGGATCTCAAACAAATATTTGCATTTCCTTGGTCATTGCAACATTACATAAAATAATAAGGCTACTGTAAATACCTAAATGTCCTTGGCAGATTAATGGATAATGGAAATATGGCATATATTTAAAATGAAATATAACTCACCTTAAAAATGGAAATTCTGCCATATGTGGAAATATGGAAGTATCTGGAGAACATTTTGCTAAATGATATAAGCCAGACACAGAATGTTAAACACTTATATGTGGGATATATAAAAGTCAAATTATATAAGAAGGGCATAGAATGGAGGTTATCAGGGGCTGAAGGGAGAAGGGAAATGGGGAGGGAGTTAGTGAAAGGGTACATAGTTTCAGTAATGCAAGATAAATTTTGGAGATCTACTGTAAAACATATATTATTAAATATACAATATTAAAATAATATTGTTGTTTACAAATTTGCTGTGTAGGTATATCTTATGTTGTGTGCTCTTATCACAATAGGAAAAGACATCATAAATTTTGAGTGAACAATGGGATACTTTAGACGTTATGGAAAATTAATTGTGGTGATTAATGTTATTGTTATTTCAGAAACATCAAATTGTATATGTTCAATATTTACAGCTTTCTGTGTCAATCATATCACATTAATGTGATTTAAAATATGAATATTGAACTATCTTTCAAACAATATACAAAGAAGCAATCCTGGGCATACTGTACATACATAGAAAAGTTAAAGCAATGGAAATTCTAAAAGATGAAAGGAAGAAAGAAGCCTCCTTAAGTGTAAAGGCAATGGAAAAAATATATCAGAAATCAAAGGCTTCTGTTGTTTACACATACCCAACAGGCGTTGACTTCAATCATCTTCAACCTTTCAGCAGAATGAAACTAGATGCAGGATAGAAACTTAAATTTTATTGTTATTATAAAGGGAGGTCAAAACTTTTATAAAGAATTTCATATAATGGACATAGGAGAAAGAAATTACCAAACTCAGGATACTCTGCTATTGACTTGCAAAATTTGATGTTTTTTGATGATGGAAAATTTAAAGTAAATATAATATAAATATATATATATATATATATATATATATATATATATATATATATATATATATAGAGAGAGAGAGAGAGAGAGAGAGAGAGAGAGAGTGTTACTGGATTTCAAAAAACATGTCACTGCAGGTTACATCAATGATTTACATTCATAAGTGGAAGAAGTGGAGTCTGCAAGGATCCAGAAGTAAGTAGTATGAATCATGACTAATTTGATTATGAGAATTATACCAGTGTTTTAAATTTGACTCCCACCATCATTTCTGCTTCTTTTTACTTCTTCCCACATCCCTTTCAATCTGTAAAGATAGTTAATACTGATGAAACAGAAATGATAACAAGCTTTGTCTGCTGAATAATTGCCAGGTAATGCACACTTTGTGTGCATTATTTTACTAACTACTAGTAAAAATTTTAGTGGTGGCTTCCATTATCCCAATTTTACCAATACAGTAACTGCAGTCTAATGAATTTTCTAAAAATGTAAATTCTAGAAGATAACATAGGGGAAGAGCATCATTTTTGAGGTACAAAAATATTTTTTAAATGATAAAATAATGGTAACTATAAATTGGCTAATTTAGACAACCTTAATATAAAAATTTCTGTTCATAACAAAATACAAAAAAAATTGAAAAGCCATACTAAAGAGCAGAAGTAGACAGTTGTAAACTAATAGCCAACAGGCTTATCCATAATATACAAAGAATCCATATAAATTAAAAATAAAAAGACCAAAATAAAAATAATCAAATGATATTAAGAAGCATTTCAAAATGTAGCCAAATGGACAATAAGAAAAGTATTCTTTATAAATGGTTATTACAAAGATACAAATTAAAATCAAATTAGATGTCAGTACAAAATAATTAAAATGGTTGGAATAAAAAATATAGATAATAATACTGTAATAAACAAAATTTCATGTCTTTTGGTGCACATACAAATGCCTTTCTAATAAGCATGTATGTTGACATAGAACATCTGAACTATATAGACTGTAAATATTGAACTTATCAATTCTGACAAAGTTTTTGTGCCAATTTACACTTCTATTTGCAGAGCATAAGAGTTGCAACACATACTTGCCAATACTTGCTATTTTCCATCTTTTTCATATAAATGGTTCATTTTCCTTGTGTGATAACTTTTGTGTTCTCTGTAAGAAAAATTTTCTCATTTTATGGCATAAAGATATTTTTCATAAAAATTCTACTGAAGATTTCACTAATTCACCTTTCATGTTTGGAGTTATAATTCATCTGAAATAGTTTCCTTTTAAGAATAAAAAGATCATTTTTATTTTGCCTTTACTTATTCCTTCTTCAGAGTTTGTCCATAATTTTCCTTTCTATGTATTTTTAAAATTTATGTATGACACCAGAATGCATTAAAATTCTTATTACATATATAGAGTATAATTTTTCATATTTCTGGTTGTATACATAGTATATTCACACAAATTCCTGTATTCATACATGTACTTTGGATAGTAATGATCATCACATTCCACCATCATTAATTACCCTATGCCCCCTCCCTTCCCCTCCAACCCCTCTGCCCTATCTAGAATTCATCTATTCCTCCCATGCTCCCTCTCCCTATCCCACTATGAATCAGCCTCCTTATATCAAAGAAAACATTTGGCATTTGGTTTTGGGGGATTGGTTAACTTCACTTAGCATTATCTTCTCTAACTCCATCCATTTACCTGCAAATGCCATGATTTTATTTTTTTATGGCTGAGTAATATTTCATTGTGTATATATGCCACATTTTTTTATCCATTCTTCTATTGAAGGGCATCTAGGTTGGTTCCACTATTGTGAATTGTGCTGCTATAAACATTGATGTGGCTGTGTTCCTGTAGTATGCTGTTTTTAAGTCCTTTGGGTATAGACCATTATTTTTCTACATACAAGTTCTGCCCAAATTCTTTTCCTTTTCTCTAAAGAAATTAATTTAACATTTCTTATAAGATTGCTACACTAGTCAAAAAATCAATCTAATTTGGTCTGATGAAGGTTTTCTCTTTCATTTTTAATATTTATTAGTGCATTTCATTTATAAATAATAATGGGATTTATTTTATCATGTTCACAAATGCATGTAGCATTGTTTACTGCATTCCCATCCCCAGTACTTCTTATTACCCTATCCTCCTCCCTTGACATTATCTCCTTCCTCCATTCAATTAGTATTAATTAATTAATTCATTCACTGATTTTAATGGTGCATTATAGTTATATAAATAAATTTGGGATTCATTGTGTTATATTCATACATGGACATAATCGTAATTTCATCAAATTCATACCCCAGTTTTTCCCCTTTCCCTCTCCTCCTCCCTCCCCTTTGCCCTCTCTTTCTAATCTACTGATCTATCTTCTATTTTCATTAGAATTTCTTTTTAAATTTCTCTTTCTCTATAATTATTCTTGTATATGATTTGAAGTAAGGTCATTCTTCATTTTCTTAAATATCCAATATCCGATTGACCCAGCACCACTATTGAAAAGTTCATCCTGTTTCTACTACTGTGCAGTGCTACTATTTTATTAAATGAATTGACATTTTGCACCCTTTTTCCTTTGTTCTACTCTTCTGTGAATTATTGTACTAATGACTAACATTCCCAATATCTGTTTGCCCAAATACTCTTGCTTTTTACTCAAGGTTTTTTGTTTGTTTGTTTGTTTTGTTGTTGTTGTTGTTTTTGTATCATTCTTGGTTGTCATTCCTTTGCATTAAAAAAAGAAGAAAAAACTGAGATTTTGGTTGGATTTGCATTGAATATTTAGATAAACTTAGAGAATTTGCATATTTAAAATAGTAAGTATTTCAATACATAAATAAGGCATATAAATCTATCTATTTAGATCTTTTTATTTTATCTCAATATGTTCTATGTTTTATAGGTGTCTTTCATATTTTCATTAGATTTATTCCTGGATATTTGAATATTTTTATGCTATTGAAAGTGATATATATTTTAAAAATTTTATTGTGCATTTGTTTGCTGATGGTAATCAGAACTAAAATAGATCTTTTTTTTTCCTTTGGAATATATGCCTTATATCCAGCACTGATCATTTTTTGGAAATATATATATTTTAATTTACTTTCAATTTATTTCATGATCATTAATATATTCAGATGTACTATCTCTTATTGTTCAACTGTAATGTTTAATATTTTCCACAAAACCTCACTTTTTTTTAAAGAGAGAGAGAGGAGAGAGAGAGAGAGAGAGAGAGAGAGAGAGAGAGAGAGAGAGAGAGAGAGACAATTTTAATATTTACTTTTTAGTTTTCGGCAGACACAACATCTTTGTTTTGTATGTGGTGCTAAGGATTGAACCCGGGCCGCATGCATGCCAGGCGAGTGTGCGACCGCTTGAGCCACATCCCCAGCCCCAAACCTCACTTTTTAAAACTAGGTTCTGAAATTTATTGGCATAAAGTATTATAGAGCATTGTTTTTTAAAAAAACATATCCTTTCTGTGACATCATCTTTTTGGATTGCTTATCTTGTGTTTTTAACCTTTTTATATTAATAGAATTTATGTTATATATTAATTTATATTTATATATATTATATATATATAAATAATATATTTATATTATATATTATATATATTATATATATATAATATATTTATATTATATATTAATTCTATTAATTTTATATTAATAGAATTTACCTAATATTTTATATAATATTATATATATATATATATATATATATTATATATTTATTGGCTGTTTTGCAGAAATGTGTATTATTTTCATTGGTCAATTCTCCGTTTTGATAGTTTTCTATGTTTTTATTATTTTTATACTGATTTTTGGGTTTATTTACTAATTTCTTTGTATACTAGCTTAGCTATTTTCTTCTGAATATGTCTTTGGTCTATGTAAGTAGATCACATTTTGCTGTTGTTAAAATAGATTTTAATTATATTTTAAATTCCACAGAGATTCGTGAAGTACTGATATTTTAATTTTTCTTATATATCCCTTCTTCTGGTGCTCTTGCTTGATAGACTATGAGAGCTATTGAATCTGACAACCTAATTCACTTTTTAAAGCAATATATATTCAATTAAGTCTATCTACTAACATTTTAATTTTTATTTTCAAGATGCTATGTTTTATGGCTAAAAATCCAAATTCCTCTCAAGTTATACAATATGATCATATTTTTCCTCAGATATTTGATTTTTGGCTAATTCAACATGGAACATAATTTTTAATCAATGATTGTTTTACTCTAATTTTTGGAGGTTTTTGATTGTCTGTCCAAACTTTGTGTTTGATAATTCTTTAAGTATGTGGATGTTTGTTGTTACTATTAGTTTTTAAACTGTGTTAAAGGTGTTTTTAAATACCTTCAGTGTTTATAGTGATCCAGATATGATTTTTGTGTGGAATATACCAGTAACTGATTTTTGTGTTCATACATTCTGAACTTATGGAACAATAGACATATTGTGTATTGCCATGGACATCTGCTGTACACATCTACATGTTTTAGACAAGAAAACACACATGCATTGTTGTTGTTCCATCTGCAATATTATAGATTTTATTGTTTAAATATAAAAAAAATTATTTTCTCAACATTATGAAAGCTAGAATTATGAGTAATGCTGCCAGGGTATTAGGGTAAGGTAAGGGCTCTTTTTTTGTAGTTCTGGTGGTTGCTTTTTCGGTGTGTCCACACATGGCATTTACTTGATGCATGTGTGTGGAAATTCTTATTTGCCCACTAATTGTATCAGATTTGAAATTTACTTTTATTAGTTCATTTACCATTAATTATTTTCAAAAAGCCTTATCTCTCAATATGGTGTTAAAGCTTGAACATGAGCTTTTTGAGGTTACAATTCAATCAATTGCACATGCACATACACAATATTATTTTCTTCTCAGAACAAACATGCAAGGTAGTAGGGAGAAAAACCCACGTCACTGAAACCTGTTATTGCTTATATTAGTTGGGATTTAGATGATACTTTTCTGTATAATTGTTTGTCTATAAGTATCTATTGGTTTGATACTTGTGGGTATTTTTCAAAATTTCAAATCCACTCTCATCAGTTGCTGTTATATACACTGTTACCTTTTATTTATGTGCATCAAATTTGCAATCGTGCTTCAGTTAGAGAATGTAATTTATGCCTAATCTAAAATAATGTGACAATTAATATATAATTTGCAACATTTGCTAGTTGCTAAATTGCTATGCTTTAGAATGAAATGATCTGGGTACTCCCAGGAGTGACAGCAACAAGGTACAATGGTGATGAAAACTCTAAAAATTTAGGGATTGTAAAATATTTAGGGTTGAAAGTGCTCTGCTCTATCATTTTGACACCCATTCTCTTGTGTTTATTTTTGTCTTTTCCTTCCTTACTTTATCAACTCAAAGTAATTCATATTCTATATTTTTTAAAATTATGGTCATGATTAATTTGTTTATAGTAAGATATTTCCTCTTTCCTGAGCAATATTTGTTATCAGAACACTCTTGGTCAGTATGGGTTGAAGCACATTCATTCATTCATTTTTCAGTAAAATATATGAAATACTTCTTTTACATGAGTTAATTGCAGTCATGAATTGGGAATAAATCAATGGTTATGAAGTCATCAAGGACATCAGAACTTTTATCCTCATAGGAAAACAATTTTTAGAGAAAAATTACATGTATTATTCTGCACAGGATATAATCTTTGAAATATTAGAGAGTGTGAACAATATTATCCATTTTGACTCACAATATTTTATAGACATGATTTTTTTCTGCCTTGCTACTAAAGTAATAAAATAGTTAATTAAAAAATTCAGAAAAATATAATACTATTTTTATAATATATAAATGTAAGAATCTTTAAAACATTAAGTGAATCTCACCACTTTGCAGCTAAGCAAATTGAGTTCCTAAATGGTACATGATTTTTCAAAAATCACATAAATGACAGATGGCAAGTTGGCATTGTAAAACATTTCCTGAATTTTGGTTGAAAGTGCTCTGCCCTATCAATGGTTTTAGATTTAGTAATTAGATAAAACCCTTCTTGTAAGTTTTATAGCAGTTATGTTAAATCAGTATTATGCACTCATTTAAAAAATATATGGAAATAATGTATAAGTTTTCCATACAGAATGAACAAAATGTCTCAAGTATTCTTACCTCCCTGAGAAAAAAATCACTATATGAAGTGATGAATATATTAATTAATTTGAATGTTGTATCATTTCACAATGCATACATGTATCAAGTAAATGCAATAAAAATAAAAGAATAAGACATCAAAATTATAAACAGATGTTTCTTAATATTTCAGTGTGTTCTACAATAACCTGTACTAACAATATTCTAGTGACTTTGCAACATATCATTGTGTTTATTTCTTAAATCAAAATATTTTAAATTCATGCCTTTTAACAAATTTTTGATAATAAGCAATATTTAAGGAAAAGATTTACAAGTGATACTATCATATGCAGGCAAGTACCAGTAAACATAGCACTAGATGACAGTAAAAGAACAAATATTGGTAGCACCATGTAAAATATTTAACCAAAATTAATATCTGAAATGACTTGCTATTTTAGTAAAAATTGGCAAAAATTTATTAAATATGAAAATGTCATCAATAACAAATAAAATATTATGTATAAATATTATATAACATATTCTATATGATATATATATTGTATATACACACATACACACTAAATTTCTTCCATGCTAATGGGTTATTATATAGAACAGCAGTGTCGTATGGTAATTAACAGCCTGACTTTGGAATAACAATCAAAAACAAAGCAAAATAAAACTCAGTTTGAATCTGAGAGCCATGAATTTATAGCTGTGTGATATTGGACATATTAAGCTGCCTAATTTTCATTTCCTAATATATACAATGGTAATAGCGATTAAATCAAGATATTGTAAGGATTAAATGGGCATGAAATCTATAAAATACTTCATAGTAACCACTCAATAATCACTAGCTGAAAGTAATTCATTATAAATACTCTAATAAATTCCATTGATATACATAATAAATCTTGTGAAAATTCCTTTTAACACACTCTATTCTGATGAACTCACCTCTAGCCATTATAGGTATTTCATTTAGATAATATTTTAGATAATTTTTTTTTGCTGCTCTGACTGAAACACCAGACAAGAACAATTAGAGAAATAAAAGTTTATTTTGAGGCTCACCTTTTCAGAGATATTAATTCTTAGACAGCTGACTCCAATGTTCTGGACCCAAGGTGAGGCAGAATATTATATCGAAAGTGTGTGGCATAGGAAAGCAGATGTAGACATGACAGCAGGAAGCAGAGTGAGAGAGTCAGCTCTACTCTATAGGGACAAAAATATATATCCCAAAGGCATGCCCCCAAGGACCTACTTCCTCTACCTACACCCTATGTCTACAATTATGACAAAGTTAATTCTTATCAGTAAATTAATGCACTAATTAGGTTAAGGCTCTCATAACCCAATCATTCACCTCTAAACTGTCTTGCATTGTCTCACCCATGAGATTTTGGGGAACACCTAAAATTGAAACCAAAATCTTCCACCCCAATCCCCCAAAGCTCATGCCTGTCTCACAAAACAAGATGCATTTAGTCAATTTTCAAGATTCTCCATAGTCCTAACACTTTTAACATTACCAACAGTCTAAGTCCAAAGTCTTCTTGGAGTCTCAAGGCAAATTCTTAGCATGAATACCCATAAATATCAAAAGGAAATTACATGTATCCAATATATAAAGGCACATATTGAACGTTTATATTCCAAACCAGAGAAATAGGGGTTTAGAAAGAAAGGAAAGGGACCAAAACAAAACATAAATTCAATTAGGCAACAAGTCCTATAGATCCACGTCAGCTATCTGGAACTCCTGTCATTGTGATAGTCTCTCCAAAGGGCTTATGTAGCTCCACCACTATGGCTTTGCTGGTTGAAGCACAAATGACTTTTTTCTTGGTTGATCTATGGTCAATTTTTGCAGTTTTCCTTGGCAGATACTCCACAGTACTGGCATTTCTTAATCTCAGGGGTCAAGGATTTCAACTGTAGCTTCAGCTTTTTCACTTTTCAATGCAACACCCTCTCAGGGGCAGCTGCCAGTGATTCCAACGCTGGTGCAATTTGCTTGGCATCCCAGGCCTTCCTTTGAAATCTCAGTGGAAGCCTCCACAACACTCTAATTCAAACAACTTGTATACCTGCAGAACCAGCATCACATGGTTGATGCCAAGGTCTGCTGCCTTCTCCATCATTAGCCAAGCCTTGAGGGAGAATGGCTATACCAGCCAATGGAGTGCCTGGGCAGCTGAACATGATAAAACAACTTCCTAGACCCCTTGTGCAAGCAGGATGCCTCACTTATCTTTTCTTGAGATGGGTGTGGTCTTGCCAGTTCCAGAGATGCCCTCAATACATCTTTACTATTGTTTTTGGTAAAGTATTTAGCATTTCTTTAGTGGCCATATGTCTAACCACATATTCCTTAGCTTCAATTTACTTAACAGTTTTCTGCCCATACTGCACGTTTTTCAAATGTTTGTTTTGCTCTCTGCTCCTAATTAACACTATAATAATTTTGGCTAAAAGTCACCAGTAATACCTGTGGCACCACCTGAATACTATGCCACCCAGAAATTTCTGTCAGATTAAGAGGTCCATCACCTTTAAATTCAGTCTCATAGAAAGTCTCAAGACCTGGACAACATGTAGACAATTTTGGGCCCAAGACATAACAAGAGTGGCCAAAGTGACCAAAGTGAGGCAGTACATCATGGAAGTACAACATGGAAGAGAGGCATGCCAGAAGAAAGTGGCTCAGGACATGACACCAGAAAGCAAAGAGAGGGCTCCCCTCACCATGGACAAAATATAAACCTCAAGGACATGCCCCCCATCTACCCACCTCTTCTAGCCACAGTTTACCTGCCTACCGTTACCACCAAATTATTACCACCCATAATCCTTATCAGGCGATTAATGCACTGATTAGGTGAATGCTCTCATAAACCAATCATTCCACCTCTAAACTTTCTTACATTGTCTGACCTATGAGATTTTGAGGGGAACCTAATATTGAAACTATAACAGATAGGAACAAATTCTTTATTTGGAATTTAACTTGATGTTATTCAGTTCCATCCAATTGCTAGTCAATGATCAATTTCATTCTTCTTTATGACTGAGTAAAACTCCCTTGTTTATATATACCACATTTTCTTTATCCATCTGTTTATTTACATCAATACTGGTTCTAAGATTGTGAATCATTCTATTTCATACAATGAAATGTACACATCAGTGTAGTATGCTAAACTAATGTGGCTTTGATCACTATTTAGATTAGATGATATTTTCTAAAATTTCATATAAAAATACAGTATGTGTTTTAGTCTTCTTTTACAAATGTAATTATTTTGAAATTCATCCAACTTTTATCCACCACAGTAGCTCTTCATTTTTTTATTGCTTAGTAGCACCTCTTTGTTTAAATATAGAAAATTTGTTTATACATTTCAGTGTGGATTGGATATATGGGTTGTTTTCAGCTTGGAGCTATTATAAAACAAAGGCATCATTATCCATGTATCATCATTGAATACATATATGTTTCTTTATTCTTGTGTAAGTGTTGATATATATTTTTAGCATTTTCATTTTCTAGAAGTCTTACTGAACTATGATTGGCATACAAACATCCAATGTGGTTATCCAATCAAACATGAATGTATAAACAATTTTATGGTATATGTATTTAAATTCCTTTAGTACAAGTGACTTGAAAAAATAAAAGTTCTTCCTAGTCTACAGTTTTTATTTTCATTCTCATGAGAGTATCATTCAAAATACAAATGCTATTGCTTTTGATGAAAACCAGTTTTCCAAGTTTTATAAGTTTAGATTTTACACTTAGATCTATGATTAATTTTCAGTTATATTTACATAGGTTATGAAATATAGAGCAAAGCTTATTTGAGTGTGTAGGAACATTGAACTAATTTTATGGCAACCTCCCTCTCCAAATTTCATATATATAATATATACAATATGATATATGACATATAATATAACATATATAATATATTGTATAGCACATATTATATATCATGTTATATTATATGATATATATTATATATGTACAATATATAATACATGTATAATATATAATATATATGTATATAATCTCTTTTGCCTGATATATCTTTCACAAAACCTTTTGTATGATGTAATCTCATTGGTCAATGTTTACTTTTGTTGCCTATGTAATTGTGGTCATGTCCAAAACATCTTTGTCCAGGTCAATATCCTGAATCATTTTTCCCATCTTCAAGTAGTTTCATAGTTTTGGGTCTTATGTTTAAATATTTAATCCAATTTACATTGATTATTATAAATTTTGAGATAAAAGTGTCTAGTTTCATTCTTCTTGTTTTGCCAGCACCATTCATGGAAGTTATTGTCTTTTCCTCATTATGTACTTTCGGCTCCATTGTGAAAAATATGTTAGCTGTAAATTTGCAGGGTTATTTCTGGGAATTCTGTTTCCTTCCGTTGGTTCATGTATCTGTTTTCATGGCAATACCATGCTGCTTTAATACCTATAACTTTTTAGTATATTTTGAAGTAAGGGAGTGTGATGTATCCAACTTTGTTCTTTTTATTCAAGAATGCTTTGGATATTAAGGAATTTTTGTCATTGTATAAGGATTTTAGGAATTTTGTATTTCTGTACAAAATATAATCAATATTTTGATAGAGATGATATTGAATCTACAGATTTCTTTGGTTATTATGCACATTATAACAATATTAATTTTTATAATCTATCAAAATGGGATATATTTCATCAATATTTTGTAGATTTTATTGTACATCTCTTTTACATATTTTATTAAATTTATTTCTAGATAACTCAATTTTTTAGGAATTGTCAATTGTTAATATTGGTTTTTTGATTTCTTTTTAAGATAGCTCACTGTTAACTAATTGAAAAACTGATTTTTATAACAAAATTATAATTAATTTAATTCATTTATTAGTTGTAATAATTTAGTGGCCTGGGAGTTTTCCCTGGGTTTCAGGAACTATGATTTTTACCTTTTAGGTTTTGTAAATATCAAGTGAATATATGTTAATATATTTGAACTTTGAGCTTTTTAATGAGACATAGTTAAATGCATGGGTAACAGGTTTATCCATTCAAATCCTGTCTTTAAACTTTGTATAAAAGTTTATTTTATCTAGTTTTAATTTTTCTCCAACACCAGAGAGAGATTTTTCTTATTGTTTTACCTTATGAACCCTGAACTATGAAATTTCCATTCTGGCTGTTGGGAATAGTCACTATTTTAATACTCATATGAGCGCCAGGCACAGCTTCTTCTACTTTTTTTCTGTTTATCCTTTCTTTGGGATTGGGCAGTTTTCTCAAATATATGCACTGGTTATTATTCAATTGAATATCTGAAAGGGAATCTCTGAGAATATTTGGATTTCTCTCTCAATGTATCTTGCTCCTCTCAGTACTCTGCTTTGTGAACTCTAATAATTTTGACACATGCAGACTCCCAGCTCTCTATTCTCATTTCAGAATGACTGCCCTTCTTGGCTAGATTCTTCTTCCTTGTATGGAGGACCGGAAAACTTTTCCAGTCTATGATACTTTCATGGTGTAATTTTGTTTGGTGATGTAGTGCTTGTAGGTAGACTATCCTTTTACTCTATCTTGGTCAGAACAAAAATCTTATACATTAATAAAATGTTGTTTGCTTTCTTAAGCTAATTAATTAGTAAAAGGATAGCTGGTATCTCAGATAAAGAACATGGGAACTGGAAACTTACTATAGAAAATTGGTGAAAAAAATGAGACATATAACAATAAAGATAAGTGAAGCGAAATTGATTAAAGGTATTTTTTTTAAATTTCCAAACATTCTCTATGCTTTGTTCATGTGAACTATCTCACTAAGTTGACAGTATTTCATCTGTAAACCACTAATCATTATGAAAAGTTATTAGAAGAACCAATATCTTTAAAGATGCTGTTACTCAGTGTGATGTTAATTACCTGACCATATGGATGATAGAATGTCCTCAGTCAATATTTTGAATAGTTATTCCTGAAAAGGTATTAAAGACAGTTTTCTCACCATTTCTTAATAAAGGTGAAGTTTTGTATTCTTAAGTACTGCCATTATACACCAAGCTACTGTAGTCAAGGTATCAATCATGTAAAATCATGTATAGCAATTACTAAAATGATAAATCATCTCTAAAGAACTCCATGATTTTCACATAAGCCTGCTGGGATACAGAGAAAACACAGGCTCCTTCCTCACCAGAAATGATAAAGCAACCCACTTTTATTTAAGCCCACAAAGAGGTAGTGTGAAAGCATTGTCTTCTTTATGCCTAATTTTTGTCAAACTAAATTTAAAACTTACCACAACAAATTTGACATTTCATACTGCTTTGCAGAAATCATGTAAAATGAGTCCATGTTTTAAAACAGCAGGGAGACTTCCAGTGCAACAATTAACTGGTAACATATGCCACTGCTGCCAAGAGGATTTTTAATCCTCTTAAACATTAATGTAGCATTTTTGCTTCTGTCACAATAAGGCAACCATCTGTGTTTGAACCTGCTGGGAAACTAGGGATATGTTTACAGAAAGAGGAGAGAGAAAGAAAGGAGATAGGCAGGAAATTCTGGTTTGTAGAGCTGGAATTTAAAGTCCAAATTTTGGAAAAAAAAAAACATTGTTTATGAAATTTGATGGCTGAATAGATAATTTTGATACACAACAGCTCAAATGCAGCACCACTTTTTAAATGATCATATAAATACATCTCTTTATATCAAAGAGTTCTTTATCTACCTTTGAAGACTAAAAAGCATGTTAATTTAGTGTGGAAATATTAGTTATTGTTTTATAAAACACGGTTTGCTATTGAAACTGTCTTTCCTATACTTACAAGGCAATAGTGTAGGTGATTCAAGGGCTGCTATAATCAAATGCTTTTAAACCACATTTTAGTGATTTTTTTTAAAAAAAGCAACGATCAAAGAGAAAGGGCAAAAAAAGAGGAAGAAAACTAATAGGATCTTTCACCAATCATAAATTGACACTATAAGTCTAGGGTGCTGAAGTGATTTTTTTGAGCGCCACTGACAGCCTGATTCATTTAATTTGGATGTTCTAATGAAACATCCAAGAAATTATTGCCAAACCTACTGTAATGAAGCTTTTCTCATGTTTTCTGCTAATCACTATATTGTTTTAGATCACACATTTAGGTCTTTGACTCATTTAGAGATACTTTTTGTATAGATATAAGTATTCAACTTTATTTTTTGACATAATTACACAGATTTCTCAACAGTTTGAATAAACTGCCTTTTTCCCATCAAATGATCTTGGCTTCTTTGTTAAAAATTATTTGATTCTATATGAGAGGGTATTTACGAACTATTAATTCTATTTCATTTGTTATATACCAGTAACACATTGTATTGTTTATTCCAGCATTGTAGTAAATTTTGAAATTGGGAAGTGTGAGACATACAACATTATTCGTTTTCAAGATTTTTTTTTGTTATTTTCAATTTCTTGAGATTTAATATGAATTTGGGGAGGCACATTCCTATTTCTGGAAAAACAATTGTGATAATAAATTGCATTTAATCTGTAGATGGTTTTGGGTAGTACTGCAGTCTTGTAATCAATGGATATGAGATGTTTATCAATTTAGTGATGTATTATTTTCAAAGAAAATCTTTGTTGACATCTAATAATTGTACATAATTATGGGATAAAGTGTGGTAACTTGATATATATACATTATATATTATTACACACACACACGTGTGTGTGTGCGTGTGTGTGTAATAATAATGAAGGTAATTAGCAGATATATCTCCTAAAAAATGATCACTTCTTTGTATTGAAAACCTTTGGAATGCTCTTCTCTAGTGCTTTATAAAGTATAAAATAGATTATTTGAAGGATTTTTAATAACTTTCAGTAACATTTCAGTATACAAGACTTTAGCCTTCATGGCTAAGTTTATTTTTAGCCTCTTATTACTTTTAATGATATGTAAATAAAGACCTTTCCTTGATTTCATTTTCTAATTGTTCATTGTCAATGTGTCAAATTGCAACTAGCTTTTGTGCTTTTTAAATCCTGAAATGTTTCAGAATTTATTTATTTGCTCTAAATTTTGATGTGAAGTATATAGAATTTTCTAAACATGTTGGTGACATCTGAGAAAACATATTTTTTCTTCTATTCCAATTTGGATATCTTTTGTTTCTTTTACTTGCCTAATTACTCTGGATAAAAGATTCAAACTATGCTGAATAGAATTGGCAAAATGGGAATCCTTGTGTTGTTACAGTCTTAGAGAAAAAAGTTATCAATCTTTCAACATTAAATATAATGTTAGATGTGGGATTATCATATATGGCCATAAGGTTTTTCGTTTCTTTTTGGGGGGGCGGGGGTAATAGGCATTGAGCCCAGGGGCACTTAACCACTGAACTATATCCAGAGCCCTTTTTATTTTGAGACATGTTCTCACTGATTTGACTGCATATTTTTCTAAGTTAATATCTGAGTTTCTTAGGGCAGCTCCTTTTCATTTGCCTCTCTGAGTCTCTGGGATTATAGGCATGCAATACCACACTGGTTTGGTCTTTATTCTGTTGAAGGTGTTTCTATTTCTTAGTTTGTTGACTTGTTTTTATTTTGAAAGGATATATAACATTCTAGTCAAATTCTTTTTTATGTCTCTTTATTGACATGATTTTTGATTACTTTTATCCTGATTTTCTTTTCTTGACTATTGTATTTTACTTTACCTTTTTAATCACATTCAATATAGTTTTTTAAGTTTACCTAATTAATATAAACATGTGAATATTTGGGATCAGTTTTTTGGTATTGCTCTTGATCTGTTTAATGGGCCAAGATATATATATATATATATATATATATATATATATATATATATATATATATATATATATATATACCACACACACATATACTATGTATATATAATGTCAATAAAGAGATATAAATTATAAAAATACAACAGTGATGTTAAAAATGAAACATACTGTAACTGAATGAAAAATTTTGTGAAGATTCAACAGCAGAAATGAATAAATAGAAGAAAGAGTCATTTAACTAGAAGACAGTTCACTTGAAATTACATTTGAAAAGCATACAAAAAAGAAGAAAGGGAAGAAAATGAAGAGTAGTAAACAGAAATTAAGACCTTTAGGGGTACATTAAATATATATAGTTTGTTATTTTGCAGTGCTGAGGATTGAAATCAGAACCTCACACATGCTAGGCAAGTGCTCTACCATTGATCTACATTCCCAGTGTTTTATTTTATAATCATTTGTTGAGAGTTTGTCATTGGAAGAACAACTTCCTTCTCCATTATTGGCACAAAATAACTTTAATTAATCAACCTTATACAAAACTTAACTATAGTCTTCAGGCTTTTTAGGGTATTGACCTTTCCTGAACTTGTGCATGTGTTTTATATACATATATATTTTTAGGTTAAATAAGAATTGTTATATGATATCTTCATTATATATCTGCTCTAAAGTATTATAATTTCCTTATTAGTCTCAAGCCTGTATAGTCATAATGTCTTAGATGTTCTATTGTATTCCTCAATCTGTAGTATTTCCACCCCTACAACTTTCATGCACTAAATATCCACTACAACCCTCTGGGACCATTCCTAGTCTGAGTCTTGTGCTATCCTGAACTATGTTGTCATTTATATCATGTGTGGGATCATAAAACACAGAAAAAATTCCCTTGACATTCACCCCTCGACTTTCTACATCTGGTTTATTTCACTTAGCATGTTGTTCTCCTGTTTTCTTCATTTAGGGGATTGTGGCTTTTTCTTGATTGGTTATTCACTCCATTGCAAAAGATCCTTAACTGGTCTCTCTAATATCTACAAATCCATTTTAGTCAGTCTGGTTTTTTCTTGGATGTTTTTGTGGAAGATTTAAGACCTGGAGCTTCCTAGACTACAATCTTACTGATTTCATTTGGGTTTTCATTTTTCCATCATTGAAATTATCAATATTTTTCATTATTTCTTTTAAAATGCATATCAAAATTAGAAAAATTTTTACCATTGGTTTAAGTTAAATAAAATTATTATAAGATTTATTCCCTTTTATATAAAAAAGTCAAAATATAAAGCAATACTTTACTCATATGATGAAATCCTAAAATCAAAAACAAGATAAAAATATACATTGAATATAACTAGAGATATGAAATTAAAGATGGAAATTGAAAAAAAACAAATTACAAACTACAAAAATAACAGTATTTGTTGATTGATTATATACCATTTTCTGAGAAATGTCTCTTCAGGTCCTTGGCCCATTTATGGATTGGGTTATTTTTTTTTATGTTTAACTTTTTGAGTTCTTTATATACCCTAGTGTTTAGTGCTATATCTGATTTGTGAAGGGTAAAGATTTGCTCCCAGGATGTAAGCTCTCTATTCACCTTACAGATTGTTTGTTTTGCTGAGAAGAAGCTTTTTAGTTTGAGTTCATTCCATTTATTGATTCTTGATTTTAATTCGTTTGCTATAGGAGTCTTATTCAGGAAGTTGGGGCCTAATCACACATGATGATGATTAGGGCCTATTTTTCTTCTATTAGATGCAGGGTTTCTGGTTGTATTTCTAAGTCCTTGATCCACTTTGAGTTGAGTTTTGTGCATGGTGAGCGATAGGGGTTTAATTATATGTTGTTGCATATGAATTTCCAGCTTTATCAGCACCATTTGTTGAGAGACTCTCTTTTCTCCAATGCATGTTCTTGGCACCTTTGTTTAATATAATATAATTGTAGTTTTGTGGGTTAGTCTCTATGTCCTCTATTCTGTGCCATTGGTCTGCCAGTTTGTTTTGATGCCAATACCATGCTGTTTTTGTTACTATCCTCTGTAATATAGTTTGAGGTCTGGTATAGTGTTGCTACCTGCTTCACTCTTCCTGCTAAGGATTGCTTTAGCTATTCTGGGTCTCTTATTTTTCCAGATGAATTTCATTATTGCTTTTTCTATTTCTATGAGGAATGTCATTGGAATTTTGATCGAAATTGCATTAAATCTGTATAGTGCTTTTGGAAGTATAGTCATTTTGATAATATTAATTCTGCCTATCCAAGAGCAAGGTAGATCTTTCCATCTTCTAAGGTCTTCTTTGATTTCTTTCATTGACACTAGTAATTAGAGAAATGCAAATTAAAACCACTCTAAGATTTCATCTCACTCTAGTCAGAATGGCAGCTATTATGCATACAAACAACAATAAGTGTTGGCGAGGATGTGGGGGAAAAAGTTACACTCATACATTGCTGGTGGGACTGCAAATTGGTGCAGCCAATCTGGAAAGCAGTATGGAGATTTCTTGGAAAATTGGGAATGAAACCACCATTTGACCCAGCTATCCCTCTCCTGGATCCAAAGGACTTAAAAATAGGATACTACAGGGACACAGCCTCATCAATGTTTTTAGCAGCACAATTCACAATAGCTAAACTGTGAAACCAACCTAGATGCCCTTCAATAGATGAATGGATAAAAAAATATATATGGCATATATACACAAGGGAATATTACTCAGCAATAAAACAGAATTAAATCATGGCATTTGCAGGTAAATGGATGGAATTAGAGAAGATAATGCTAAGTAAAGTTAGCCAATCCCCAAAAAACAAATGCCACGTTTTCTTTAATATAAGGAGGATGAACTATAGTGGGATAGGGAGCGGGGGCATTGGAGGAATAGATGAACTCTAGATACGGCAGAGGGGTTGGAGGGGAAGGAAGGGGACATGGGATAATTAATGATGGTGGAGTGTGATGATCATTACCATCCAAAGTACATGTATAAAGACACGAATTGGTGTGAATATACTATGTATACACCTCCCAAAAAATAACAGTATTGATTCTTTGAAGAAAGTCCAAGAAATATAAAAATTCCTCATGAGAATAATTAAGGAAAATAAGGGGAATAAAATAAAATAAGAGATGACAAAATGGAGACATAATATTAATAGAAATTGAGAGAATCAGAAGCAAACACTTGTGTGCAAAATTTTTAAAAAACCACAGCAAAAAGTTTTCCAGTCAAAGCAAATCACAAATATTGAACCAAAAAATAAATAATTTGCATAGACCAATTAGTGGAGGAGATAATGAGAAATGATAATGAACTGCTATAAAAAAACATTCAGTAACCACGTTTAAAGATACTATAGCTGCTTCTTAGTCTCAAGTGTTTAAAAAAATTTACTGATTTCTATATCAATAATTATGTCATATGTGATCAAAGACAGTTTTATTTCTTTCATCATATCTGTCTGTATATATTGTATCATCTTTTCAATATCACATTATCTAGGAATTCCAGTATGAATTTGAAAATTAACAGTGAGAGGGGACAGTGTAGGTTTGCTTATCATTTTATCAGGAAAGCCTCTAGTTTTCAGCATTAAATATTATGTTTATTGATGCTCTTTGGCAAATTGAGAAAGTTTCTTTCCATTCCTAGTTTTCTGGGAGTTTGGATCATGAATAGATGTGGGGCTTGTTAAATACTTTTTCTACATCTATCAATGTGTATGTGACTTTTCTTTTT